>NW_021604705.1:78728-91923 GCF_004785775.1 Grammomys surdaster
ACAACTTGGGTTTGTTCCTTAGCAAGTCTTCTAAACATCTTTTTGCTGATCTAAAAACTCAAGGTGTCCAAGGTCCTGTGGTCAAGATCTATTCCCAGTCCAAAAGTGTTACATGTGGCTCTTCATTTCAACACCTCAGAAGATCTTCTGAGTAATTAAGCATTGGTTTTGATATGGAACCATATTGATATTAAATTGATTCATAGTGATCTTGGTCCAAAATGAAATTCAATTGAGATCAAGAGAAGTTCAAGGGTTTCATCTCATTAGCGAAGTACAGCCAGAAAAAGGGTTAATGTTTGTAGTGGACCTCACTGACATTTCAGTTGGTAAAATGTACACATTCTCTGAATGGTTATTTGGCTTAAGGTTGAAGTAATTAGAGGCTAGAAGGATAGGGTGCCCCAAAGCCAGAGATTTCACTGAGGTACATTTGAAGGTTTGAAGGAGAGAGGTCAGTAGTAAGGCAGGGTAAGTCTCAAGCCTATGAGAAACAATTTTAATCATGAGAGTGAGCTAATATAAAATCTTTAAATGGTAGCAATGATGTATTGCTACTTGGGGACCACTCGTCATCAATATATTGATCTGAGTATGCATATCTTCTCTGAATTCACAAGGTAAAAAAAAAATCACACATTTCCCATCGTGCCTATTTACAAACCAATACTGCAAGTACAGGCAAAGGAAGACAAATCAAAATTTTATAGGTCTTAGAGATCCCACTGAATGCTGCTAATATGATTGGTTCATCTTATTTCATATTTCATTCACATTCTTGAGTGGCATTCATTTATCTTATTCAGTGTTCATATACCATAAAGTGAGTTTCTTAAGATGTGCGCTTCTCATCTTGGTTTCCATCCAGCCTAAAGAACTTGCAACTAAGTGCAGGAGGGGCAGGGTGAAGCTAAGCATTTTTTCCCCCAGGAGATCTAGAGGATAGCATGGTGGATTACACACACAGAACATCACCGTGTATCCTTATAGCCCTGTGGACATACCAATACCATGTGGTGTTTTTGCTCCTCCCACCAGGATGTGGGGGTGAATTTCTCTGTCTTTGTCTGTCTTCAGAGATAACTTTGAACAATAAGTTTATGAAGAAATGGCACTTTTCTGAGCTCTAAGTCTTTTACAATGTGTACTGTTGGATGAAGTGGAAATTTCTAGCTGTGTCATGGGATATTATGCTGAAGCATACTTATGAGACGTTTAGTTGAATCAGACCCATGAGAGGACACATGTGTTTGAACAGAATATAAGCAGGACCCGATAGTGATAGTGAGATTGCATTGCTAGCTGTGCAATGCTTCATTGATCTCGAGTCTTCTCTGATCTTCATTTTCTTGAGAGAGGCACGGAAGAGAACTTCTCTTGGCATTCTGGCTATCTCACTCCTGCTAACTCATATTCATTTGGTAGAGGCCTGGCTGTTTCTGCTGGATTGTCCTGCCACTGCTGATTCCATATTTGGTGACACTTTGTGAAATGGACTGTTGGTACCCTGACACTACTCAACTGGACTGCTGGTATCCCGACAATGGAGATTAGAATTACCCAAAGAACTACTTCTAAACAGGTCCACATCCCCATTGTCCTATTACCTATCTTTTCTCCTTCACCTTTAGATGGTGGGCTAGAAGGGGGATAGAAGCATTTGAGAACCCATATTAATGTAGATTTTAAAATATTTAAGCCTACAATTGGAATCAGTACTGCATCTTGGAGAACTTGGACCAGTTTCCTTGAGGATCAGGACCACTTGGAGACTAATGTCCAGTTTGTCACTAAGGATTGAATTGTGGGGTGATGAGCAAATCAAGTGGTTATCTTATGGTTGTGATATAGCCATAGACACGATGGGACCATTGTCAAAGAGAAGACAATGTTTGCTTGAAGTTCTAAAGGAAAAGAATATAGATCAAAGCAACAGCTGCTGCCCTGGTCTCTAGGGCAGCTCTTTCATCATCTGATAGCTAGGTGGGGGTGTGTATCATTAGAAGAGCTTGGAATCAACTGCATCATGGCAGAAGCATCTACTAGCATACTATATTTTTTTAAAAAATCCATTTTATTTCTATGTATATGTTGTATGTCTGTCTGTGTGCCACATGTGCATGAATGCCTTGAGGAGGCCAGAAGAGAGTGTCAAATCCCCTGGAGCTGGAGCTATGCACTGTTGTGCACTGCTTGACACAGGCTAGGAACTTAACTGGGGTGATCGGGAAGAGCAGCAAGCACTTTGAACCACTGAGTCATTTCTCAGTGCCCTCAGAAGTATGACTTTAAACTAGGAACCTGGAAACCTGACTCCCTGGATCTAACTCCCTCCCAACCATGATAAAAGCTGCTTGAATTTCTTTTTTATTTTCACCACTTAAACATTATTTTTTTATTAATTCTTTGAACATTTCATACAATGTTTTTTTCAATATCATGGTTATTAGAATTCTTGTATATTTTGACCTTTGTGAAGAAACATTTTAAAAATTATCTTTCAAACTTTTAAAGTATTTTTTCCTCCCAGGAATTGAAGTAGCAATGGTGGTAACATATTGTTAGCTATTGCTAGTTGGTTTAAGAAAGGAATGACAAAAGTTAATTCAAATTAATTTCAATTCAAATGAGAACAATGGTTCATTTATCCCTTATCCATAATGCATCCTTGCATGTGCGTAGGCATTCATCTGCCTTAATCAGCTCTATTCACCCTGATGCTGTGGGGGAAGGGTCTGGTTGTAGGGTAATGGGAATGACTGAACACTAATACCCTAAATAGAACAGATGGTAGCAAAAGCTCTTAAGATCAGAGCTATGTCAAGAGGAAGCCTGGACCAGTCTCTCTGAAGATAAAAGAACAAAGGCAGAGTGAGGCCCAGATGAAAGCAAGTGCCAGTGTCAGACAGGAAGACCTGAGTCTACAGTTCCATCATGTGACTCCCATGCTCCTAGGGTCTGTACTTAGAGAAGGAATGAGTGGGTAGTAGCTTTGTGCTGCATGCTTTGTAGTGACAGCAGTGTATGCAGTGCTTCCTTGTTACTGAGCAAGGATCAAATGGGCTTGTGTTAATAAATTACAGGCTGGAAACTTGGTACTGAAGGGTTAGCAGAAACTACCCTTATCATCTGATAAGGAGTGTTGTTTGGCTATGATGTTTTGTTTGTTAGAGAGATCTTACATGTGAGAAAGGAATAAGCCCATTCGAGTCCTTTTCAGTTTCACCAGATACCACAACAGCACTTAATTGTAAGGGTTCGGGTTTTGTTTGTTTGCTTTGATACAGGATTTCTCTATGTAGCTCTGGCTGTCCTGGAACTCAGTATGTAGAACAGGCTGGTCTTGAACTCTCAAAGACCTGAGAGCCTCTGCTTTCTGAGTTCTAGGATTAAAGGAATGACATGAAAAAACCTCTCTTTTTTCCCCATTCACAAAGGGAGACAGAAAACATGGACTATTGAGCAACTAGTTTCGCCTCCCTAAGACTGATACTTCCCCCCCACCCTTTGTTTCTGCAAGTCCCATCGTTGTATCTACTGCAGCTCATTAAGCACTTACCTATGTGGATTTTTCTGCTAAGATCTGTGTATTAATTATCCTCAGTTTATAGCACAGTGCCTTTGTTGAGTAGTGAGCATAAGATCAAAGCTTGCTGTAATGGTGTATTCCTTTAATCCCAACACTTGAAAGCCATTGGCATGCAGATCTCTATGTAGCCAGAGCTACATAGATTTGAAGGAAGGAAAGAAAGAAAGAAAGAAAGAAAGAAAGAAAGAAAGAAAGAAAGAAAGAAAGAAAAGAAAGGAAGAAAGAAAGGAAGGAAAGAAAGGAAGAAAGAAAGGAAGGAAAGAAGAAAAGGAAGGAAGGAAGGAAGGAAGGAAGGAAGGAAGGAAGGAAGGAAGGAAGGGAGGGAGGGACAGACAGACAGACTACATTATACACACAGTTGGAGTTCTGAATCTTCAAGTTGCACAACATGGTTTCAAACCCATCATGGGTAGAAAATATTCAGAAAAAACCATAACTATATCAAATATGTACAGAATTTCTCTTATTATTTCTTAAATAAAATAGTAACTATTAATACAGCACATACATTGTGCAGAGTATGGCAGATAATGATTTAAAACATGGGAGAGTACACAAAGCTTATACGAAAACTCCATGTTATCTCATATAAGAGATTTGAGTACTCAGAATTTGCTATTCATGGAGGTCCTGAAAACAATTTCCTGTAGATGTTGAGAATGGGCTATACAGTTTTTTGTGTTTTGTTTTTTATTTTGTAGAGGTTATATTTTATGCCTATGTCTAGCTCTGTCTGGTAAGAAGGATTTGATGAATGACTGAGATAAGCCACTGGTATTGGAGACTGCTGACTGTATTTGTTAGCTTTCTGACATGGACAGATTACTTGACATAGACATTTATAAGGAAGATTTATTTTGGCTCATGGCTTCAGAGGTTCAGTTTGCAGGAACTGGTCCTACACATGTTTAAAAGCACTGTGGTAACAGGGACATGTGGCTGAAAACAGTTCACATCACCACAAACAGAAAGCAATGTCTGTGGTAAGAAAAGTCCAGAAACTATATCCTAAAGAACTGACTTAAGGACTCATTTCTTCAAGCAGGTCTCATGTCTCAAGTCTCTATAACCTCTCAAAATAACATCAACATCTGGAACTGATTTTTAATTCATAGCCTTTTGGGGGATCCTGCATCATGACAGCAGTGTTATGTACATGGCTCCTCAAAAGTTCAGCATCTTCTTGAGCACCCATTCTTGCCTTTTTTTCCCTATATCTCCTCTTATTCTGCACAGTGGAAGGAATTCATTTTGGGGAAAACATTTACTTATTTTGTCCTACTTTCCCATCTTTGGCCTCTTATTGAATCCTGGCAAGTCCTCTAACTCCAAAGACTTTGCTGCAATTTGTCTGGATGTTCACTGCAACTCACACAGTTGAAAGGGATGGAGCTTTTTGTCAGGGCTTTGTGCTTTAGAGGACCAATGTTTCACAAACTATTAAGTGCACATAGATGTCTTGGCTGATTTACTTTCACGTTTAGTACTGACACAATGGGATCCTTGACCTAAACATTGAAGCACAAGATCAGCACTGTTCTGTTTTAGAGGACTGCATGTCTACAACTCTCTCTTTGGCTCTCTTGTTGTTATACAACAATTTCTGTTGAGATCCAAAAAACCTCCATTCAGAAGGGAAGGAGCTATGAAGTCCCTGAAACTCATCAGATACTCGAGATTCCCTCCCTTCCAGAGCAAACAAACCAAGCTTCTGAGAGTTACTTTCAGGCCAAACTAAGGGAGACTCAGAGACCAGAAGCAAAGCTTCCTGGAAGAGGCCAACTCAGGTACCTGAAAAGTAGAATTTCCCACTCTGGAGATGCCTATAGGCCGTGCAGTTTTATCCAGGTTCCCATCGTTGTGAGCTGTCACCTGTTCTGGGTAGAACTTGATGGTGCAGCTGTCATTGAATAATTTTTGCTACTGTAACAAACAGGGGTTCCTCACCTGTATTTCTGTAAGTAACACAAGTAAAATTTTGTGGTTCACCAAATTGGACTTTGATAGTATTCATACTTTAGTCTGTCATGGGCTCCCTATCTGGGGTGAGTAGACATATGTATTTGGGAAGTTGCATCTTCTCAGGAAAAGTTTTATCACATAATGCTTTTTTAAGCCAATGATAAAAAAAAAAAAGAGCCATGTAGGCTTGAGATTTATTCCTGCACCAGTGTTGAGATTTAATATATTCAAAGACTTGTTCAAACCCCACTTTAATCTAAATTTAGAATATTTCCGTTATTCTCAAGAGAATCCTTAACTTAATTAGTAATCATCCTTAATTTTCTCTTCCCTTTCTTCATAGCCTCCCAGTGCCCTCGACAATCAGAAATTTACCTTTTTTTCTTTATAGATTTGCCCATTTGGGATTTTTCATATAAACAGGATAATAGAGTATGTGTTCTCTTTTGATGTATTTTTTGTTTAATTGCCATAGATTTATATTTTTATACAATGTTACATTTGTTCTCCAGTAGGGATTAATGTTTATGTTTTTCTTTATGAAGTAGTAAAATTTCCAGGTATAAGTAATAGATGCGAAAGATATTCAGTAAGTATGAATAGAAAAACGACCATTAAAATGACCAACTCTTTCTTAGTACTGAGATCTTGACTTAAATATTCCCTCTGCTATCTATCTATCACTCCCCCAGGTAACTACAATCATTTTCTATTTTCCTATTTTTTATCCCTTACTGTATTTCATTTATAACATCTATGATAAATTGAAAAAGTTCTCTCTTTCTTTCTCTGTATGTTTGGTGTGTGTGTGTGTGTGTATACATGCATGTATAACTTTCTTTGTAGACCACAGACTTCATGAACAAGTGAGTCATTCTATACTGTTCATCATTATATGCTTATGAAACCATAGTTCCAAATAGATACCTAAGTTTTGGATAAATGCATAAGTGAATATGTTATTGAAGAGTAATGCTTGGTGGGGGCAATGGTGAAGTTTTACTTTTTAAGTCAATATAGAAAACAGTAGTTTCCTTTATGGCATCTTATATAATACGTCCTTTTTCTTCGTCCCTTCTTTGCTGCAGCCTCCTCCAACATCCTCAAGGATTCCCATATTTTGCTGTTATCAGCATGGAGATTTTATTTTATTGGTGCTGAATCCAGGACTTTGTGAATGCCAGGCAAACACATTACTACTGAACTATAATCCCTGGTTTCAAGTGGAGATTTTACGTATGAGAACCTGTGACAGCCTTACATGGATGACAGAAGTAGCCTAGATATATTGTTGGTGGTAATATTTTTAGTTAAATAATGCAAAAAGGTTATACGATAAAGCAATAGTCTATTGGTCTATTCAATATGAGTCTACCTCTGTAAAGGTAAATGTTTAATTACATTCAATTTCTTGCTAATGGTTAGTGATAAAGTGGTTATTGCCAGAGTCTGTATTGTTAAATATTCTGCTATATTTGAAGAGATTCTGGCTAGTTTGAGTGTGGTGAGAGTGACACTAGCAGTCCTTGCTATTCTTCTCCATTCTGTCTGTCTTGTTAAAAATCTTTACATTACATTCCTAAAGCTGTCCACCATGGTCTATTTCCTTATTTGACCACTTCCTCCTTCTGAGGCTGATGAACAAAATTAATACCAAGCTATTGAAGTCCTACAGTCAAAATATACCCTAGTTAACATATCCAATTAAAATCAACCTAACATGGATTTCCCCTTGTCCTTTATAAACTGACATTTTCTTATGTGTCATGTCTGTCTCCTCTCTATCCAGAAGTAGTCTTTTGTCCTTCTGGGACAAATACCCCTGTCTCATTTTCATTTTCTCTTTCCCCTCTCCTCCTTCCTCTATCTCCTGTGTTTGTCTTTTATTCTGAGCCCTCTGTCCCTTTGGGGCAAATACATCTCCTTTGTGCTGAGAACTTGCTTTTGGGGGTCCTGGGCCAGTCCTTTTCCTAATAATATTATACTCAGTTTTCCAATTCCATATTATTTGTTGCTATGCTACATGCAGGCAGCATTTTCCAAGGTTTACCCCAAATTTCTATCTTCCTGTCTCTTCACAGTCCAGTTTACACTTTTAAACACTGTTGCATATGTAAATCTGAATATGTTGTTTAAACATGCTTGTCTCAGTTATAGCGTGCCTCCTAGTTCAGTGTGCTGGAAGATGATGCACGTGTGTGCAGTCTTCCTCTGTAACCGTGTGTGGTGGTTTAAATGAGCTATATCTTCTAGGTTCAGGCATTTGGGCAGTGGTTGTCACTAGGTGCCCCTCCCTAGGGAGGTTAGGAGGTGTGCTGCTGCTGAAGGAGCTATGTCACTGGGGGAGGGCTTCAAGAGTTCGTAGGTGCTCCCTACTTCCTGTTCTGTCTTCTGCTTCACATTTGCAGTTACAGAGTTGATGTCTACCTTATCATCCTGTTGCTTGCTGCCTGCCGAGCTTCTGCTCTACCACAATGGATTCTTTTGTTTCTGGACTGTAACCCAAAACAAGTTCTCTCTTCCTTAAGTTGCTGTTGATCATGGGGTTTTTTCAAAAGAAAAGTAATGCACCATGCCTTGCGTTCTAGAAGTCATTTTAGTCTCACACAATCAGGATTGATAGGTTTACTCTCTGCTGTGAGATCTTCTACTGAGTGATGAAAACCCTGTCACATTTGAATTAGCTGCACACTTGAATCACATTGCTTCTTTAAAATTACCGTCCTCAGTATTCAGTCCTGTTTTTGAGCTGGTGGATGAAACACATACATTTTCATGATGGCTGAGATCTTCCACTTTCCCATTTTGTTTATTCTTTTTAAAGATTATTTCCCTTCAAGTCACCGACTTCCTATTTTTTAAATTTTACTCTTTATATTTTTATACACATTACGTCCCTACTGCAGTTTCCTCTACCTCCCCTCCTCCCAGTCACCCCTACTGTCATTCTTTCCTAGAGCCACTCCTCTTGAAAATAAGAGTACAGCCCGCCTCTGGATATTAATGGAACATGACATAACAAATTACAATAAGAATAGGCATAAATCCTCATATCAAGGCTGGACAAGGTAACCCAGTAGGAGGAAAGGTGTCTTATAGGCAATACAGTCAGAGATGCCCCATCCCCACTCCCACTGTTAGGGGTCCCTCAAGAACACCAACTATGCAACTTTAACATATATGTAGAAGCCCTATAGAACCATAGAGGGTTTGCAATTGTAATTTCAGACTCTGTGAGCCTTTATGAGGCCTGCTTAGTTGATTCTGTGGGCTGTGTTTCTATGGTTTTCTTGACCCCTCTGGTTCTTAGAATCCTCATCCCCCTCTTCTTCGGGTTCACCTGGCTTCACCTAGTTATTGGCTGTGGTTCTCTGCATCTGCTCTTATCACTTGCAGGACTATGACTCTCTGATGGCTAGGCTAGGTACCTATGTTTTTATTTTTTATTTTTAATTTTTTTTTACTTTCAATATTTTTTTGTCAGTCCTGTTTGGTTTTATCCTGGGTCTCTGGGCTATCTCACTGGTTCCTGGCTATCCAGACAGCGTTAGGTGCGGGCTCCCGCTCATGGTGTGGGCCTCAGGTTGAACTCGTCACTGGTTGGCCACTCCCACATCTTCTGCACTGCCCTTAACCCAGCATATTTTGCAAGCAGGACATATTGCATGTAGGCCACAGGTTTTGTGGCTAGGTTGATGTCTTAGTCCCACTGCTGGGAGCCTTACCTGATTGTAGAAGCCGGTTGCTTTGGGTTCCTTATTCCTCCATTACTAGGACACTTTATTAGGGTCACTTTCATAGATTCCAGGTAGTTTCCACTCTGCTGTTTCTACATCTCTCCTGCCCCAGTTGCTTTTCAAATTCAGTCATCTCTTCCAGTACTCTCTCCTTCCACTGCCTCCCAGCCTTATCTCTCCTGTTGCCATCCCTACCTCCAAGTCCTCCTGCAAAATCCATTCTATTTCTCCTTGCCAGGGAGATCTGTGTATCCACCTATTGAGGCTTTTTTGTTACCTAGCCTTTCTGGGTCTGTGGATTACGTCATGATTGTCCTTTACTTAACAGTTATTGTCCACTTATAAGTGAGTACATGCCATTTTTATCTTTCTGGGTCTGTGTTATCTCACTCTGGATGATTTTCTTTCTAGGTCATTTTCATAATTTCATTGTTTCATGACATCACTATACTTCATTGTGTAAATGTACACATTGTCTTTATCCATTCGTCTTCCATTGAGAGACATCTAGGTTATTCCTAGTTTCTGGCTATTATGAATAAAGCAGCTAGGAACATAGTTGATCACGGGTTCTTGTGGTAGGATGGAGTGCCCTTCGGGTACATACCTAAGACTGATATAGCTACATCTTGAGGAAGACTGCTTACCAATTTTTTGAGGAAGTGTCATGTTGATTTCCACAATGGCTATACAAGTTTGCACTCCACCAATAGAGGAGTGTTCCACTTGCTCACATCCTTACCATAATGAGCTGTGGGTTTTTTTTTGTTTTTGTTTGTTTGTTTGTTTGTTTGTTGTTTGTTTTGTTTTTTGATGAGGACTAAGAATGGATCTTTATTTTTTTAAATAATTTATTTATTTTTTCTCAAATAGTAATTCGTTCACACAGAGGTTATAAACACAGAAAGGCAGGCCATGAGCTGTGTTTTTTATCTTGGCAATTCTGACAGGTGTAAGATGGATTCTGAGTTAGTGCTTCTCGGCCATTTGATATTCTTCTGTTGGGAATTCTTTGATTAGATCTGGACCACATTTTTCAACTGGATTATTAGTTTTGTTGATGTCTATTTATATATTTTGGAAATTAGCCCTCTGTCAGATGTGGAGTTGATAAAAATCTTTTCCAAATCTGTAGGCTGCCATTTTGGCCTTTTGACAGTTTCCTTTGCCTTAAAAAATCATTTCAATTTTTGTAAGTTCCATTTATTAATTTTAGTAATGACTGTGCTATTGGTAAATTATCTCCTGTCCCAATTCATTCAAGGGTATTCCCTACTTTCTATTCTATCAGGTTCAACGTTTCTGGCTTTATGTTGAGGTCTTTGATGCACTTATACTTGAGTTTTGTGCAAGGCAATAGATATGGATTTGCATTCTTCTACATGATGAAATTCACTAAAACCAACACCATTTGTTGAAGGTGTTTTCTTTTTTTCATTGTGTATTTTTGGCTTCTTTATCAAAAGTCAGGTGTCCATAAGTGTGTGGGTTTAGTTCTGGGCCTTTGATTTGTTTGCATTGATGAACTTTACTATTTTTATGCCAATAACATGCAGTTTTCATTTCTATAGCTTTGTAGTAGAGCTAGAAACAGACAATTGTGATACCCTCAGGTATTCTTTTATTGTACAGGATTGTTTAAGTTATTCTGGTTTTTTTGGTTGTTTCTTTCTCCATAGGAATTTGAGTATTGACATTTCAATGTCTGTAAAATATTGTGTTGAAAATTTGATGGGGATTGCATTGAATCTGTAGACTGCTTTTTGTAGGATGACCATTTTTATTATGTTGATATTACCAATCCATGAGCATGGAAGATCTTTTCATATTCTGATATCTTCTTCAATTTCTTTCTTCAAAGACTTGAAGTTTTGTTGTACAAGTCTTTTAATTGCTTGATTAGAGTTCCCAAGATACTTTTTAACATTTGTGGCTATAGTGAAGGGTGTTGTTTCCCTTATTTTTTTTTCAGCTCATTTGTCATTTGTGTAAAGAAGGGCTACTGATGTTTTCCAGTTAATCTTGTATCCAGCCATTTTCACTGGAGATGTTTATCAGCTGTAGCAGTTTTCTAGAAGAATGTTTTGGATTGCTTATGTATATTATATCATCTTCAAATAATGATACTTAGACTTCTTCCTTTCCAATTTGTATCTACTTTGGTTGTTTTATGGCTCAATCTAGAACTTTCATTACTATATGGAATAGATATGGAGATAGTGAACAGTCTTGTCTTATTCTTGATTTTAGTGGAATTGCTTTGAGTTTCTCTCTATTTAATAATATATTGGCTATAGGCTTTCTGAACATTGCCTTTATTATGGTTAGGTATGTCTCTTGTATCTCTGATCTCTATAAGACTTTCATCATGATTATTTATTGCCTGTATTTCTGTAAGTGTAATTAACTTGCTTGGGATAGAGTTTTCCTTCTTGTATCTTCTGTAGGGGTGGATTTGTGAATAGATATTTTTAAAATTTGTCTTTATCATAGAATATCTTGTTTTCTCTATCTATGGTGATTGGACCTTTTGCTGGGTATAATAGTCTTTGCTGGAATCTATGGTTTCTCAGAGTCTGTAGCATACCTGTCTATGCTCTTCTGGCTTTTATTGTCTCTACTGAGAAGTCCAGGGTATTTCTAATAGATCTGCCTTTACATGTTGCTTCTTCTTTTTCCCTTGTAAATTTTTGCATTCTTTCTTTATTCTGACTATTTAGTGTTTTGACTACTGTGTGGCCAGAGGACTTTCTTTCTTGGTCCAATTGATTTGGTGTTCTGTAAACTTCTTATACTTTAATGGGTATGCCTTTCTTTGGGCATATCCTTCTATGATTTTCTTGAAAATACTTTTAGGTCCTTTAAGCTGGGTACATTTTCCTTCTTCTATTCCTATTATCTTTATGTTTGATCTTTTTTGTTGTGTTCCAGGTTTCTTGGATGATTGTTTTTGTTGGATGGGTGTTTTGCTTCATAGTTTCTGTTTCCTCTCTGATCTTCTGGTTTGTGTAGCCTCAACTTCTTCAGGTCTGTGTATTCTCTGGTCAAACAGTGAGTTTCTCTCCCAAACTCCCATTTGGAGGTTGAGGCAAGGCAAATAAGATGGTGCACAATTGGGGATAGGTTATGGGGACTCTGAGGTAGAGTTGTAGAGTTGGGAAGTTTGACAGGTGGGCAGCCTAGCTATACTCCTGACTTCCTGTATTAATTGGAGTGCTTACCTACATTGTGGCTTGATCGTATTGTATTCTGTTTTCTGAAATATTGAATTTCTTTACTTTCTTCTTGATGTGTAAAAGCAGATGTATTTATACAAAAGTCACATTAGAAGGTTAAAATTTATGGTTAAAATGAAATAAATTCTCTAGGCATGTAAGGTGCTTTATGTGATAGAGGTAGAATAGTAGATCTCAGAATATTTTGTTTATACCATGTCTTTTATCACAGGATATTTTATATGATTCTGGACTAAGCAACCACAGCCTCTAATTCTAATGATCAGTATTCTGTAATCAAAAGAAAGAGAAAACATGAGATCTGAACAAAATTGCAGCTAGAATCAAAGCCACAGGCAGAAAGTGAACTCTGCCTTTCTTAATAAGTGCTGTTGTCTGAGATATGAGCAGGCAGTGCAGATGATGACATGATCTTTATCTCTTATTAAATATATTTAAATATATGTAAATATTGTGAGGCCAGAAAACTTGCTGTGGAGATGATGCAATAAAAGCTAACCCCAGAAAAAACGTAATTTAGAGGCAAAGTATGAATAATTAGAAACTCAGAAGTAAACAAATTTCACAGAGCTTTGGTTGGTAATATACATTTTGTTTGGTAATACATTTTCATACAGCCACATCTATCTATCTATCTATCTATCTATCTATCTATCTATCTATCTATCTAT
>NW_021604705.1:91933-101438 GCF_004785775.1 Grammomys surdaster
TATCTATCTATCTATCTATCTATCTATCTATCTATCTATCTATCTATTTATCTATCTATAAAAGTATGATTGTTATTGAAACCAAAATGACACCAGGTACCATATCTGTGCCAGTATAACTATCCTTATCTTATTAATTTATTCCATCACATGGTGATTAAGCTTCTCCATTCATCTGTTTTCATTCCAAGCAGGAAGGAGATTTCTAAATTGTGCTTAGGCAAGAGAACAACTCACACTGAAGTAGTTATAACAACTGGTAGTTAATCCACAGTTTAGGAAGCCTGCACACAGATTTGCTCATCTGCTGTCCATAAGATCCCAGAGAGATGTGTGCTGCTGTGTCAGGTCCACTTCATTTATGACAACTTGAGTCATTAATAAAAGCCAGAAACCTGCTGACAAGGAGTCGACAGAACAGGAGGATTCAAACTCACAGCTTAAGTTTGAGATATTAAACATCTCAACACTGTATCTTAAATGATCTATTCATCATCTGCTAATTCTTATTTTTGGTCAACATCAGCCCAATAAGGAAAAGATGGAGTAGTTTTAGGCATTTGAATTCTCATATAAGTTGTTATATGGACAACTAAAGATCAAAGTATAGAAAAATTATGAGACCTGAACTTCACTCATGTGTTCCTCCAGAAAGTCATTAAAGAGAATAATATTGTATGTATCTAGCACTATCTTGCCATGGCCCAGATGAACTCTAGTAAAAGTATCTGGAAAAGCTTTGAGACAGGGAAGATGTCATATCATTATAGAAGCCTGTTTTTATTTGTCTGTCTTACTGGTGTGTAAGTTACATTACTTCATTCCAGGTGTTTTATTTCTAGCAGTTGCCACATGCCTAAATGTAGAGAAGGAAAAACAACAACAAAATGACCATACCACAGTGTTACATATAAGAACATGGACAGTGTTAGGACACTAGATCTGCTCTCAGTGCAGTAGATACTCAGTGATATTCTTTAAGCAAAGACAACATAATCCCATTTATGTCAAGGATCAATATAGGGATCTGCTGAGCATGTACAGGAAAACAAAGTCTGTTCAACTTTTCTGCTTTTGGTTTTATTTCACTTTAGCTGGAACACATACCCTTGGGTCTATTATACCAAGTATGTATTTCTTCAGCCATCCCTAGTTGTTATTTTGTTATTGTTGTGTTATTTTTTTTAACTAATTCTGGTATTCTTGTTTCATTTTTGTTGCTGTAATAAAATACATTTACAAAAAAGCAACTTGAGGAGGATGGGTATATTTTAGTTCACAATTCTAGCTTACAGTCCATTATTGTAGGAAAGCCTAGACAAGATCTTAAAGTATCACATCCATAGTCAAGAACAAAGGAAGAGTAAATACTGAATTCTTCCTTTCTTCCTTTCTTCATTCTTTTATAGTTCAGGACACTCCTGCCTACCGAATAGAATGATGCCACTCACAATTAGCTAGGCCTTTATACATCAATTAACAATCAACACAGTATCTTTGGTTCTGGACATACTATGTTGTCAGTGGACAAGCTTGATCTAGATTCTTCTTTACTAAGAATCTCTTCTGAGGTAATTCTATACTGTGTCACATTGGCAGTTAAAACTAATTATAATATTGAGAATATGTTTTAAAGAGTATCTAATAGAAGATTCAGTGCTACAGTAATGAGACTTGAGTTCCTGCATTTTAACCTCATGTCAATATAACATTGAGACATGTACATTAAAAACCCAGTTTAATCTTTTACCTCTTTCCTTTTTAAAAATTAAATATGAGAGCTCCATTCAATGGATTTCAACATATTCACCCCATCCCAATTCCTCCAAGTTTTATATCTCTTCCTTGCCCATCCAACTTTGTGGTATCCTCATTGGAAAAAATCTAGTTAAATTTGTGCTGTCCATATTAGTTGTGTGACCATCCAACTACTGGAATCCTTGCTCTTCCTTCTCAGTAGCTATGAAATGTTAACAGTTCCTCAGTTAGGGATGCAACTTCATACATACTTTTCCTTGGCATGCTGGGTTTTTCTCTGGCTTCAGCTTTCACTGGTTTCCAGCATTTGTCACAACCACTGTGAGGTCATGTGCACAGGATGTCCACTAAACAGTTAGTGTCTTTCTACCCCATCTTCTACAGTGATTCTTGAAGCCTGAGACTAAAGGGTATGGTATTGGTATCTCATTTAGAGCTTAGTATTCCTCAGTCTCTTATTCTTGGCATCATGAACAGCTGTATATGTGTTCATCACCATCTACTACAAGAAGAAGCTTCTTTAACGAGGGTTGAAAGATGCACTAATGTAGGGAGCAGAGAAAACCTTGAGAGAGGGAAGTCTCAAGTAAATGTAGATCTTAACAAGGACATGGTTTGTGGAGTACTAAAGACCAGTTGTCTCATGATATTGGCAAAGCTATTGCATATATGGGTTAGGGTTAGGGTTAGGCTAAAGATGAGTGATCAAACTTTTCTCTGGAGATTGAGAACAAGTGTTTATGAATAGTTGATCATTGTGTGCAAAGGTGAGCAACTGCAGCTTCTTTTTATCAGACTGCTTTTAGAGACATCCTACCAAGAGTAGCTACCTGCTCCAATAAACACAATGAGGTTACAGGTTGCTGTGGTAGTGGTTTGTGAACCTTATCTAATCCCAGCTCTAGTGTGGTATGTGTGTGTATGTGTGTGTGTGTGTGTGTGTGTGTGTGTGTCTGCGTCCTCATTGCAGATCTTCTGGGACCCAAGCAAGGGATTGTTTTAATACTATGTTTCTTAGCAGAGTGATAATAGTAGGTTCTCTCATAAGACTCATGAGCTGTGTAGTCATAGGTTTCTGGCCCTAATAAAGGTTCGATGTGTGGGTTTCTCTTCGTGGAGCAGGCTTTAAATCCATCCAGTCAGAAAATACTTGTCTATTCCCATGAGATTTCTGCAACTACTATAGTGGAAAGCACTGCTAGGCCTTTAATGACTGCAGCTTACGGAATTCACAGCTGGAAAGACTGATGATTGCTTTTTCTTCTAGTCTACGCATGCATTTTTCAGCACTATTACAGCCAGCCAGCAGCAATGAAGTTCCAGGTTAGTACTAGGTTGGTTTCTCCATGCTTTATGACCTAAATGTTCATTGTTTTCAGAAATAGAGTCTTTGTATCAAGTTCTGGAAGAACCAAGACCATCAGTAATAGAGTGTAGTGTTTGGGGGATTGGGTCAAAGGAAACTCATTTGCCAACAACTACTAAAGAAGTCATCTATTTTTGCAACTGGGATTTTTTTTCTTTGTTCAACTATGGTGTGTAGTAGGGACATTTTTTTGCTCCATTAAAAGAAAAGTCTCTTTAAACTCCTTTTATGCGTGTGTCTGTATATATTTTAGGAAGTTCCTACAATAATAGTTTCTACAGGTCTTTTTCAAAGGGTTTTTAGTGTTAGTTAACCCTTTATGCTACCTCCTCTATGGTACCTTCCCACTTCCCATCTGATTTAAGTTTCATTTCTCCCCTTACTTCTTATGCTACAGTGTTGGATCCCTCCTTCCTCGAAAGACTCACACATCAATGGCCCCATACTTATTTCATGACTACTATGGGTTTGAAATTAAACACACATATCTAAAGATTCAGAGGTAAAATCCACTGAACTCCAAATGGATGGAAGACCTCAATATAAGACTTGATACCCTGAAACTGAAAGAGAAGAAGGTAGGGAATATACTTGAGCTAATTGCCACAAGAAAGGACTTTATAATCAGGATTCCAACAGCATGGGTATTAAGAGCAACCATTGATATTTAAGACCACATGATATTTAAATAAGCTTCTTGCAGTAAGGAACCACCTAAAGAATGGGAAAAAACATTATCAGCTATATATCTGATAGAAAGTTAATATCTATAATATATGAAGTACAAGGAAAAATGCAAGCATCAAGAAAACAAGTAACCTAATAAAAGTGTGGCAACTAAGTGTGGAACTAAGCAGAGAGCAATACAAACAACTGAAAACACTTTAAAAGCATTCCAAATCTTTATCTACCAGGGAAATGCAAAATAAAACTACTTTGAGATTTTGTCTTACCCCAGTTAGAATGGTGAAGAGGACAGGAAAAACTTATTCTATGCTGGTGGGACTATAAGCTGCTGCAGCCACTGTGAAAATCAGGGAAGAGATTTCTCAAGAGTCATTACATAATCTAGTCATACCACTCCTGGGCATAAACTCAAAGGATTCTCTTTATTATACTACAGATATACCTGCTTATTCAGATTTATTGCTACTTTTTGTGCAGTAACCATGGAATGGAAGTGATAGATATCTATCAACTGATGAAGAGATAACAGAAGGGTCAGTAATTACAGAATGGAGTATTATTCAGCTGTGAAAGAAAATGAAATCTGCAAGCAGATGAATGGAGCTGAAAGCAATCATTCTGAGTAAGGTAATGCATGCCTAGACAGACAACTGTTACTTGTCTTCTATTAGTGGATGCTAGCTTTGAATCTTTAGGAATTTGTGTTTCTTTTGGATTCCCATAGAGGTAAGGACAAAAGGCTATAAAACTTACAGCTAGTTTATTTAAAGATATTTTATTATTTATCTGCACTATTCTGTTATTTCCCAGGGGAGGCTTTTAAATGCAGGTTTTTAAAGTTTTAATTGTCATAGTTTTAATTACTTATATTTCTTTTCTAAGTAATTAGTAGTTTATACTGTACTTGAGAAACAGACAATGGTTTTGTTTGACTTTTCTGCAAGTAGCTGACAATTGAGTAGGTCAGCACATCAAATTTTTCCCTGAAAATATTTATATGCCAGGGTGAGAGGGATACTCAGGGGATCCCCCAACTTGTTCAGAGGGTGTTACAGTACAATAACTTCAAGGGGAAGGAGAAAGGGAAAGGACTGCAAGACAGGTGGTGGGGCAATGAGTGGGATGTCAAGTGAATAAGTAAAAAATTAATAAATTAAAAAGCAAAAAACTATGTTTTAGAATTTTATAGAATTTAAAATTAAAGGATGGATTTATTAATTTTAAACACTTAAACATTTTACAACAAATGTATCACGGATCAGTTTTTAAACAAATTAAATAAACATTTGCTAAATACAGTTGAAATTAATTAGAATAAAATGTTATTTAGAATTCATTACATTTAGTTGAAGCTAAACAGCCAATTTGTTAGTTATACCAATTATATTCCAAAGTCCATAAATGAGTGTTGGTTATAGTCTAGGAAAGCACAGGTTTAGGGAATTGGCTGCTACACTGCAGGAACACTATTACTTTAGCAACTTAAAAGAAAGTTTGCTTATTTATTATTTTTATGTGTGTGCGCATGCCTATTTGAATAAGCGTGTAGCATGCACTCCCACACATTGCTGAGACATTACTCTATTTCCCTTTGTAACTTTTAAACTTCTAGAGCACTTTAAAAATACATATTTGGTATGTAATATCACTTTTCCTTTCAAGCAATTCTGAGTCACAATGATCACATTCTGCTTCCAGCAGAATTATCCTTGATGCTTTCATAGTTTCAGGGCCCTTTAAGCTGCTGTCTGGGAATGCAGTTACAGAGTTGGCATATATTATCAATTGCCCATGAAACTGTGCTTATTCTAGGCGATGACATTTTCATCCTCTGACTAGATGACTAGTTATGCTTCTCATTTGGGTGCATACAAGCTTGCATTGTTTGCTTATATGTTTTACTGTCAAGAGCGTGTCCAGAATTCGCTATAAGAATTTTAAAAGGGCAATGTTGGGTATTTTTTTATAGGTGGCATTTCCTAAGCCTTCAGGATTCTTGATACATTTACAGATAATGAGCACGCATGTGTGATGGAGATTTAGTGTGGAATTTACTTAGTATGTTTATACTTTATTCTGTGACGTGAGTTTTGTATACCTGTCATGCTGAGTGATGGAATTCTCTCTCTGTCTTTTTCCTTCCCACCCTTCCCTTTCTTTGTCTCTGTTTTAAACTTAGCAATGTCTTTGAATTAAACTGGTGTGTGTGTGTGTGTGTGTGTGTGCATGTGTGTGCACATGTTTGCCAGGATGTTTCTCTGTGTTTGTGTAATTGAGATATCTTAGTGGTTTCATTACAGTAGGATAATGTCAAATTCTTGTATATTATAAAAATTCCAAGTTTAGATATTAACTATTATTTAGTCATTGATTGCATGGGTTGTATGTTTGTGTTCAGAACAATGTGTTTCCTAAGGGAGAATTATTGACCCCTCCTTCTGCAAGTAATTGATGTTTTACTGATATATGTCATTTACTACAGTGAATATGTTAACAACCTAGACAAGGGAGCTGCAGCCGTTTGCTAGTTTGTCATCTTGGCTGCACATATGCATCTGTTGCTGTCAGAGTGTAAAGGAAGCAAAATAGTGGAGTTGATTTTGGAAATATCACGTAACCTATTTCTCTCTTCCTCATTGAAAATTAAGGCTCAATGGTAAGGATTGAATGAGCCTTGTTCATTACTAACTTGTTCATTGTTAGGACACAGAAAGTATAGTGTCTGGTTGGGAGAAAGAAGAGGAGAGATTGTACTACAATTGTGTTTTGTTTCTGCTTTTGTTTTTGTTTTAAACAGAAATTGTAAAGCCAATTCAAGAGGAAGAAAGAGGAAAACCAGAAGCACAGTGAACAATGTTAATGGCAGAACAATAGAAGTTTGTTTGCAGGGAACTATGCTTGTTCCTTCCCTTAGTCAGGTGCAAAGAACAGGGCCTATGCTGCTTCCAGAGTTCCCTAGAAGTCAGAGCTAGGGGCAAGTAGTAAGTTTGGGTTGGTTTATGGGAGAAGCATAATCCTAGGAAGGTGGGGATAGAGGTAGAAAGACAGTAACTCAAGGAGGAGGATTCTCTGTGGAAGTAGCCATGTCTGTGGGTGACAGTTGTCCACTTCATGAGACCATCAGAAAATGCGGTGATGTGTTTCTCATTCTTGTCTGTAAGTTCTAAGCACTTCTTGACTACATGATAACCCATGGAGTGATTGCTTTTCTGGCTGGTGTGTGTGTAAGACCTGGCAGATCCCAGGATGTCCTGTGCTGTAGTGCAGCACCAGTGAAAGGCTAATTTGTGTATGAAAGACACATTAGTCCATGGAATTATAAGTACAAAAATTGAGAGTGTACATAAAATTTTATAGTGTCTTGGCTGAGTAATTTTATATCCATTGTACCAAATTAAACAAACAAACAAACCAACAAGCAAGCAAACCAAACCAAACCAAAACCAAAACCCAAGCAAAACACCAAGAAACATGGTCCGTCTTTATTTTTTAAAAAGAATTGTGAATTTAATTAACTATAGTAAAAGTGTTTAGTGTAACATAAGTAAAATAGTTCTTAGTGATTATATTAAAAATACTAGCTTTTGTGCTTTCTATAATTATTTAATAAGAAATATGACATTGTTCTGTGTTTTAGTTAATTTTCCTACTAAGTGGCCTGGCAAAAGCAAGTTAAAAAGCAAATGTTTTCCTTTAGCTCAAAGTTCCAGTGAGTTCTGCTGGGAGCCATGGCAAGAAGGGCTTGAGCCCAGATCTGTATTCATTTCATCCCCACAGCCAAGGATGGTGCAGTCCACAACTGAAGTGGATCTTCTTTCAATCAGACCAATCATGGCAATCGTCACAAGCATGCCCAGGGTCTAACCTATTGTAGATAATCTCTTACCAGTGTTACGAGAGGCTTGCCTTTTAGGCAGTTCTTGACCAGGTCAGGTTGACAACATCAACCAATGATTACATTATATATATTAGCAAATGTTGGTAATGCCTGGCTTAATAAGGAGCAGGATCTTTGTATCTTCTGCTGAATTCTTATTATATGGAGAATACACTTTATCTAAAAGATATCTAGTAACGTGTGTCCTTTTTTAGTTGTTAAGAGTAAACTGTGATGATACAATATATGAAGGAACACCATCATCTTTGATATGACTTTCAAAGTTAGCACAAAAGTGAATTTAAGAACTAGGACATGACTCTATGGTGTTGTAAGTGTCTCTGTCTACGGCAGTATTTTAACGGACCAAGAATAAGTGATTTTTTACTTATGGGAGGAACTGGTGTGATACCTGGCAGATTATGTCATCAGTTAGCACAATCCTATTTAAATATTAAATAGATAGAAAGATCACCACTGTGATGGGGAATGAAATGCTCACATTTCGCTAACACAGGACTGGTGATATGGGGCATGAAAAATGATTCAAGAAATAAAAAAGTCTTAAAATTTTTACTGGAAAGAGAGGTGGGTGGCAGAAGACTGAGAGTGGAGAACAGAGACAAAGACAGAAAAAGGTATCAGGGCAAGCACCACATGAAGGATGCTGTGGAGGTGGCCTGGTTTCCACAATGAAGGCATTAGCAAGGCGTTTAAGAGGCTACAGGGATTTAGGAATGAGGACAAGACAGATGTCATATATAATTTATTACCTAGAAAACTGTTCATTAGAATGGATATAAAATTTCAGGTGTAGAAAAAAAAGGTGCCCTAGTGGAAGTTAATGTGGTAAAGCAATATGCTTTCAAAGTCAGTTAGTCTGGGTGATGGAGGATAATGGAGTTGCAGCCAACGGCTGTGGTTAGAATTTATAGGGTTACAGTGAAAAATAAAAGAGGAAAAGAAAAGCCAGAACCTTTCTTTACTTTCTTTTTTCTTTTTTTAGCAAAAACCTTTGAAGACTATATATGTTTAAAAGAACATAGAGATGATCCAGCCTAAAAATAAAGCACATGGTAAAAAAGAAGGCACAAAAGAAACAATGCCTACAGAAGACTGTCACTTTAGAATGTGTTTGGATCTAAAATTTATCTTTTGTCATAAAAAACAAAACAGAAAACAAACAAAACAAGATGAAAACATCCTGTGAAGAAAATATCCTTAGGACCTGGAGAGATGGTTCAGCAATTGAGTGGGCACCTGCTCTTGCACAGGACCCGAGTTCAGTTCCTGGCACCCATATTGGGTGGCTCACAACCACCTGTAACTCCAGCTCCAGAGGACGTAACACACTCTTCTGGCTTTAGTGCACACTTGCACTCATGTGTACATACACACAGAGATGCATAATAAAAGAATCTATTTTTAAAGAGACAAATTAAATTTAAATGTTTGTTATAAAGTACTGTATATCGTTAGTAACTGTTAATGGATGTAGGACAGTTAACTATGTCGGACTGTATCAGTACTTAAACTCTTTTTTTCTAGTTTTATTTTTTTTTCAGTATGTGATTTTGCTATTTTGGCCTGGTTAAAATGTTGATAGTGCTGTGTTTTATAAAAAGGTAAGAGAAAAGGAATATGTTTGGTGGAAGGGGTGGTATAGTGCAGGGCAAGGGAGTGGATTTGTGGGCCCATGCTGAGGCATCCCTTCTCCCCTGAGGTACCAGCCACATGATGGTATAATATAGAATATAGAATAGAGTTTATTCAGGGGATGGGGAGGGGCATTGAGAGAAAGGGGGAGAGAGGGGGGG
>NW_021604705.1:101838-119086 GCF_004785775.1 Grammomys surdaster
GGGAGGAGAGGGGAGAAGGGGGAGAGGGGAGGAGGGGGAGAGGGGAGGAGAGGGCAGGTGGGGAGGGGAGGGGAGAGGGGAGGAGAGGGAAAGAGGGGAGGGGAGAGGGAAGGAGAGGGGAGGTGGGGAGATGGGGAAGGGGAGGAGGTGGGGGAGAGAGAGGGGGAGGGAAAGGGAAAGGGGAGGAAAAGGGAGAAGGAAAGGGAGCGGGAGAGGGAGAAGGAGAGGGTGAAGGAGAGGGAGAGGGAGAAGAGTAGTAGAGGAGTAGAGCACATGGAGAGAGAGGGGGGAGAGGGATGGGGAGAGAGAAGATAAAGTGCAGGAGCAAGAGGAGAGTGCAAGAGAAAGAGAGGAGGGGGAAGCAGTCCCTTTTATAGTGAGTCAGGCACACCTGTCTGTTGCCAGGTAACTGTGGGGCAGAGCTTAGGCTAAATGTCAACAGATAGAATCATATATATTAGTTACTTATTGTGACACAATATCTAATGATAAGCATTTTAAGGAAGGAAAGAAGGAAGGGGGAAGGGAGAAAGAGGTAAGGAAGGGAGGGAGGGAAGATTTCTTTGGCTTATTTGCTTGAAGGGCCATTTTCCATCATTGCAGGGAATGCATGGAGCCAGAGGCCAGTACCTGCAAAAGGGAGTGGAGAGTTAGCAAGAAGTGAGGCTGGGTCATAAAACATCAATTTCTGCCTTACTGACCCATTTCCTCCAGAGAGGCTCTAACTCCTAATGTTTCCACAGCCTTTTCAAGAAGTATAACTACTTGGGGTCCAAGTATTCCTTCACAAGAGTGTGGGAAACACTTCACATTCAAACCACACTCCGATATACATCTAACTAGGCTTTAAAAACTATTTTAAAGCATAAAATTATGAATCCAAGTAGTTCATACAATATTTAAAAATGTTACAAATTACTTGTTTAAGATTCTTTACATTCTGTGTACATTTGTGTGTTTATATATGAGTACCATGGAGTGTATGTGGAAGGCAGAGGGTGACTTTTGGCAGTCAGACGTCCCCTTCAACTGGGAAATCTAGGGATCAAACTCAGTTTGTCGAGCTTGTGTGGGACGCTCATCCACTTTCCGAGCTGTGTTTTTCACCATAAAATCTTTTTTTTTTTAATAAACTAAAGCCATGGAAGTAAAATGGAATTATATATCTGTTATATCTTATAACATACACCTATTTGTGTTAATATTTGTTGAGACCAAATCAGGCATTCATTATTAAAATAAGTTTAGCTTATTATAGCAAGCCTGGGGGATGTTTCTAGTGAGGTTTGACAGTGTGTGTTTGTGTGTGTGTGTGTGTGTGTGTGTGTGTGTGTGTAGTGTGGACTATGTCTTCCATGTTATTCTGTAGAGTTCGTGGGAGAATCAGCAGTGACTTCTATGTCACTCTTTTATCCTCTCTCCATGAGCATGTTTGATAACAGCTTTAGATCTTTGCTTCCAGAGAAAGAGAGGACAGATCAAAAGTTCACCAGCTCTCTGATTCTAGTAGAAAGAACTGACTCAGTGGGATGGGAGCCATGCCTGACTTTGATCTCTTATTTCAGGAGACCTTCTTATTTTAAAATAGTCACACGTCTGTCTGTCTACCCTGTCCACCATGAATTGCCTCAGAGACAACTACATGTCCTTTTGTAATGTTGAAAATTGAAAATAAATTTCTTCTCTCATATAATACATCCCAACTACAGTTTCTCCTCCCCTCCACTCCTCCTAACTCCCCCTCACCCATCTGCACTCTCCTCCTGATCCATTCCCAGTCTTGTTCGTCTTTAGAAAGAGTAGACCTCCAAGGGATGACAGCCAAACAGGACAAAACAAGATACAATAAGATGAGAGAAAGCCCTCATATAAAGACTGGACAAAGACACCCAGTAGGAGGAAGATAGACTCTCAAAGCAGGCAAAAGAGTCAGAGATACACCCACTCCCACATGTAGCATATTTTAAATGCTTTTATTACTTAGTTTTCAGAAGAATTTTTATTTTTGCTCTGAATCCCAATTTTAGTTCATAGTGCTGCACTCAGCCTAAAACAGGGTGACTGCAGACTGAATCTTTACAATGTTCTTTGAGTTTTCTTTTTTATTCCATTGTTTAGAGCTGGATGTAGCAGGCATACAACATGGTATTTATTGCCTGAATGAGGATTTTCATTTTGTGTGTGTGTGTGTGTGGGAGGACATTTCCTTTGAGCCTGAATTCTGAATTTTCTGCCTGACAGGTTCCAGTCCAGTTTTCATAGCTTTTCTCACAAGACAATGTGTATAAAATCATCTAGGGGAATTTGTTGAATATTTAGACTCTTGGGCCACATCTTGCCTCCTGCAGTTTTAGCAAATACTGTGAGTTTTGTGTGGTAGCTGGCTATAAGTTCACACTTGGTTGAACATTGTTAAAGCATCAGGATGAGGAAGACACAGGCAGATCCAAGTCAGATCTGCATTTTCCTTAATTGTGCCCCACCTATTTTAGGAAGAGATTGTGGAAAGCTTGTTTTAGAAGTCTCTATAGCAGACTTTAGCTAATAAGTCTAGAATGATTTCTGAAAGACTGTGTAGTCTTAGCTGAACATGTAGCAGTTAACAGTTTATGATCCTCTTCTAGTCGTGACTACATCTCCATGGATCAAATCTGAAAACTGCCTTTATCACTGTGCTATCTATCATCTGAGAAGGGCTGGCTGACTAGTTACAAGAAGGTATGTTTGGCTTGCTGAGAATAAGGCTGACAAGACACTCTCTTGACATATTTGATGCTCTTCTTTTGTGCTGTGCTTTGTACCTTCTGGACACTGTCAGAGTTCTCTTGACACTTCACTGAGAAGTGGACGTCTCCATGGCTACATCTTCCTGCTCTTTGGGTTTCAAAGACCCTCCCATCTTGAGCAGCTGCCTCAGCAGCTTTTCTTTAGTAGGAGAAGACTACTGGGGTCAAGAGGCACATGGATGCTTGAGAGAAGGATGAGGATGAATAGTGTGGTTGCTTAACTGCCACTTAGAGCATAGGTCACTTTGTTACAGTTACTAAAATCTTTTTTGTGACTTTTATATATTATAAAAGATCACAGCACAGAGATTCTAACAAGTTGTTACTTGTGTCTTCATAAATAAATCTGTTCTTTTCTGTGTAGCAATGGTAAGAACACACTTGAACTTCCAATTTCTTAGCATCTAACAAAGCAACCATCTCTCTCGTAAATGAACTATTTTCTTCTGTTCATTAATGTGCTTATTTACTCATTCATGTAACATCTCAATGTCAGCCCCATTTCTTCTTCCTGTACTCACTCACATAGATCCCCCCATTCTCTTCTGAGAAGGGTAAGCCCTCTGACTTCCATATCACCCCGCCCTGGCACATCAAGTCACTGCAGGACTAGGTGCACCCTCTCCTGCTGAGGCTAGACAAGGGAACTCAGTTAGGGGAACAGGATCCAAAGTCCAGCAATAAATTCAAGGACAGCCTCCACTCTAATTGTTGGGGGACTGACATGAAGACCATGTTGTATATCTGCTGCATATGTGCAGGGAACCTAGGTCCATCCCATGTATGTTCTTTGGTTGGTGGTTCAGTTTCTGGAAGCTCCCAAGGGTCCAGGTTATTTGACACTGTTGGTCTTCCTGTGGAGTCCCTGTCCTCTTTGAGTCTCTCAATCCTTCCAACTCTTACACAAAACTCCTCCATTTAATGTTTGGCTGTGGGTCTCTGCATCTGTTTCCACTGACTATTGGGTAAAACCTTTCAGAGAATAGTTATGCTAGACACCTGTCTGAAAGCACAACAGAGTATCATTAATAGTATCAGGGATTGGTTCTTGCCCATGGGATGGGTCTCAATTTGGGCCAGTCATTGGTTGGCCATTCCCTCTGTTTCTGCTCTCCTTTTGTCCCTGAACATGTAGGCAGAACACATTGTGGGTGAATTGCTGCCTTTATCTCTCCACTGGGAGTCTTGCCTGGCTATAGGCATCCATATCCTTCATAGCTAGGAGCGTCAGCTAGAGTAGCCCCCATAGACTCCCTGGGGTCTCCCCCATCTTAGATCTCTGGCATGTCCTAGAGATACCCACTTCTGTCCACTGCTGATTTCCATTATCTCTCCCTGCTCTCCCTATATGTGTTTGCCTCCCCATATAGTATAGTAAATGAAATTCCAAATAGAATATTTATAAGCAAGAAAGTAGAAAAAAATGTTTCTATACATATGGGAGTCTTGAATTATGGTTAGAGACCTAGAAATGATAATAAACCTCCCTATATTAACTACGTTCTGTGACTAAATTGGTGAATGGTAAGAGGCATCCCTTGGGAACTGACCTTGTGCCACAGCTCTTCGTACCCAGATATCGCTGGGAGAAAGCAGGTCTCCCAGGAGTGCTGACACACCTGAGAGCACAGATGAGCCTACCACTTCTGCTCAAATTCCTGGCCCAAGAGGGACTTGCCCATAGCCATCAGGACACAGGAACCAAGGAAGAGCCAGGGGTGAGATCCTTCTGGTTTCTATCTTCACCCCAGAGCTTACCTGGTGCCATAGCTCTCCATACCTGGATCCCAATGAGAAAGAGCTGGTCTCCCTAAAGTGCTGACACACCTGTGAGCATAGGTAGGACCACCACGTCTGCCCCGAGAGACGCGCCCAGAGCTCACAGGACTTAGGAATGGAGGAGCGGCCTGGGACAGGATCCATTCCATTTCCATCAGTGGCCAGAGCTGACCCTGTGCCACAGCTGTCTGTACTCAAGTCCCTCCAGGAGAGAGCTGATCTCCCAGGAGTCCTGACACACCTGTGAGCACAAATTCCTTTTGCTCAAATTCTTGGCCCAAGAAGGATCTGCCTAGATCCCTCAGGACACAGGAACAGAGGAACAGCCTGGCCCAGGATCCTTTCAGTTTCCATCTGTGGAAGGAAGCTGGAGCTGATCCTGTGACACAAATCTTTGCTCCCAGATCTCTATGGGAGAAAGCAGGTCTCCCAAGCGTGCTGACACACCTGAGAGCACAGCTATCCATACCCTGGTCCTGCCAGGAGAGAGCTGGTCTCCCAAGAGTACTGACACACCTGAGAGCACAGATGAACCCACCACTTCTGCTCAAATTCCTGGCCCAAGAGGGACCTGCCCAGATCCATCAGGACACAGGAACCATGAATAGCTGGGGACAGGATCCTTCTGATTTCCATCTGTACACTGGAGCTGACCCTATGTCACAGCTCTCCATACCCAAGTACCTCCCAGAAAGAACTGGTTTCCTAGGAATGCTGACACACCAGCTTATAGGAGGGATAATCCACAGTCAGAGAAAGCAAAACCAGCTAATACCAGAGATAACCAGATGGCAAGAGGCAAGGACAAGAACATAAGCAACAGAAACCAAGGTTACTTGGTATCATCAGAATCCAGTTCTCATACCACAGCAAGCCCTGGATACCCCAACACAGCAGAAAAGCAAGATTCTGATTTAAAATCACATCTGATGATGATGATAGAGGACTTTAAGAAAGACATAAATAATTCCACTAAGAAATACAGGAGAACACAGGTAAACAGGTAGAAGCCCTTAAAGAAGAAACACAAAACTATCTTAAAGAATTACAATAAAACACAACCAAACAGGTGAAGGAATTGAACAAAACCATCCAGGATCTAAAAATGGAAATAGAAACAACAAATAAATCACAACGGGAGACAACTGGAGGTAGAAAACTGAGGAAAGAGATCAGGAGTCATAGATGCAAGCATCACCAATAGAATACAAGAGATAGAAGAGAGAGTCTCAAGTGAAGAAGATACCACAGAAAACATTGACACAAGAGTCAAAAAATGCAAAATGAGAAAAGGTCTTAACCCAAAACATCCATAAAATCCAGGACACAATGAGAAGATCAAACCTAAGGATTATAGGTATAGAAGAACATTAAGATTCCCAACTTAAAGGACCAGTAAATATCTTCAACAAAATTATGAAAATGTCCCTAATCTAAAGAAAGAGATGGCCATGAACACATAAAAAGCCTACAGAACTCCAAATACATTTGAGGAAGTTCTTCACATCACATAATAGTAAAAACACCAAATGCACAAAACAAAGAATATTAAAATCAATAAGGGAAAAAGGTCAAGTAACGTATAAAGATAGATCTATCAGAATTACACCAGACTTCTCACCAGAGACTTGAAAACTAGAAGATCCTGGGCAGATGTCATACAGACTTTAAGAGAACACAAATGCCAGCCCAGGCTACTATACTCAGCAAAACTCTCAATTACTATAGATGGAGAAACCAAGACATTCCATGACAAAATTCCATCTCTAACAACAAAAAATAACAGGAAGAAATAATCACTATTCCTTAATATCTCTTAACATCAATGGACTCAATTCCCCGATTAAAAGACATAGACTAACAAACAGGATATGTTTACAGGACCCAGCATTTTGTTGCATAGAGGAAACGCACCCCAGTGACAAAGACAGACACTACCTTAGAGTAAAAGGCTGGAAAGAAATTTTCCAAGCAAATGGTCCCAAGAAACAAGCTGGAGTAGTCATGCTAATATCGAAAAAAATTGACTTTCAACCAAAAGTAATCAAAAAAGATAAGGAAGGATACTTCATATACTCATCAAAGGAAAAATCTACCAAGAAGAACTTTCAATTCTGAACGTCTATGTTCCTAATGCAAGGGCACCCACATTTATAAAAGAAACTTTACTAAAGCTCAAAACACACATTGTACCTCACACAATAATAGTGGGAGACTTCAACACACCACTCTCAGCAATGGATAGATTATGAAAACAGAAACTAAACAGGGACACATTGAAACTAACAGAAGTTATAAAACAAATGGATTTAACAGAAATCTATGGAACATTTCATCCTAAAACAAAAGCATGGTACCTTCTTCAAAACTGACCATATAATCAGTCACAAAACAGGCCTAAACAGATACAAGAAGAATGAAATAATCTCATACATCCAGTCAGATCATCACAGACTAAGGCTGGTCTTCAATAACAACAAAAACAATGGAAAGCCCATATATACATGGAAGCTGAACAATGTTCTACTCAAAGATGACTTGTTCAAGGAAAAAATAAAGAAAGAAAGTAAAGACTTTTTAGAACTTAATGAAAATGCAGGCATAACATACTCAAACTTATAGGACACAATGAAAGCAGTGCTAAGAGAAAAATTCATAGCTCTGAGTGCCTGCAAAAAGAAACTGGAGAGAACATACACTAGCAGCATAACAGCACACCTGAAAGTTCTAGAACAAAAAGAAGCAAATATACCCAAGAGGAGTAGATGGCAGGAAATAATCAAACTCAGGGCTGAAATCAACCAAGTAGAACAAAAAGGATAAAATCAACAAAATAGATAAACACTTAAAAAGACTAACCAGAGGGCACAGAGACAGTATCTAAATTAATAAAATCAGAAATGAAAAGAAAGTCAGAACAATGGGAACTGAGGAAATTCAAAAAAAATCATCAGATCCTACTACAAAAGCCTATACTCAACCAAATTGGAAAATCTAGATGAAATGGACAATTTTCTAGACACTTACCAGTTACCAAAGTTAAATCAGGAGCAAATAAATCACCTAAACAGTCATATAACCCCTAAAGAAATAGCAGCAGTTATTAAAAGTTTCCCCTACCAAAAAAGGCCCAGGACCAGATGGTTTTAGTACAGAATTCTATCAAACCTTCACAGAAGATCTAATACCAATACTCTTCAAACTACTCCACAAAATAGATACAGAAGGAGCACTACCCAATTCTTTCTGTGAATCCACATTACCTTTACACCCAAGCCACACAAAGATCTCACAAAGAAAGAGAACGTCAGACCAATTTCCCTTACTAGTATTGATGCAAAAATACTCAATAAAATTCTCACAAATCGAATCCAAGAACACATCAAAATTGTCATTAAACACAATCAAGTAGGCTTTATCCCAGGAATGCAGGGATGGTTCAATATATGGAAATTCATCAATATAATCTGCTACATAAACAAACTCAAAGAAAAAAACTACATGATCATCTCACTAGATGCTGAAAAAGCAGTTGACAAAATTCAACACCCCTTCATGGTAAAAGTCTTGAAAAGATCAGGAATTAAAGGCCCATACCTAAACATAATAAAAGCAATATACAGCAAACTAGTAGCAAACATCAAACTAAATGGAGAGAAACTTGAAGCAATTCCACTAAAATCAGGGACTAGACAAGGCTGCCTACTCTCTCCTTAACTATTCAACATTTTACTTGAAGACCTAGCTAGAGCAATTAGGCAACAAATAGAAGTCAAAGGGATACAAATAGGAAAGGAAGAAGTCAAAATATAACTATTTGCAGATGATATGATAGAATACTTATGTAACCCCAAAACTTCAACCAGAGAACTCCTAAACATAATAAACACATTCAGCAAAGCAGCTGGATATAAAATTAACTCAAACAAATCTGTAGCCTTCCTCTACTCAAAGGATAAACAGGCTGAGAAAGAAATTAGGGAAATGACACCCTTCACAATAGTCACAAATAATATAAAATACCTTGGTGTGAATCTAACCAAGCAAGTGAAAGACCTGTATGACAAGAACTTCCAGTCTCTGAAGAAAGAAGATCTCAGAAAATGGAAAGATATCCCATGCTCATGGATTGGCAGGAATAATATAGTAAAAATGGCCATCGTGCTGAAAGCAATCTACAGATTCAGTGCAATCACAATCAAAATCTCAAATCAATTATTCACAGAGTTAGGAAGAGCAATTCTTAAATTCATTTGGAATAACAAAAAACCAGGATAGTGAAAACTATTCTCAACAATAAAAGAACTTCTTGGGGAATCACCATCCCAGACTTCAAGCTGTACTATAGAGCAATAGTGACCAATACTGCATTGTATTGGTACAGCGACAGGCAGGAAGATCAATGGAATAGAATTGAAGACCGAGAAATGAACCCACACATTTATGGTCAGTTGATCTTTGACAAAGGTTCTAAAATCACTCATTGAAAAAAGACAGAATTTTCAACAAATGATACTGGTTCAACTGGAGATCAGCATGTAGAAGAATGCAAACTGATCCATTCTTATCTCCTTATACAAAGCTCAAGTCCAAGTGGATCAAGGACCTCCACATTAAAACCAGATACACTAAAACTAATAGAAGAGAAAGTGGGGAAGACCCTCAATTATATGGGCACAGGGGGAAAGTTCCTGAACAGAACACCAAGGGGTTATGCTCTAAGATCAAGAATTGACAAATGGGACCTCATAAAATTGCAAAGCTTCTGTAAGACAAAGGACACTGTCAATAGGACAAAACAGCAACCAACAGATTGGGAAAAGATCTTTACTAATCCTATATATGTGAGAGGGCTGATATTCAATATATACAAAGAACTTAAGAAATTAGACTCTAGACAATCCAATAGTCCTATTAAAAATGGGGTACAGAGCTAAACAAAGACTTCTCAACTGAAGAAACAGAAATGATCAAGAAGCACCTAAAGAAATGTTCAACATCCTTAGTCATAAAGGAAAAGCAAATCCAAACAACCCAGAGATTCTACTTCACACCAGTCAGAATTGCTAAGTTCAAAAACACAGGTGATAGAAGATGCTGGTGAGGATGTGGAGAAAGTGGAACACTCCTCCATTGTTGTAGGATTGCAAGTTGGTACAAACACTCTGGAAATCAGTCTGGCAGTTCCTCAGATAATTGGACATATTATTGCCTGAGAACCCAGCTATACCTCTCCTGGGCATATACCCAGAAGATGCTCCAACATATAACAAGGACACATGCTCCACTATGTTCATAGCAGCATTATTTATAATCAGCAGAAGCTGGAAACAACCCAGATGTCCCTCAAGAGAGGAATGGATACAGAAAATGTGGTGCATTTACACAATGGAATACTACTCAGCTATTAAAAACAACGACTTCATGATATTTGCAGGCAAATAGACAGATCTAGAAAATGTCATCCTGAGTGAAGTAACTCAGTCTAAGAAGAACACACAGGATATTTCCTCAGTGATAAGTGGATATTAGGCAAAGAGCATGATATGGGTACAACTCATGGGCGACATGATGCTGAAGAGGAAGGAAGACCAATGTCTGGATGCTTCAGTCCTATTTAGAAGAGGAAACAAAATAATCAAGGGAAGTAGAGAGTGGAAGGGACTTTCTAGGAAGAGAAGAGGGGGATGAGAAAAAGAGGGGAAGAATCAGGTATGGGAGGAGATTCAGGAGATGTACAGAGGATCAGAAAATTGAACAGAGGTGTTTAGAAATGGAGGATGTAGAACTGGGGTTAGCAACCAGATAGTCCCAGATGCCAAGAAATCAAGAGCCTTCCAAGATGCCAAGGGGATCAGATTAGCAGAAATGCCCGACAAAGTGGTGATAGTTCCTGTAGAGACCACATTCAGATGATAGACATGAGCACCCAGTACAAGGTTGGGGCCACCAACCCATCTCCAAACTTTTAACCCAGAATTGCTCCTGTCTAAAGGAAATACGGGGATAAAGAGTGGAACAAAGACTGAAGGAAAGGCCATCCAGAGACTGGCCCACCTGAGGATCCATCCTACATGCAGACACCAAACACCAAACCCAGACACTATCGAAGATGCCACGAAGTGTTAGCTGACAGGAGCCTGATACATCTGTCTCCTGAGAGGCTCTGCCAGGTCCTGACCAATACAGATGTGGATGCTAGCATCCAACCATCAGACTGAGCACAGGGACTTCAATGGAGGAGTTAGAGGAAGGAGTGAAGGAGCTGAAGGGGTTTGTAACCCCATAGGAAGAACAACAACAATATCAACCAACCTGAACACCCCCCCACACACACACATACACAGTGCTCCCAAGGACTAAACAGTTGCTAATGACCATGTAGGCATATTAAGAAACCAAGCAGATATTCCTGATTGCCAGAGAAGAGTTAACACTGGAAACAAGTATAATCCTTGATTTAAGAATAAATAGTTGCTGCCCTTTCCTGTTTCTCACACTAAAGTATTAGGTAAGTCTTCAACTTATTGTCAAAAACATTTCTCTAATGAGAAGTCACATACTTCTCATGTGCAATGTTATGCTATGACAACGTGAGCTAGTAATTGTGAAAATTAACAATGGTTTCCATCAATCTACTGAAGATGCTACTTAGAAACATGTGAGTCCAATAAAATTCTTTCCTAGGGTCACTGCCTCATGGTCATTTTCTGCCCCAGGCATCCCTGAAAAATATAGCTATATAACAGGAGTGAAATGAAAGCTCAGTAGATGAAAAGAATCAGTAGAATATGAGTTTTAAGCCAGTATGATAAATGTTTTAGAATTAATGATTACAAAAGGAGCTATATTAAATCAGTTTTCTTCAAAAAATGCTAGATGTGGCCAGTATTTGAATTATGTATTATTTACTAAAACTTCAATTATCTAGTCACAATTTGATATGTCTATATCATAGATTTTGTCCATTTGACAAACTCAGACATGCCTAGGAAGAGGGAATCTGAACTGAGCAGTTTCTTCAATCAAATTTGCCTAGAACATGTCTATGAGGCATTTTCTTGATTGCTAATTGATATAGCAGGACACAGACCACTGTGGCAATGACATATTTGGGTAAGTGGGCCTGGGCTGTATAAAAAGATAGTTTAACAAGCTACATAGAGCAAGCCAGTAAACAACAATCCTCCACAGCCTCTGCTACAGTTTTTGGTTCCAGGTTCCTTTCTTGGGCTGCTGCTCTGGCTTCTCTCAATGTTAAATGATAGGTGCACAAATAGAATGACACTGATATCAAGGTAGTGTAATTGCTGTTTCTATATTCTCAGATGAAGGAATGAGATGAGAGTCATACCCAAGCTCTTCAAAAACATAGCTTGGTCTAAGCCCAGAGCATTTCCTGTTCTAACTATCTCTAGGCCTAGGCCTGGAAGCTTCTAGCCTCCGTACAGTCTAATCTTCCAAGCTGACTGATTCAAACTGACTTCTCTTGGCTTCTCACTCAATTGTTCTCCTTGGCAAAACTACCTCTGAATTCCACAAACTGAACTGTACTAACTGCACAGAACCAAACTGAACTCCTCTCAACCATACCTCTCTGTACTCATCTGAACTAAATGACACTCATGAACTCTCCCTGCACTGCTCTTTTAAGTAGCCTCTCTTTCCTGTCATTTCTCTTAAATGTTTGGCAGATCCTGTCTTTGACCCATTCTGTGAAATCCTTCTCTGATTTATCACTTTGTCTGACACTCAATTAGATGTCTTTTCAAACATTATTGATTCCTTCTACAAACTAACTTTTGGAATTAAAGTTGTATTTTAAGAGTGTATCTGTATTCCAGTCAGAGGGATTAAAGGTGTGTGGCATGTCTTCATTCCAGCTGAATCACACATACCTCTAGGTCTTTGAATGTGATCTCTTCCCAGACATGCCTTGTTACTGCTGGATTAAAATTCCTCTACAAAGTAGGATTTTCCTTACTTTGCTTTGGTTAAATCAGTGGTTCTCAACACTGTGAGAATGTTAGAAATGACTTCATTAAATCAGTTCAGAAATTGAAAACTGGGTTTTCTGAGAAAAACAGCATGAGGTTTACCTGAGAGTGTTAATATACTGTACTTATAATAGAGTAATGAACAGGTTGGATCTAAACCACACAGTGACTTTTGAATCATGCTTGATGCCATCAGCAACTCTGAGGGTAACTGCGAGTGACCACTGCATCTTTACCAATGTCAGCATCCCCTTTAGTCTTTGTCTTCTGAGACAGAATACTAGGGTACTCCATCACTAACTTTGTACCATTTCTTGATGCCTTTTAATTCCAAATAGTCTTGTTTTCCTGCTCCCTCCTTAAAACCATCTAATATCTTCTGTTTTACTGAGAAGCCCCAACTTTTCCAAGTGTCTCTCATGCTTCATCAAGTAAGCTTAGCTTTGCATGACTGAAAGCCTTTTTGTAGTAATCACTGATAAGTTTTAGCATTAAGTTGCAGAATGGAATCATTAAAGAAATTACAACAAAATTTTGATGGTCAGGCTGTAGCTCTAGGACCAACAAAATTAGAATTTCTGCAAGTTTAGAATTCCTGGGACACTAGAACTTTACAGCTTCTCAGCATGCAGTAAAGGCCAAGAACCGCTGGCTCACAGGATCCTATCGAATGTGCAGAGGCATCACGTACTTGCTGGAAGCTCCTTGCAGCTTTATTCCTTATTCTATTTCACATTGGAGCTGCTTGTCGATGCTTACGAAATTTTAATTTATTGAAGGAAGGGAGATTGATGAGCTGGAAGAAATGCTTTCTTGATGATATTCATGATTAGACTACAAGGAGGTGAAGTGAGATATTGACAGCATTCATGTTTTCTTCTCAGAGGGAAAGTGAATGAGGTTATTTGAAAGGCTCTTTCAAAATGATTAAAATGGCAAAAGCACATGTTCCCTTCTCCACATTACCTTGCTGGACCATCTAAATGTGAATGCTTTGATTAAAATCTCACTTCTTTTAATCTGTTCCTTTCAAACTGATGGCTAAACATTTAAATGTGTTTGTTTCTAAGTATTTCCGTTAACAATGTAAATTAATTTCTCCTTCAGGGAAATAGTAATTATGCCATCGTGGTTTAAGGAGGAGCATCTGAAACATTTATATTAATACGATGTAATATAATGCTTAATTAACTCGTGTTTGCCATGTGTGGGGTTTAATGTAGTAGAGAAGATTTGGTGGCAGAGGAAGAAAAACAAAATGATCAGTTCTATAAAAGATGCCTCAAGCTAGAACATCAGAATAAAACCAGATATGCTTCCTTTTCCCCAGTTCTGAGGCCTGTCTAATGCTTTTATTTCTCCCACATGAAACAGAACTTGACAATTTTGGAGACATTTTCTTTATTCAGAAGGTAGCTCAGTGTAAAATATTTAGGCCAAAATATTTAACATTTGGTGCTAAATATGATCTAAGTTAGTATTTGACTGAAGAGATTTCTGTCTTACAAGAGAGTAGCTAAAAACCTTTGTCCTACTGATGCCATGTACTGCTTTATCTGTGGCATTTTTTTAGTGGCCTTCTGGCTCAGTTCAGTATGTTTTTCAAATTGGTGCTAAAGTTGAAAAGGTTACAGGAGGTGAGGAAGCCATCTTGGTTTACTTCCTTACTTCAACAGGAAAATGTTATTTTCTTCCAACTTTTCTTTCAACTCTGAGGTGTGAGAATACCTAGACTTCACTTTATGACTCCTTAAAAGGGAGGGAGAATTGAGGGTCAGTTGGTACATTTCAGCTTCCCTTTGAGATTGCAAACACTTTTAGTTGTGATATGGCTACATTGGATTTTGACTTGATTTAGACTTGTGTGAAACATTTTACTTATGCTTCCCTGCAATGTCATAAAGTCTGTGTTAGATAGTTGTCAGTTTGATATGGATAAGAGTCCGTTGGGAAGAGGGAATCTCAACTGTGAAAAGGCCTCTTCCATTAGATTGGCTTATAGGCAAGCCTATCAGGTATCTTCTTGAATAGTGATTGATATGTGAGGGCCCAGATCATTAGGGGCAGTGATCTCTCTTGACAGGCTACCCTGGTTTGAATAAAAGCAAGCTGAGCAAGCCAATAAGCAGCACTGTTCAGTTTCTTCTGTTTCAGTTCCTGACTTGGTCTCTTTAGCTATAGATTATAATGCAAGCCAAGTTGCTCCTGGTCAGTGTTTTTATCACAGTAATAAAAGAAAACTAGGACAATGTCTAAGTATATTTGTTAGCCATATTGCCTATAATTTAAAAACCTGTGAACAGATAACCATAGACACCATGGCATTTTGCTAGTGGTTTTAGTGATGTAGTGAAGTGAAACCCATTTACACTCTCATATGTATGATAACAGGCTTATTTAAGAATATGCACAGATGTACACTGCTAAACAGATGAGTCAACTCTTCTGTTTATACTTTTCTCTTATAGTTCTGATGTCTGTATCACTGAGATGATATGTCCATAAGATGATGTGTTTTAATTATTCTCCATCTAGCACTTTGTGTATTTTCCCTTTCAAGAAGTACAATATTTTAGGATTAGGTGCCTATCTAGGACCAAGGTGAGTCACAATCTGTTATATCTAGGGCATGTATGTCAGTGATTACTAGCCTTTGTCCTTTACAAAGATAAGGATCAAAACACTTCAGTGGATTTTATCTCAAGCTGTACATTATGATCTTCTACTTTTATACATAGTTAACACTCCACATCTCTAATAAATCCAAATAAATAAGTCCCAGATAGAATTATGATTGAAAGATTGTAGAAACCCTGTGTTCAATTATGGTAACTCTTGGACTCAGGAGTAGGGGATTGGGACCTCCCATCCGCAGTGAGCACAGATTTCAGTGGAAGCAAAGTAGAGAAATCATCAGTCAGAGAGTCTATGAGGGCAGTACATGTTTATCAAGTATAAATAACTCCAAGCCTAGTATATTTGAATAGAGGTGCTACTGATACTAAATCAGTCCAGGAGGTTTGGAATAACTTAATTTTAATTTATAATCAATATTTAAATAAGTTCCAATTCTGATTAGCTATCCATAGAGATGAGGTTCTAGGTAGTATGAATTTGTAAATTTTATATGTTCCAAGGATACTGGGAGTTAGATTAAGTGATCACTACATCTGTCTGACTGTTCTGTATAGTATATAATTTTACAGTGACAACCTTAACAATTATAGATATTCAACTATACATGATTTTTATTGCATTTTCCCTCTCTGTCTGACTATTCTCTGTATTAAGAAGTTTTGATCTGTTGATTGTCATTGTTAAGAAGTGGTGAAAGTGTTATTTAAGGCACTATAGTGACACTCATCAGACATTTGCTTCCTTTTCTACAGCTATGTCTTTAAAAACAGAGAAGAATCAATTTGACCTTTATTTCTTTCTAAAGGACAGGGTGGAGGTGTTAAGCATAGTTCGTTTTTTCTTGTCAAAAAGGAAAAAAAAACCTTTAAAAATAACCCACCAATTTTCAACCATTATATTTTAAGCCACAGGAGCTTGTGAGTTATCTTTCATCTTGGCTCTGTCACATAACCAGAGAAATTACACAGTGTTTCCCAAAGGAGAGGTCTAGCTGGGAAGCAATTCAAGCAAAAATATATTATAGAAATGTGATTGTTCAGGGTGTCATTTTAACAGTGATTCATCTTTGCCCCTTCATCTGTAGCTTCTCACTCATCTTCTCATTTTATCTTTTATATATCTGCATTTTTCCTTGGGAGACTGTGGTAGAAAGAATGGCTAGGAGGCAATGACCACTGAGGAAGAAGGTTCAAGAAATTTATTGGACTTAAATGTTTCTGAGTAGTGTCTGTAACATCTCTGCAGTTGGATTTGATTATTATTGTCCCACAATCTTGATTTGTACTTATAGAAAGAAATCGAAATGTGTCCAAGTATAAAAAGATTTTAACAGTAGATATTCTACAAGGTAGGTGGTGTTCCTTCAGGTCAGCCATCACTACATTCTAGTATCTGCTTCCTGGTGGGATTGTATTTTCAGTTAAAACTTGCATTTATTGATTTCACCAAAGTTAATCAGACAGACTGTGTAAAAGATTATGTTGGAAAATCAGGACATGTACACTTAATATGTCTGCTATTTATTAACAAATAAGGAACCACATTCAACAATTCCCTCACACCAGAGTTAAAAGATTTCTGCTGAACTCAACTGGGTAGTTGTGCTGACCTCTTATGGAGTTCATTCACTCAGGCAGGCCTTTTAGCTCTAATAGGTTGCATAGTGGAAGATGGCCTACACAACATGCTTAGAAGTAGATTCTGGCTTGCTGTCTGGACTATCTCAACTGGCATGAATCATTCCTGCCACAGTGGCCCTGTGTTATCCAGTTGATGGTAATGGGTTTTTGTTTGTTTGTTTGTTTGTTTTGTTTGTTTGTTTGTTTGTGGTGGTCTTTTACTGGTATTTAAAGATAGCAAATGCAAAACTTCTTGTAGCATCTGATTTGGATCTCTAAGATTTGATGTTTGCCAAGATTCAAGGGTAGGAAAATAAACTCCTGTCTCTGGAATCATAGTACAAAGTCACATTGAAATGATGCATACAAGAGTTAGAGGGACTTTGGCAATCTTTTGGTATACATATTCCCTTCCCCTCCCCTCCCCTCC
>NW_021604705.1:119486-164473 GCF_004785775.1 Grammomys surdaster
TTCTTTTCTTCTCTTCTCTTCTCTTCTCTTCTCTTCTCTTCTCTTCTCTTCTCTTCTCTTCTCTTCTCTTCTCTTCTCTTCTCTTCTCTTCTTACCTTCTCTCTCCCTCTGTCACCTGTGTGCATGTAATTTGAAGATTCAAGCAAGAGTTATATCCCCAGGGTTCCTATAGAAATCCTGTATCCATATATAATCATGCTTGAAGATGAGAATTTTGTTTTCTGAATGAAGTATAGATATACATGAAACCCTTTACTCCAGTTCATTTTAATGACTTTTTGGTCTACAAACCTGTGAAATAAAGAGGATAATAAATAAAAAGGATTTGTACACAGCTATAGTGAAAGACTAACAGGTTAACAAAAAAGAAAACCCACAAGAATTTAATAAAGGAATAATGGGAATAACTTGCTGTGGACATTATAAGATCTAAATAGGTGCATGTTTCTCTATCCTATTTCTGAACATGTTCTTGGTCTAGAGACTAACTTTATCACAATAAATTGTTACCTTATTCTTTTGTTTTTGATATAACCTTTTGTTTTTCTTTAAGAAATGGCCTGTGTAACTGAGTTAATTTTGTTTTTCTTGTCAGTGGGAAGTTGGAGGTCCACGAGTCTGTTTGACTCTTGACCTGCCTAGTCCACTTTAGTGCATGCTACACTAAATTATACAACTCTTAAAAACCTTTCAACGTTTCTTAGCCCGGCATGGTGGTTCACACCTTTAATTCCAGGATTCAAGAGGCAGAGACAGGTAGATCTCTGTGAGTTCAAGGACAGCCAGGTTGGTCCATGTAGTAAGTTCCAAAATACCCAAAGCTTTGTAGGAGAGACCCTGTCTTAACAAAATAAAAATAAAACATCTAAAAGGACACTCTTTGCATTTCTTATTATGATTGAGGGCATGCAGACAAAGCCTCATTTATACACTTTTGAGACAGATTTGTATTTGTGTGACAGTGTACTGGGGATACTGTTTTATGTGTCATTAGAAGTCATGTATCTTTCTAAGAGGTTTAAATTTTTAATATTTCTGATGTCACAGTGAAGGATTTTGTACCCTCCATTTTGGTCTTATATTTTGTGACAGGACATGGCTTCATTTAATTCAGGCTGTTCTTGAACTTCATATGTAGTTGAAGATGAATCTTATCTCTTGATCTTCCTGCCTCCACCTCCCAAGTGCTAGGATTATAGCATTATGCCACCATAATCTAGTTTTGACCTCCCTTTAACTAAGAAAAATTCTTTTCTGTTTTTATATTTTCCAGATTTATTTTTATTCAAATGTGCATGTTTGTATGCATGTATATGTGTGTGTGTATGTGTATGTGTGTGTGTGTGTGTGTGTGTGTTTGCCTATAGCCTATAAAGTCCTGAAGATAATGTCATGACACCCTACCACTAGAGTTACAGGTGGTTGTGAGCCTCCTGATGTTGATGTTGAGGACTGAACTCTGTTCTCTGGAAGAACAGTAGCTCTCAATTGCTGAGCCTTCTCTCCAGTCCTAATATAATTTTAAAAAATTGGGCACATTGTCAACTCCAGAGACTACCCTAAATTCCAATTGAGCAACTTCCTTTAAATTCTATTTGTAAATAATAAGTTAATTTTGTCATTATTTTTTTCTTTCCTCCTTGCTTTGTCACATGTAATTAAAAACTTTATATTTTCCCAAGCGTGACAGCTGACCAGTTCAGCTACTATCTGGGCCCTCATACAGTACTCATAATTGGTCTAACCCAACGTTTACCTCATCTACAAGCTGCTGGGACATGTGAAGGAGCCGGTCCTGAAGAACTACAGCTGCAGGACCACCATGACTCTGGCAACATCAGGATATCAGAGATGAGTGGGAGATGGTCCAGTATTATTGTTGTGTGTCAGAAACCAGATACCTTGAACCATGTCAACATCTTGATGTCATGACTCAGTTTGCAGATGGAACAGATCCTGAGGAGATACTTCCACAGTGTCTTCATTCTGAAGAAGTTAAGAACAAAGTTGTAGCCTCTTTTTTGGAAAAGATTGGCTTTGTAGGTGAACCTGAAACTGCCAGAGGGGACAGTGTGAATCAGGAGAAAGATCCTTTCTGGGTGTCTGTAGAAGAAGCAAAAGGGGCTTTACAGTTTCCCATGACACTCTTGACAAACGAATCTTCAGTGGAGAGGTGGGATAGGGAGGAATGAAGCAGTGAGCATGTGGTGGAAAGAAGCAGAACTAGAGATGAGACTGTGGTGACATGCATGAGAGAAGCCTGCCCTGGATGGAGGGACATGTTGTTGCCCAGTAGGGCTGACAGGGTGGTGCACAACAGTCTGGAGCTTCACTACAACTCAGCCCCTGAACTCACTGTCTGTTAAATGAATGCTCTGGCTCTGAGCACAATAAGATATCTAAGATAAGAATGGTTCATTTTCTGGATTGGACCGTTTTGGAGGAACTCTACATTCCATACTAATTCATGGATGCCACTTTGGTATCCATGGTTGGTTGCAGCACATCTGTGGTCCTATAGCAGCCAATGTCTGTGTTGATGTCTGTGGCCCTTGTTACCACAGAAGGTAATGTGGATGTCCATGGTCTGTGGGACAGACTGAAACAGTGTTGATATTCATGGGCTGTGCTGCTGCTGGGGGTCATATTGATCTGAGTGGTCTAAGCTTCCCCATGAGTCCATGGTGATGTCTTGGGTTTATTCTGCCTCGGAAAACCAGGTCTGGGTCCATGGTCCTATTGCAGTCAGAGTCTGTGTTGATGTTTGTGGCCAGTGTTACTACCAAAGGCCATGTGGGTGTCCATGGTCTGTGTTGCTGCCTGAAACTGTAATGATGTGAGTGGCCTGCATTGCCACATGAGGCCATGTTGATGTCTTTGGCTTATGCTGCTGCTGAGGTCCATGATGGTGTCTGGTGGTCTGTGCAGCATCAGAAGAATGGGTTGATGTCCGTGGTCTGTACTGATACCACTGCCAGAGACCATGCTGAGATCTGTCATGTACACAGGGAACCATGTGGAAGTCCGTGGTCCGTGGTATATCCAGAAACCGTGTGGAAGTCTCTATGATTCCTGCCACCTGACTATAAAGGGCAAGGTAGCTAAGTTTGCTGTGACATTGATGACTGCAGAGTCACAGATTAGCAAGAAGGACACTGAAGGCTTCTGTGAAAACCCCATTACATCTCTGACCTGCCCCTTTTGTCTTTTTTGTCTCTGTGTAAAAGTAATAGCCTAAACAGAAAACCATAGAATAGAACCTTTGAAAAGTGTGCTAAAGATGCTGAAATGTAACTGTTCACAGTTGATGGCTTCTATAGGGGATGCAGGTAGGGAAGGACTCTGTTTTAAGGAGCAGGTAACTGGGAGTTTGACCATGGTCCAGTGAATAGGTAGACAACATAAATTAGACTTTTCTTTTTTTCCCTTCTTTTTTTGGAAGAGTCTCAGTGGGGCAGACCTGCAAGTACTGGGAAGGGAGTGTGTTCGGGGTTCATAACGTGAAATTCCCAAATAACTTATACATTTATATATACTATGAAATTTTATGTTTTGAGATTGGAGATATTCACTGGAGATTGCCCAAGGCAGAATAACAGATTATTTAGGCAATTATTTTACCTTTCAACTTTATTGAAATTGTATGTATGTATGTATGTATGTATGTATGTATGTATGTATGTATTGAAACAAAGTTCTCTTTGTGTAGCCCTGGCTGTCTTCAACCCATGCTGTAGTTCAAGCCTTGAAGTCACAGAGGAACCCCTGCCTCCTGTGCCACTACTACTGGCCTACATTTTTATATTTTTAACTGGTAATAGTGTGACCCACTAATAGTAGTATTTTCTCTCAGTGATACACTACTATCTGATTTCTTTCCTAGAATCAATGCACCCCTTGTGCCAAAGTCCACGCTAATGTCATACGTTTTGTTGAGCTCTGCCTGCTCTAGTCCCAGTTACCTGTCAGTGACCTGTTACTGCACAATTAAAAACATTTATGTGCTTATTATTCTGTGCATAAACAATATGTGTTGAACAGAATTGAGTGGCTCTTCTTGTCTAACCTGGAACAGCTCATGTAACTGTGTAAGAGGTAGCTTGAATAGGCGGGGTGATCTTGGAGGCTCTTTGTTTGGGTTGGTTTGTTATGGAGGGCATTAGCTATGGTAGCTAGGTCACTTACTTCTCATGCTATTAGAGTCTGTTCTCTGAGTGGCAGTTTCAATATAACACCATGGAAAGGAGAGAACAGCCACAAGAATTTTTCATGAGGCCTAGACTTGGAGGTCACAAATTGCCCCTTCCGCTCTAGTCCATTAATCTAAGCAAGTGATAAAGACAGCTCAGAATTGGTGCGGGAAGATACTCTACTCCATGCTCCAAGCTGCAAGGGTACATTGCAGAGGGACAAAGTACAGGCAGAGACAGAAGGGATTTTTGTGGCCATTTATAAACAACCTACATTAGATATTTAAAGGGATATTTAGATTCTGAGTTGAAATTATATAGAAGGTTCCATCCTATTTTCATAGTTGTAAGGAGAAGACAGATGAACAGTATACATATAAAAAAGAAAGTTTGATTCATTTGGGAGATGAAATATGTAGATAAATGATTCAAGACCATTTAAAAACTGGGCATGTATTTTTGCTATCTTCCGAGATAGAATATTTATGAAAAAGCATTTTTTCTTTTACATACAGCTAAGAATTTCAGTTCTCCCAATATACGCCTTAAAATATCAGCCCTGTTATTTTCTTTCTTTCCAATTTATGTTTTTATTTATCTCTTCATTTCTAGGACTAGTTTTGCTTGAAGCCAGGAAACTTCTTTTCTAGAAGACTGTGTAAGAGTTTCCTCCAAGCTTTCTTCCCTACAAGGAAACTTCTTGAGGAGGAAGGTAAGCAACAGAAGCTTCAGAAAGTTCCTGAAACTGACCAGATCCTCTAGGCATCTTTCTGCCAGAGTAAGCATTAAAAACTGAGAGTTCCTTTGAGAAGAAGGGAAGACAGAAGACCAGACCAACTTCCTGGAACGCATTTAGAGCAACTGAAGCATCTGGAATGGACACTCTTCAGCATGCTGAGCTGTCTTCAGGCTGTGCATTGTGATCCAGGTTTTCAGCTTTGTGAGCTGTCACCCATGCTGGGGTGGGCTCTGGTGATGAAGCTCTCTTTAAGTAATCTGTGCTCCTGTAAGTAACAACAATACATTCACTAGACTTTGGTGGTAGTCATACTTTGAGCTGCTGTAGGTTCTCTATCTAGGTTGTGTAGACATGTTTGCTGTGTTTACCAAGGCAAGTTTTTGTCACACAACATAGGGTCACACAAAATCCTGTCATTTGCCTTAGGATATTGCACCATTAAAGACAACTGCGGGAGACCTAAAATATTGGATTTTGGCTTCTTACTACATTTTCACATTGTCACTCTTGAGAAACCTTGACTGAAGTTCGCTTATTGATTCAGTTTCAAAGAATGATACATTCATTTGGTAACACAGAGTTTTTATAACTAGAGAAAAAAATCTCAAAGCTATAGAAAGATGCAGGTTTTCAAATCTACATGGTTTATCAGCAAGAAAGTTCAAACGCTCATGCTTTTCAAAAGGGGATTCAAGGAGGCTGGATTGGGAAAGGGAGTGTCTACAGTTAGAGGAGTTCTGTGGAAAAGGACGAGCTTGGAAAGAAAGGAACAAGGCCAAGTAGAAGGGAGGCGGGAGTCTGATTATACTTTCCTGATTATTTCATGGATGTCCCTCGGAACAGCAGGGAAACAAGCAATCTTAATTTAATCCTTCTTTAATGGCAGGCGTGCCTTAAGAATGCTCTCAGCTCTGAAGGTGATTACAACACTCCTGAACCAAATACCAGCTGCGGTCTTATGCATCTGAGCTTTCTGTTTGTATTAACAGCTTTCAAGAAGGTGTCAGCACCCTGGCATATTCTGTTCAGATGAGAAACTCTGATAAGTCAGTTGCTATTTTCTCTTGAATTATGGGACCCTTAATCCTTCATTTTATGACCTTGTAGTTTTAGGGGAAAAAAAACAGGAAAGGCGACAGACTAGAAAACTTTATGAATTTAAATTTTCTCAGCACAAGTAACATTAGGACATCACTGCAGTCCCAGAAATGGCTTACTTGGAATTATTTGTTGTTTGGTGAAGTAGATGGAAATCATGAAGGGAGCAGTCTTTCCATCTCCTCACCCTTCCGTAATGATATTTACTCTTTCCACAGCAATCATTCAATTTTCTCAGATGTTCACCACCTCCTCCTGCTGATTAAATTCCTGTTTGGTCTCACTGCCAAGTCTGTTGGATTAAATTAACAAATTCTGTTTGCTTTGGGAGGAATGACCTGCATCAACCTTCAGCTTGTACAAAATAATAATCTTGTCAGTGATGTATTGATTCAGTGTTCTTTATCTGCTTTTAAAGAAATGTTCAGTGAGAATAGAATCCCTGGCTTGCCTGAGTCTGCAAGCCTGCCTTGCTTACTTCAGTGTGCTGGAGACCTTGATCTTGTACATCTAATAAACCCTTGTTCTTTTCTGTTTTTTAATGATTCTGGTTCTTCTAATGGATTATCAAGTCTTCATCACCTCAAGTAAAGGCTTTAACATGATCTTTTAGTCTATAAAATGACCTGCTCTTAGAAATTCTCTACATCAAAGGACCAATTTAGGAAGATTAAAAGCTCTCTTTTTAAAAAGCAAAGCCAATTTTCATTAAATTGTTTTTTTCCCTGCCCCTCTTTCATTTGCTTCATAACAGATAGCTGAGAGGTACTGAGACTTTTTTGTTGAAGAAAATGACTTAAAATTTTTGACATTATAAGATTTTGAAAGCATAATAAGATTTTTAAAATTTTACACAATGCCCAATCCATTAAGCATTTTAGAAAGCCCTAGAAAACTAAAATGACATTTTCTAAACGTCACTTAAAAAGAATGATAACAACAGAGAAATGACTAGACTACTGGCTGAGGGCAGAGTTTGGACAGAGAAATCAGCAGCTGCCACCTCCTGATGATTAGGCTGTAGTTTATACTTTGTTTATCTTTTCAAACATGCTACTGGGCTCCACTTTCTATGTGTGTCTCTTTACAGCTGAAGTAAATGAAGAATAAAAGTTGACTTCATAACTTGACTAACAAAAGGAACATGAGGCCAGCCCTTTGACACTGTCAAATTATTACTAAAGCTATTTTTTATCCTTTCTGTTTATCTATTTTTACTGTGTATATTAATTTCACACTTGACACAAGAACAATTTATACAATGTTTTCATTTCTCTGCTCTCCCCACAGTCCCATTTGTTCCCCTAGACAGTTCCCTTTGTATTTTCTTCCCACATATATGTAAATGATTTTATGTATCACTATAAAATCTAATAATCACATATAAGAGAAAACATATGCTGTTTGTCTTTCAGAGACCAGCCTTATGGGAATTACATGCTTATCTTCAGTTACTCCATTTTCCTTCAAATGTCATAACTATGTCAGTTATGACTTGAAAACATCTATTGCTATATATGTATGTTTTCCTTATGAGTTCCTGTCATCGGATGCTGTACTTCCCCAGCTGAGCTATTGTTTCAATAAACATCAATGTACATGTATCTTTGCGATATGTTGGCTTAGAATTCTTTGGATAATAGAGTGATATAGCTAGGTAATATGGTAAACCTATCTTTGATTTTTTTTTTTTGAGAATCCTGTATACTTACTTCTACAGTGTCTGAACTACTGTACGTAGTGTGTTTAAGGTTTCCCATCTGTTCACTTTTCCACCAGCATTTGTTATATGATTTTTTGATGACTTCTCTTCTAACCAGAAAGACACAAAATCTCAATGTAGTTTTAATTTCTATTTCCCTGGTGGCTAGTGAGGTTGAGTATTTTTTTGGTGTACATTGGCTGTGAGCTTCTGGGGATTCTCCTATTCCAGCTTTTCATGTCACCATAGAATACTAGAATCACAAGTGCGTGTGACCGTGGCTTCCATTTCCCCATACAGACAGTGGGATCACAGAGAAGTGTGTCCTACCTCATCTTCCAATGTTACCATAGGGTATTGGGATCACAGATGGATGTGACCATAGCTAATTTCACTTAGGTTCTAAGGACTGAGACTCAGGACCTCGTGGATATACAAGAATCAATTTACCCACTGAACAATCTCCCTAGCATTTCCCTTTCTCATTTCGTTTCAGCATAAACTCCTATGTTAACTTCTTTAATGTATTTAAAGTTGTGTTTTATACAGATTGAGAGATTGGGACCTAATTTAATTCTACTATTTATAGGTACCCAATTTTCCTGCCTCTATTGTAGAAGAGTATGTCTTTTCTTTAGTGCATATTTTTGGTATCTTTCTCAATGTGTGGATTTAGCTGTGTCTGGGTCCCTTATTGTATTCAATTGACACAAAGTCCCATGTGGGACTGCGTAATGGTATCTTGGTTCTTGGCTGGGCATGGGCCTGGAACCCCGAGACTCCAAGGGAGAAACAGCAGGTGTCCGGCCATGTCCCCAGAACCCAGGGTCCTGACATGCAGTCTAGTCTCCATAGACCTAAATTGTTCAGTCACTTAGGCCATTATAGCCCCTCCCAAAGTGCACAGGTAGAGAGTGTGACTACAGGCCTCAGGCCCTAGAAAGATTTACATACTAATGAAGGCCAGAGGGCAGAGCCAATTAAACATTCGTACCCAGGTCCTCCCCCTTTCTCCCTCCCTATTTAACTCAGGTCTGCTCTGAGTTTCAGGGGGGTACATCCAGATCCATCTATCATCTGCCATGAAAATAAACCCTTTTGGAACCAAGGACTTTCTCGTGTCATTGGGGTCTGCCGTTGCCAATGCTTCTAGCCTCTGGAACCTTAGACTTTCTCCTGTATGTGGGACCCTCTGTATGGAAAGCTGCAGCATTTTTCCCACAGCCCCAGAACTATACTTTATAGAAATAATAAAAAAAAATAATAGTGAAGACCATTCTAAGAATTTATAAGTCTTCAAAATAGAGTCCACATATCCAAAACAACCCTCATAAAAATGCTGAAAGTATGTATCTCTGTATGTGATTTTAAGTCATTTTATAGAGCCACAGTATCAAAACTAGCTCAGTATTGGCCATTCTGTTGTCAACAAAATAGATTCCAACTTTGAGAAGCAAGCTCTCCAAGACTACTACTCTTTGTTGTTTTATTTAGGCCAAACACACGATCAATGATTGTTCCCACATGCAATGTCACAGAACAGGTTAAGTGGGAGAACTTTCAAGAAGCCCACTTATTATTTAGTCATTAATCTAGACTTGCTCTTTCATATAGTTCAGTGAAATCCAAGCCTTATTGTCAGGGTGAAAGAGAGGAGAAACAACAATCAGGAAACTCTACACACCAGTATGGTCCTCAAGAATGTGCCATCCAGGAGTGTGCTTCTGATGAGTGTGTCTTGCACATTAACCCTTCCTATAGTCCAGGTACACTTTGGGCACAATGGAAGTTAAAATGGTGTTTTCTAGTGCAGATGGGAGTTGAAGTGGAGCCTGCTGCCTTGGGTTTATTGAGATGCTGTATGTCTCCTGCATCTTCTGAGGAATGTTATGAGGAAAATTGCAATGGTATTAGTTCACCTTGATTGTGGATGGCTGACTTCTTTCATATTTATCTAGTTTTTCTTCCTTCCTCATACATTCTTTCTATTATTTTAGGGATACTTTTAGAGTTTGGCTTTCTTGGGGTGGGAAGATGAACCTTAACTCACACATCTTTTAGTTTTTCTGTCTGCAATTCTATAACTTTTTAATGAGCAGGATAAGGGTCTTCATCTTCATCTGTGAAGATATTGTCATACATTTTATTTTTCCAAGTTTGGAGAACTTTCTTTATTACTCTAGAGAAAGCTTTACCCCTTATTTCAAGGTTCTCTTGGATTATATTTGTTCTTATGTTTTTGAAAGAGTTGGTGACACATACCTTCTATTACACAGGGAAACAAAGTTCACTTTCTCTTTTAGCTGGATGAGGCAAATGTAGTAAGATGGGGAAGAAACACAAATTCAAATTTTATAGTGTTTTCTATCTAAAGGCTGTTCTGAAGCAGAAGTCTGCTTCTTACTTAACACTGTATCAAAAGAATAAAAAACATCATATCTAGTTTACTTCAAGGAGGTAATGACCTTCAGTGATACCAGTTTCCTAGGAGCTGTAATATAAACTTCCACAGAATCAAAATTAGACTTCAATAGATAATGCTGATAAGGACTTATAGGACAATATCAAACTATGACATAGACTGTGGTAAGTATCAAATAAGGCATTTAGAGACACTGGAGAATAGGAAATGGAATGTACTTCATGCCTATGTAGAATGTTCTCAAACTTCCATCATTCTCACCTACATTTTCTCCTCTTTCTCCTCCTCCTTCCACGCTTCCCTTCACTTTTGGAAATATTCCTTTACTACATAGCCCAGGCTGGCCTTAAAGTCTAAACTTGTATTTTTTTAATTAAAGAAAATAGCACCTAGAAAATAAAATCCCATAATCCTCTAACTCAAATTTGGCTGTTCATATACCTTGGAAGGATCCAGTAGGTTCTAATTGACATCCAAGGAGACATATCCTCAAAGAAAATTGCTGTTTCCTCCCTTAGAAGGGTCTCAATAAGCATTTCTGGTTGGTTTAGAACTCAATACATAGAACCAGCTGGCATTTAAGTCTTAGAGATCCTCCTGCCTCTGTATCTTGAATTCTGAGATTGAAGGCATGTGTCAACATGCTCAGCCCACACTCTGTATTCTTGTTTCAGAGTCCTAAACCCTGAGATTTTAGGTATGTCCCATTACACATGGCTTTGGTGACATATTCTCCATCAATTTATAGTTATTGCTGGGGATGGATATCAAGTGCTGCATTTGCCTTGGTTTGTTAAATTTCTAAGTGCCATTACTGCCACTTGGTGGCATTACTAACCTCTCAGTATTTCATTTCTCTTTTTAAGAAGACCTTTGTATTCTCATGCTGTGTGTGAAGTTATTAGGCCCACAGTTTTCTATGGCTCCATTTATTATTCTTCTGTTGTCCCTTGAGTTATCTACAGAAGAATTTCAATCATCCAGTCTTTCTATTGTACTTGAACATAGTTCTTGAGAACGTGTCTTTTTTCCCTCAAGTGAGTAGTACTTTTTCACTGCCATTCTTATTGACATCACATCAATATCAAAGAAAAGATTTCCAAGCTGTTGTCCATAGATTCAGGTTTCTCATTGATCATTACAGTTCTTTTCCCATAAGCTTAGGCTGTGGAGCAAACAGACAAATGAACAAATAGAGTGGTTGTAATACATTGAATCAGAAAGCAAAGGGGCTTAGTACTTGCCCTATATTCTAAACAATTGATTTGGGGACAGCACTGAGGGAGGACCATGTTCTTTAGCAAAGAGTGATGAAGTAGCCAGCAATTATTCACAAAGCAGAGCCTTTGTCCTTTACTGCTGTCTGTGAGCAATGATAAGGACGGAGGCGGCCTTCCAAACTGGGCCACAGCATGTGTTGTTATTGCTAGGCCTTGAACAGCCTTATTATGGATTGGCGATTCATCTTTCACAGAGCTCTGAAATACACCTAGGTAGTGTCCTATGATTAATTTTTTTATAGGAGATTTCTACATTAAAACAAGCCAAAATGAAAAAGAAAAGAATTACACAGTGTGTGAAATTGTCTCAAGGAGCTGTGATGCGTATTTTTTCCCTTAAATGGAGAGATTCAGTGTCAAGGTTGAGAGATGAAGTAACAGACTGTAATCATTTTGATTTGTGTATATATTACTTTTCATCTACTTTGAGATAAGAGAGTTCTATTACTATTTCAATAGACATCAGTGGTAAAAATGCCAGAAAGCTATTACATCTTATGCTGTGGAAATGTTAGCTGAGATGGGCAGAGGGATTCATCCACAGTGGAGTCTTCTCATAATTTCGAGGTGTCTCTGCAGCAAGCATTTTAGTTTCAGCTATTTATTTCCTTTGATGATGCAATTTATCCTCTTCCTGGTTTTTCTTTTCTTTTTCTTTCTTTCTTTTTTGACACACTCATTTCTTGTGGAAATGATGCTGCTTACTTTTCTTCATCAGCTACGGATGTGCATCCCTACCTGTGCTCTGAACTCTGTATAGTTTTCCCTGGGTCACAACCATGAAACCAGTGTCTACCTAAAGCAGTCCCTTAGTGATATTATATGTACTTACTGTATCTGTATACACACAATTTTATGAATGGTGGAAGTCATGTTACCCCTTTTTATTACATTTTTCCTGATTAAATTTTACATACAAATATACAAATGTATAATCTTGCTTTTTAATATATCTACATATGGTGAAACACTTATCGTAATTTTGCAACTTAGCATGCTGCTTATTACATATACATTACTTTCATAGCTAATGCTCCTTTTCAAATTATAAAGATATAACTTTATTTAAATAAGACATTACATACACACACATACATATATAAATGAATATATATGTACCATCTCAAACTTCTGTGGCAGAAGAATAAAAGTTTGCTTTTGTCCACTTTTATATTCTTTGTAGAGAAATTGAATGCAAGTATCATAAGTTTAGGATAGTTATGAATTTTTAAGCACAATATGAATTATATATATCTGCTTCTTAAGTCCATGTGTATTTGGCCTATGTAACTTTCAGGCTTCTGAGGATAAAACATATTTGTCATAATATCTCTAGTTTGTTAATACTTAGAAAGAAGGTGAAAATAGCTGTATAGAAGACCAGGGAGCCATACACGTAGAAGCTATTGCTCTAAACAAATATAAGTTTCCTCATAATAACAAGTCCAAACTATCCATTCTGCTTTGGTAGTTATAAAAAAATTCTATTTCTTGAGATGGGTCATCACTGCAATAAAGCATGTATTTGAAGCTCATCCACAGAGACAGAAGGCATATGTTGGGATAAAGAACACAGATGGATGTAAGCTATCTGGTATAATATTCTTTTATTTAGGGGAGCATAGTATTATTGAATTTATCCTCTACTCATTTTCATTCTTGCATGTCCTACTAAATTTCTCCCCTTTCCAGGCTTCCAAAATATGTCTTTTGGTTTCCTGTTGCTGTAATAAAGTATTATTACCCAAAGTGCTGAATTTAATCCTCATCCTCCAAAACAGAAAAGAAAAATGGACACTTATAAATTATAAGCTCATAGTTTTCACTTAGTTTTATTTGTTCAATAGAAAGTTACTCAACCAAATTGCTGTGAAGTGTTTCTAGGATTGCTCTGCATCACTAGACGTGTAAGAGAATGCTGGCTGTGCCCTGGAATACTCTCTTCCAATCCTACCTGATCTTGGGGCTTAAAAGTGAGGTGACACAGAATCAGGGACACAAACTCTGGGAGCAGGTGAGAAACACCACAGCAAGCTCTTCTGACAGATACTTCAAGCTTCTTTAATACTCTCCATTTGTGCCTCATTACTCCCAAGAAAGCATCTCTTCTAAACAGCAGTTGCCAATTGTCTGCCATTGTCTGCCTGAGCAATCCTTGGTCTCTCAGGTGGTCTTCTATGAGGTCCTCCTACAGGAGAAGCCTGACCCCTGACATTTATGTGGTGGCAGCAGCTGTTCCTGTTGCTGGGATACCATTATCTCAGCATTGCTGACCCTACCTCTGAGGATTCCCAGTATACTGGACAGTGCCTGTCTTAAGTTGTCCAGTCTTCCAGGATCTTACCCTTCATTGACTACTAGCCCTCAAAGAAATATCACTCTGTAGGTATGTCACACAAGGGGTAGATGAGGAACAGCCTATATGGAGGTCTCACAGATCTCTGCAATCCACACTTATATCATTTCCTTAGAGTAGCTGCTATCAGGATTCTTGAGAGCCATCAACACCTAGAGGGTTGCCTTATTTATGGAACGCATATTTGTTTACATAGAGGTAGCCACCATAGTTCCTCCTACAAGAGAAGACCAGAGTGATAGAGTTTTTAATCACACTGAAGGGTACACCTCCAACAAACTGTAGCTCTAGTTTTGTTCCCATCACTGGTAAATGTCAGCTATTCTGTTTCTCTGGTGTGAATCTCCAGGTTGGGATGTGGGTTTTTGTTGTTGTTGTTGTTATTTACAGTTTCATTAAACCTTTGCTATATTTATCTATGCATTTATTTAATTTTTGTTGCTTAAACTACCCAGTCTTTAATATTTTGACATGCCCAATCTTATTTTGAACTTGTTGTATAACTGAGGATCACCATGTACTTCTTAATCCTCCTGCCTCCAGAGTGCTAGGATTGAAGCTGTGCATCACTCAGTCCTGGGTACTGAACCCAGGGCTTTGTGTTAGCACTGTAGCAACAGAACTGCATTCCAGCCAGGATTTTATTTTAAAATAATTTTATTGTAGTGTTTTTCCTTTTCTTTTCTTTTCTTTTTTTTAAATTTCTCTGTCTTTTGCCTGGAGTACATGTGTATTTGGTGTCCATGGAGGCCAGAAGAGGGTGCCTTATTACCTGGAATTGGAGTTACGGCTAGATATGACTTGTCATGTTTATTTGATCTACAGGTTACAGGGAAGCCAATGATGACACGGAAGGTAGGAACATATAGCAGAAATCATAAGGGAAAGGCACTTACTGCCTTGTTTTCTCTGTCACATTTAGCTACCCTTCTTATATACCCCAGGCTTACCCACCTAACGATGGTAACACCTGCAGTGAGCTGGGTCTTCCTACATCAACTAAAAATGAAAAAAATCCCCCACAGACATGTCCACAGGACAATTTGATGGAAGCAATTCTTCAACCAAGGTTCTCACTTCCTGTCAAGGTGATGACAAAGACTAGCCATCATAATGTCCTTTGTTTTTTATGCATATTCGGCATCAAGATAGGAACAGGAAGGCGAAATTTCTTTATTCCCAGATCCCCTTCCCCTTAGTAGTGACTGACAAAAAGCCAACTGACAAAAGCCAGCAGCAGACTTTAGAGTTTCACCTATAAGAATACAGTGAGGAACAGTCCAGTCAGGGCCAAGAGGTAACAGTTTTATGATCAGCCCAATACTCTATCATTTAAAGGCATTTCTGAATTTACAATTTTTGGCTTCATGTTACAGCTTAGAACTTAAGAAAGTTTTCATAGGTGGCTGGAAGTTTGATAGACAGTATATGGTATAAAAAGGAAAATAACTTTATTTTGATTATATTTACTATTTTTGCCAAAATTTAGACTAATTTTGGCTGTTGGTTTCATAGGTTTCAGTCTATGGTTGGTTGGGTCCAGTGTTTCTGAGGCTGTGGGGTGAGAAGAAAGAGAGATATTCATCCTCTTGTTACCCACAACATTGAGAGAGAGAATGAATGAGAACAAGACCCCCTCTTTTGGCTGAGCAGAGGATTACTCTGATGATTCACTTTCTTCTACTATCCCTCATCATTTAAGGGTTCCACCGCAACTCAATAATGCAATAGTAATCCAGAATTCATGATTCACGAATCAGTTATCTTCCAAACCTTCACCTTTGAATACTGCTGCACTGGGGATTTCAGTCACACAGTCTCCGAGGAGCACTTCATACCTAAGCCACTGCAATAGCGAAGGATTTACTGTTTGGTTGCTGTTGCTATTTACCCTCTTTCCTTGGGCTGCTTCTCAAGCCACATGTGTGGGCATGCCAGTAAGAGGAGAGAAAGGACCTAGATGGATTTTAGCTGCTTTATTCATGGCATTAGTCTTCTTGGATTGTCTGATGGCTGGTGTTAATTATCAACTTGACAAAAGTTAGAATTACGTGGGAGATGGGCCTCTGGATAGGTCTACTGGGGATTATTGGGATGATGATAATTGAAGGAGGAAGACCTGCACATTGCGGATACTATCATTCCCAGGGCAGGGTTTCCTTGACTTTAGTATAACATAGAGAAAGCACGTTGAGATTAGCATGCATTCAAACATTGTTCCCTGATCAAGTTCCCTATTTTAAGTTCCCCACTATGATGGTCTCTAGGCTATACCTCTAAGCAAAACTAATCTCTTCTCTCCTTAAGTATTTTATTATAGCAACAGAAAGAAAATGACAGATTGCCATGTCAAAATATGAAAAACAGGGTATCTTAAGCAACAAAAATTAATCTTCTCACTTTTCTGGAAGTTGGAAGTTCAATACTATGAAGCCACCATGTTCTGATTTTGTTGGAGAGAGAGAGAGAGAGAGAGAGAGAGAGAGAGAGAGAGAGAGAGAGAGAGAGAGAACTCTAGCATCTCTTTTCTAAAGACACTAACTAACCTTATCAAGTTTGCCTCTTATGTGAATGAATGAATTTATGTTCATTTTTAGAACCTCCTTCCCCAAATAAAACAACACTGAAAATCAATGTTTTAATATATAAAAGTTTAGGGACCCACACATGTAGAAAATTACACTGATAAAGTCTCCTTTAATATCTCAGTTATAAGTACTGAGTAACTCTGGTCTCTTTATATAAAACTAAAGAGAAATTCTTACCACAGATAATGATAAAACAAATAGCCCAAAGCTAACTTTTCTATTGATAAAGATATCTGCTCCCATTTTTTTCTGGCAATGTCTAGTTTACCTGCAAGTCCTATTAGTGCACAAGTCAAGCTGAAATGTGAATATACCTTCAGTCATATAATATTCTCTTGGTACCAGTTGTAACTGTAGATAAAACACTTCTAGCTTAGTGTTTAAATTTTACTTTTATATTTATTAAATATTAATTTTTATTCTAATGCTGACTTCCATGAACACCAGGATGATTGCATGAAGTCCTGAACAGTAGGGTGTCTATGCCATTTTAAAGACTATATCCTGATGATTGAGTTCATAGTACTGTGCCTGGTATGATTTATGAAAGTAGATAAACCATGTGTGAGAGCTGTGGCATGTGCACTCAGCCATCTTGACCATACTCTGGTGAGGAAATGAAAGAAACACAAATATGTTCTCATCATAATTTGAATATTCTTTTGGTATTTGTTCTGTATCTTTAAACACCAATTCAAATTGCTTGCTTTGCTTTTACTTTTGTGGTGTATAATCATGCCCAGAGGTTATTCAATACATTGCATAAATGAACTATAATTTAAATAAGTGCAATGAATTCTTAAGTTTATATTCCCAATGGGGAAGATCAAATTGATCACCAGAGTATAATGAGTAAATTGTTGACTAGAATCAAAGAACTGCAAATTAATACTTTGGTTGAATATCATCCCACTACCATTCAAGGGAAGGGAGTTTACTAAAATCTCAGGATTCCTGAAAGCCATTACTTCCCAGTGGCATATTTTTCAAATTTTGTTGAAAGAAGAGATTGGAACTAGTAATTTCACTTTTGAAATTTAGTTTATATATTTTTGCAAATTAAAATGCCACTCAGTAAATTTAGTGAAATGAAATCAGTAGCTCATACTTTATGTCAGAAACTAGGCTCTGATCTGAGGATTTGAAAAAAAAAAACACTAGAGAGAAAAGAAAGATGGCAGTGGACACTTACACCCACTGTGGAGCTCCGCAGGAAGACTTAAAACCCCCCGGAGTCTCTGAAGGGTAACAGGGCAGCAGAAAAGGAGTCTGCAGAGACCACAATATTTCTCGAAAAACTGGAAAAAAGCAAGTCTTTTGGAAAGATGCTTTTAAAAAGTGAACTTAAGAAATTCAAAGGAAAGATGGGGGAACAGAAACCTGTGAGGCTAATCTATACCTTTCGCTGACACATCTCAGCCAGCAGGTTGTAAGCACAAAGATCATTCCCCATAAGTCATGGCACAGCCAGTACCAACAACAGGGAGACATAGAGAGGCCTGGAGTTTCTGGAGAAACAAGATACTACAGAATAGAACTGGCTCTTAAGCCCACTAGCCAGTTCCCAGAATGGAGCCCCCTCCAGTGTTGCCTGTGCTGCTTGTCCTGCTGGGAGGTGGAAAGCACGAGGCTGCAGTGTTACCTACAAACAACATAGTTCTGCCCAGCAGCCTCTTAGAGGACAGGGTGGTGTGCAGTGGTCTGTAGTTTCAGCAGAAACATATCTTTACTGAACAGAGCTGGCCTTTATCTCTAGGCAGGCTGGCCCCCAACTTAGCTACTGTGGCTTCAGCCTGTACTGCTTGCCATGCTGGGAGATGAAGAGCATGATGTAGCAGCAATGCCTGCAGGGTACAAGCACAGTGAACCTCAGGATGGTAGACACAGAGGGCAGGGAGGTTTGTGGCAGCCAGCAGTTCACACAGAATCTGCTCCAGGATGCCCTGCCTATTGGTAACACCACTCTGACTCTGGGCAACAGCAGGATATCTGAGATGAGTCCCAACAATGATCCAGTATTCATGTTGTTTCCGAAACCAGAAACCTTGAACCAGACCAGCAACTTGTTGCAATGGATATTTGCATGTAAAGCTGTTTGGGCAAAAAATATACTATGAGAAACACTGCAGTTTCTAATACCACTATGACAAATGGATATTTGATGGAAATGTGGGAAAGATGGAAGAATAAAGCAGCAAGTGTGTAGTGGAGAGGGGTGAAACCTAGAGAAAAGATGGTGACAGCTGTGGTGGATGGAGGTGGGGAGAACATGTTGCTGAGAAGAGTCGACAGGGTAACCTGAAAGTTGCACAGACTCAGTCCCTGACTGAACAGGCTGCCCAGTTTCAGGGTCGTCCTGATTCTGAGCAATCTCAAGATGTCTGAGATGAAGAATGCTTCATTCTCTGGATCAGACCTTCTCAAGAACCCTGCGTGGTCCGTGCTGACCCTGGAGGCCACTTTGGTGTCCTTGGTCATGTTGAAAGCCAAAGTTCATATAGGTGTCTGTGATCCACATTATCACCGAAGGTCATACAGATGTCCATGGTCTGTGTTGCTGCTTGAAGCCATGTTGATATTCATGGGACATGCTGCTATCAGGGTGCGAGGGTGCATTATTGATCTGAGTGGCCTCTGCTGTTATGTGAGGCCATGTTGATATCCGTGGTCTATGCTACTGCCGAGGGCTATCTCTGAGTTTGTGGTCTTACTGGAGCCTGGGGCCATGTTGATCTCTGTGGCCCATGTTGCTACTAAAGGCCATGTGGATGTCTGTGGTCTGTGCTGCCATGAAGGGCTGTGGCTATCTGTGGTCCTCCTGTAGCCAGGGACTGTGTTGACATCCATGGCCAGTGTTACCACCACAGTCATGTGATAATCAGTAGTCTATGCTGCTGCCTGAAGCCATGCTGGTGTGAGTGGTCTGCACTTCCTCCCGAGGCCAGTTGATATCTTCGGCTTGGGTCAATGCCAAGGGCTATAATGGTGTCTGTGATCCCCTGTGCTGTAGCTGAGTGATGTGTTTATATTCTTGTTTTATACTGCCACTGGAGATCATTCGTTGGCATGTATTGATGTCTGAGACCATGTGGAGCTCTATGATCCATGCTCTTGCTGACAGTAAAGGGCATGGAATCTATTTTTGCCAATGATGACTGCACACTCACAGTTAAGAAAGAGGGACATAGAAGACTTATATGACAACTTCTCCCCACTCCCCATAAAAGTAACAGCTTAGACAAAAGGCCATTGAAGAGAGCTCTTAATATAAAGAGACTGAAGCATAGCTCTCCACAAGTGATGGCTTCTGTAGGAGATGCAGGTGGGTAAAGGCTCAGTTTTCTTTAAGGGGCTGGCAATACAAATTGTACTTCTTTTTCTCTTCCCTCTCTGTCTTCTCCCCCTCCTCCTCCTCCTCCTCCTCCTCCTCCTTCTCCTCTTCTTCCCCCTCTTCGGGGAGGCAGGACTGGAAAGTGAGTGTGAGCAAGGTTCATGCTTTGTTGTGAAATTCCCAAGTAACATTTAATTCATAAAAATATTATGAAAAGAAAACCATTGAGTAAAATAATAATCACATATTGACTGTGTATGGGGCATAGATGTGTCCATGAATCTTGAACCTGTATAGGATGACAGAGGATGGTTACTAAAAACCAGAGCTGTTATAATGCTTGAGTAATTAACTCTTGGGAGAAGAAGGACCCACAAAGACCTTGACAGAGGATATGAAGTTTGAGGAAACTAGTATTCAATACTGTTCACTCTCACTGGCCATTTACTTATTAATGTCCTATAACTTTAAATAGGTTGCACCATGGTTAACTTTAATTGTCAACTTGTCACAACCTAGAGTTGTGTGGGAAAGGACTCTCAATAAGGGGATTGTTTATAACAGGTTGATTTGTGTGTATGTTTGTATTTTATTATTTTGTTTTCCTTGACTTATTTGGGAAGATACAGCCTACTTTGGGAGGTACCATTTCCTAATATGAACTACACACACACACACACACACACACACACACAGACATACACACACACAGACACACACACACATGTATGAGTTTGTGTGTATATGTACATATACATGTATGTGTATATGTAGGATGCTCTAGTGAAAAATACACAAGGCAGGAAGGAAGCAAAGCTCTTTCCCCTTTCAGTAGCTACAAAATCTAAGGTGAAGCCAGCATTGTCTCTTGTGGTAGTCAAACTCTTTGTTTTAATGTCCCCAGCCTCAGCTGTAGTGGAGATATGAGCTAGGTAGTAGCTCCTGTAACATTTGACCTCTGCATGTCAGCAGCTGCCCCAGTTTCTGAATTACAGCTTCCCTTGTATAGGAGCTGATGATGGTCCCTGACTTGTGCTCCTCTGATCCTTTCAATAGCTTTATCACGGTTCATGGCCTGCTCTCACTGCCTTCTGCTTGAGGTACCCAAAATGGCTTCTGTTTATTGCACTGAATTCTGCTCAGTAGAAGGAATTTGAAAGAGGATCAGAACTGCACTTAGTGGAGGAGGAGAAAGGGCAAATACTATCCACAGCAAATAGAATGAGAAACAAACAAACAAACAAATATAATACTAAGTATTAAAGTAAGTCTTTTTTTTTTTTGCTGGAGTGGGAGGGGTGGGTCGGTAGGAAATGAGACTGGCAAACTAAAAATAAGAGGGATTATGAAGTGAGCTGTTTGCTTGTGTGCGGCTGACATTACGAAGCTGTTGAGAGACCTAAGCCTGGGTGTTAAGGCTGTATTCTATTGTAGCCCCACCTTTGGGGTTCATGGAGGATGAACTGGGAAGCCAAAGAAAGGAAGAAAAGGCTCAGGAAGGTATGTGGAGCAAAAGATCACCCAAAAGAGAAAATCCAATGCAAATTAGACCTTTGAATTAAATACTTCATGGAAAATCTTCTTTAAAAAACATAAGTTATGTTGCTTTGCCTGATAGTTTTCTACTATAGAAATGAAGTTTCACAAAATTAACTTTTTCTTTTTAGACTCACAGTGCATCTCTTCTTTGCTTTCTAATAGAATTTCCAGTCTCATTTAGTTTAGATTTTCTTTTGAAAAAAATAGGAGGAAAAGGAGCCAACGATCTGGGTAGAGAAGGGATTTTCTGTCTTTCCTTGCCATTTTGCATCAATTTAAAGCCCGCAATGAGGGGTATCTTAACTTTGCTTCTTGTCCAGTTTTTGTAGCACTAGGGAGAAAAATTATGCTTAATGGCAAAGGGGGTGGCAGCTATTAAGAACGAGGACATCCTGAGTTTTGCACGCAAATGGATGGAACTAGAAAATATCATCCTGAGTGAGGTAACTCAGACCCAAAAGAACATGCATGATATGTACTCACTAGTAAGTGGATATTAAGCCAAAAAAGTACAGAATACCCAAGATACAGTCCACAGAACTCATAAAAGGTCAACAAGCTGAAAGGCCCAAGTGAGGATGCCACAGTCTCATTTGGGAGGGAGAAGAAAGCAATCACAAAGGGTGGGTGGGTGGGAGGGAGGGACCTTCGAGGGAAAGTGGACCTGGACAGGGGTAGCAGGGGGAGCGAACCTGATCTGGTATTGAGTGATGGAAAAGGACTGAAGCCCTGAGGGCCAGCAGAAAGAATGGAAACAGGCAACCTCCTTGGAGGTTGGTGGGGACCCTCCAGAACGCACCAGAGACCTGGGAGGTGAAAGACTCTCAGGACTCAAAGGGAGGGAAAATGAAAAAGAAAAAATAAAAAAATAGCAAACAGAGTGGGCACCCTGGGGACGGACACATTTGATGAGAAGAACCAAGGCTGGCATGGCTGGTCCTATGCTTACAAAGGTGCAGCCTAGCTGTTGGAGAAACTGCAGTGTGGCTTCCTTTGCTCTCCACAAACCTTCCCTCTATATTAATTTCAAACAGAACTCTGTTGGAAATAAATATCTGATCTCTTCCCCCAAGCTCAAACAAAGCTGAAAAAAAAAAAAAAAAACTGAGTATTGGGATAACTAATGTTAGCGGGGGGGAAAGAACTGTTTGGAAATTATGTCTTTAAAAAGACAAAAAAGCAAAGAAATGTTTTATGTTTTTGCACAGTTTTTCTCTATTGTGATTCAAGCTTGTAGAAACTTGGCACTAGGAGCTAGTTTACATCTGGACTTTTCTGCATCATCGCCAAAGGCTCATCTGGAAGAAAACAATCAAAACTGTTCTGGCCTTTTGTAAATAAATGGCTACTGACTAATAGATATTTAAGTATACGTGGATAATTTTAAATATAAACAAAAGTATAATATACTAGAGACTGCTTATTGAATAATTTACTGTCAGAATTCCTGAGATGATAATTCCTAAGGTGGTACTATTAACAGTATGGAATGAATACTGTCTTAATAGGATGAATACAATTTTAAAAACTACTAATTGAAGAATAGGTAAATATTCAGAAGGCATTATTGAATTGTAGCGATGGCTCAGTGTGTTAACTGTTTGCTGTAAAGTCATGGAGATCAGAGTTTGAATGCCTAGATCTCAGACAAAAGCTGAGCACAGCACAGTAGCATGTGTCTGTGTCCCTGTATACCTAGGGTACAATGGAGGCAGAGTCTGGAGACTCCCCTGAAGCTTTACCTGACCTGCATGACAATGAAAGAAAGATCCTGCCTCAAAAAAGCAGGAGCTGGGGTCTGACACTGAGCTTGTGCTCTGGCCTGCATAGGCATGCCATGGGACACGTGCCCTCAGCACACACAGAAGCACACACATCACATTCAAACACGCAAGTCTGGGAAGGCCTCGGACTTATGATTCCTGTCTTACTATGTGTGTTTCTTAGTCATGGGCTTGTGTAGACCATGTCAGATTTTGGTTGGATGCTTCTTAGAGCTTGGCATAGTAAGATATAAAATTTCACAGTTGAGTTTTTCAAAGCCTCTGTAATTAATTGATGTAACATTGTCCTGCTTTACTGATAACCACACAGACCCATGCATATTGGGAACCAGAGGTCTTTTTTTTTATTGAACTCAGACTCCCTCTGTGGTCTGTGATGTCTCAGATCTGTGAATCCTGAATCACTCTCTTATTATCTGCAGTAGCAATAGAGACACTGTAGCTCACTCCTGAAGTTCTGCAAAGAAGAAACATTTTCAGCCCAAATGATCATTACCAAATGTCCATCTGCCTTCACAGTGCTCAAGTCATGGCTTCGCACATTGGGTTATCAATAAATTTAGAACTATCACAAATTGGAGGGCTGCTACTTAATAATGCGGCGACTACTGCTGTACAGACAGTTCTGTTCCCAAGTCATGGCATGTTCTTTGTCCGTTTGATCATGTAGTTCCTCTGCCTTTAAGTATTGGAATTTCATTCATGCAACTCATTCTGCTACGTTTCCTTTGAAGTGACGCTAACAGGGCTCGTCCTCCATGAAGCCTCCTTGACTAACTCCTTTTCTACCAAGTTCCTTCATTGTAGTATAGAGGTGCTACCCTAAGCCCTAGTCTTCCCTTACTTTTCTTAGCATCTTCATTATTTTACACAGTAATTTTTGACTGTTTTTCCTATAGAAGAATCTTGTAGGGGAATTCTTATTGGAGTAGGCATCTGAGAACAAAATTCTTATATATATCATATTAATTGTCATAACAGATAAATTCCAGAGTTGATGTAGTCTCAACAACTGAACCTTATTCTCTCTTTTATAAGACTTTGAAGTATTTTCTGACAACCTAATTTTAGCTGTAGGAACCCTGGCTCTTTCTTTCATTGGGCACTGCCATCTTTAATATGTGGCTTCCAAGAGTATGTTAGGATGAGCACAATCAATTCTTTATTGACATCTGTCCAAAGTGACATATCTAGGTGCAGAACAGAAGAGAAAATACAGAATATGCCTAAGAAAACATTACCCTGAGCACATAGCAAGGAGCATATGTTTTTGTTGAACTTAAACTACAACGGTGGCTATAGGTCTCCATTGCTACTCTGTCCATAGAGAGCCATAGAGAGACACGATATACACTAAGTGCTAGTTAAAAGTTAATTAACATATAAGCAGTTGATATCACATTAACAATGAAGACTGTTAGAAGGTGAGAAACACAAGTTAGTGTATATTTTGTATCTAATGGATAAGATGTCTCACAGTGTGTGTGGTAATATAATTATTTGTTCTAAGGGAGAAATTTGGAATGAATCCATCTCCCTTCACCCATTTTCTGATCCGTAGATTACTGTGTTCTATAGAAATACATCCATTCTTATGAAAATGCACAGCTTTCTGTTCTTCTTCACAAATTTTTATCTTCTAAGTACCTTAAAATCATTTATCTACCCACAAGGCAGCTAAAATATGTTTCTTTTTTGAAAATAATTGTTCTCCTTGTTGCCCAAACATGTATTTGTTCCAATGATTAAAGAGTTGTTTCAGTCCCTTGGGTGAGTGAGATTCAGATGTTTAATAGGCAGTGGCAGAATCACATCACTTCTAAGGAAATGTATTCATCCTCAGGAAGGATTCACTGAATACTGCTTTTGCTATTTTTTCCCCTATCAGGATGCTGTAGATGAGCTATCTGTTCACAAGTGCATAACATCACAGGGTGACACCGTGTCAGATGCATAGGCTAAGGAAGAATATCTCTTAAAGCAGTGCAGTTTTCAGAAGCCTCGACTGTTCCTTAAATGTATGAGTGAACAGCACTGATAGCAGTTTATAAAAAAACAAGGCTTCAGCATCTGCAAGTAAAACAAAATATGTTAGATCAGAACCTTCCACTTTACTATGTGTGTGTTTCCCAGGAACTATTCTGCCTTATCATTTTCATTGTTCTTTTATCATAGCCGTGTGAAAAATTATGGTTAGGGCAGCATTCATGTTTTGACCAAAATGTATTTTATTTCATGCTATGAAGCAGATTGCTAGCATTTGCTACTTTTATTACCACAGCTGCATGGCTCCCTCCATTCCAGTTAAACTTGTGCCAGTATTTCCAGTAAAAAAGAAATTCTTTTAATTTATGTATTTGTTTTTATTCTGTGATTGCCTTAGTGAAGCAGAGGTGAATCTCAGAACTCTTGTTAAGTTAGAAAAAATTAGACAAATAAAGCATAAGCACCAAATGCTTCCAGTAAATTACACACAGAATCCATTGCACCTGAGGGGGAATGGAGTTCACATAGAATGACTTCCCTGGGTTTGGATAAGAAGACTTAGCCACTTACTTCTGAAACAGAGATTGATATTCAAGAATTCAAGAAAAAAAAAACTGCTAAGGACTACACTCTCAATTGAAACCTGCTGTTCTGTTTGGAAAGTATACTGCTCACTTGGTTTTACTGGAGCAAACACTACTATTCCTGTTTGGAAGCATTGTTATAATGTTTTGATGTGTTTTGCATGGAAAAGACAGACTCTGTTTTACTTACATAAATCACTTTTCTCTTAAAACAACTGAGCAGGCTGAAGAGATGGCTCAAATGTTAAGAGTGCTGGATGCTTTTCCATAGGATCTGTGCTCGATTCCCAGTACTGTATTGTGGTTTACAACTGTATGTACCTCTAGTTCCAGGGGAATCTGACACTTCCTTTGGCCTCTATGGACACAAGGCATGTATGTGGTACACAGACAAATATGCAAGCAAGACAGCAATGTGCATAAAAATAAATCAATAATTAAAAAGACAACGGAACATTTTAATCCTATGAATGTGAGTACGTTTGTTTAAATTTCAAATATAAAAATAATCTATCTTGAACTTTGACTGTAAATTAGTGGCATAGCATATGTTTGACATGTACAAGACCCAAGTCAGAGCCCACAGGATTGAAAAGAAAATCTTTAGAAAATTCAGACAACTATAAATATGGATAAACACATGCTAAGGGAAAGGGGGAAAATGACTCAAGATTCTATATTTACTTTAACTGTTCCTGTTCTTGTTTTACTTTTCAACCACTGTCCCCATGAGCTCCCCCCCCCACCAAAAAAAAGAAAACACAGAGAAAAGTAGAATGGATAAGGCTTTCTTGTTATCCTTCTGCCTCCTGTTAGAATCTTGAGGACTAAGAACAGGAACAGAGCATAGGCATCAACAGGATCAGAGCTCAGGCATCTTCTGCAATTTGTGATCCTGTAAGTAACAAAAGCTTGGGTTACTGCCACCTCCATATGGCTTCTCAATCTTTTGCCATTGATCATTCAAAGCCCATTTGATGACCCACAACATTAGACGCTACATATTCTTTAACTGCAGAGGCTCTGTAATGGATGCCTTCACACAGAAACTTGAGTAAGGTTCAGAATCTGAGCTCCCCAAGGCCACAGCAGGGTATGTGGTCAGAATTCCTTCCAGATTCTGCCACATGGACTGTGCCGCTGTTCAATTGCTAAACATTTCTTGGGCATCCAAACAAATAAGATTGGCCACTGTAGCACGTATAAGAATCTCTGGTTATTTCAACCACTCTGGCTCCAGTTTTAAAATGGTAAAGGTTCCACAGCATTACAGGATAGTCTAATAACTGTGATCAAACAGAATAGTCAGTTGGGGACACTTGCAGCACAAATTCAATTGTTTTCTAAAGCCAGAGGAAGTAATATGGCCCAAGGCTACTTAGGAAAGCACTGTAGCAAATATAGATAGATAAGGAGAGAAATCATTGCAGAGGCATGAAATGCCTTCATTTACATTAAAGCAGGGGAAGCAATTCTGTTTGCATTTCCAGCCCACTTCTCTGGGGCTTTCTTGCATCTACACTGAAAACATACTGCATCTGAGATTTGCTATACAGATTAGGGGGGAAATTATGCCCTTTGCCTGGAGGCTGTGAGCTGAACATTTACAAATAGATGCATCTGGGCTATGTTGGAAGAAGATATACTCAAAACTGTCCAAGGAGACAGAAGGAGGCCCATCTATGTATAAAAGTCAGGACTGGGCTGCCTTTGCTTTTGTTGTTGTAAAATCCATTCCATTCAAATCCCAGCTAATGAAAATGCGCATCTGTAAATAAAAAATAAATCAAGGGAATGTATTAATCCTGTAGCTGCTGTCCACTTAACTTCCCTTATAAAAAATAACTCAATTTTCTTGGCTGAATGTTCTTTCTATTTAGCAATGTGGTGGCAATTTGAGGGGTGACAAAATAAATATTGAAATATATGTATGTGGAAAAGCCTTGACAGTAAAAGCAGTCTTGCTGCAAGTGTACAGTCATTTGCTTCTGTAATTTCATGAAAACTTAAGGTTCAGTGTCTGACCCCATAAATCCATTGCCACGCTGTTTAGATTGTTATGATATTTGCCCATGCTATTAGTTAATTTGTCTCTTTATCCTAGGGCGATGCTGGCCACAGGTCAATAAGGCCACCTTCCATGATTTAATGGCCCCTGGACAATTTTTTTCATACTTTTATTTGTTTGTTTGTATTTGCTTGTTTGTTTTGGAAACAGAGTTTCTCCACGTAGCCCTGGCTTTCCTGGAACTTGCTTTGTAGAGCATGCTTGCCTCAGTCTCAAAGAGTTTGCTTCTGCTTCTCATGTGTTTGCATTACAGGCAAGCACCTCCACTGCTGCTTCTCGTGTGTTTGCATTACAGGCATGCACCTCCACTGCTGCTTCTCATGTGTTTGCATTAGAGGCGTGCACCTCCACTGCAAGTCTCCTGCTTGTATTTCATAGTGATTAAAATGTTTGTCTTTTAAATTCTTACAACATTTCTATGGGAAAGACATAGGTAAAATTATGTTAAAAAAACACTTCATCTATCATAATCCTTTAGAACAAGAAATGAGGCAAGACTTCAACAATAAGAGAATTGAAATTTTTAAGTCCTATTGGAACAGGCAAAAATCTTGGAGGTAAGTTTGAGATGTGAAAGATTGTTTTCTTCTCAGCTGCATATAGCAATTCACACTTTATATCTAGCAGTCCAGGAGGATGAGGCAGGAGGATTGTCATGAGATTGATGCTAGTCTGGGTTACAATTTGAAGCTCTCTTAAAAATCTTTTTTTTAATTTAATTTATGTATATAATAAGTACACCATTGCTCTCTTCAGACACACCAGAAGAGGGGACCAGATCCCATTACAGATGATTGTGAGCTACCATGTTGTTGGTAGGAATTGAACTCAGGACCTCTGGAAAAGCAGTTTGTGCTCTTAACCAGTGAGCCATCTCTCCAGCCCAAGACTGTCTTAGAATATCAGCAAGGCAACACAACAATAACAACAACAATAACAAAAGAGATAATTTCTCTGTGGCTGGCTGAAAATTCTGGCGTAAAGCTCTTTGCTAGTATGGCTTAGGGTACCAGTCTGAGTGGGCATAGCTGATTAAGAATAATTTTATTCTAGTGAAATTCAAGATGTCGAGGGTTTGTATGCGGGATAGTAGTATGAAGTAGAAGTATTCTGAAAGAAACTCCCAAATCAAGCACAGAACTAAAGTAGGTGTGACTTTGAAACATCAAAAAATTACCTATATATGGTGTTGCACAGTTCCTAAGCTTTTTCCTTTTTCCTTCTTCCTTCATTTCCTTCCCTTTCCATTCTGGCCCTGCAAACTGAACTCATGGCCTTGCATACACTAAGTAATCACTCTCCTGCTGAGACACAACTCAGACCTTTAATGTCACTTTTTAACTTTGAGACTAGGTTTCATTAAATTGTCAAGGCTAGCCTAGAACTTGTGATTCTCTTGTCTCTGCCCCTGATATCTGGGGTTGCAGATAAATACCACACCATGTCCAATTCTGCCTTTCCTTTTAGTATTTTGGCAATGTATTGTCTATTAGTCTTTGTATGAATAGTGACACACTGTTAATAGTAAGAATTTTGCCTTCAACTATCTGGAAGATCTTAGTGGGAGATTTGCTTGTGTCTTTCTGATTTTGAAGACAAACTTACTGCTTGTGCAGTTAAACCATTTGATTTTGATGAGTTGTAGATAGAACTTGTCAATGAGGACAGATAAGGTTTGCTTACCCTTCCCCCAATTTGTATAATACTAATAAGAAAAGCTCTCACCGAAGTAGCTTTCTACCTGGCACGTGTAGTCTGTAAGGTCTGAGAGTTTGTTCTGGTGAAACTTTGGATTGGCTGGAGAAATGTTAAGTCTCTTAGTATCTCCCCATTCAGTCTCTGGGCTTGCAATTACAGGTTTTCCTGTGGATTGGGTTGTATAGTGATATAAACTATAGAACTGTTCCTTCCTCCTATTAAGCCTGGTGGTGCTCACTGTGTCTGTTGCTCCCTGAAACAATGACAGTATTTCATGTTCTCCTGTTCCCACCATCACCAACAATCCATTTTCATTTTTGTGCCATTCTATAAGAAGCAAACAGGGGAAATCAAATAAACTTGCATAATTCCATTTCACAATCAGCAGCTGATTATTCTCAGTTTGGAGACTAGCAACTAGAAAACAGGAAGAAGCTGGCCAAAGTCCAGACTTTGCTGGGTTCTGGCAGATCTTTAGGGTGTTTGGAATGCCTTTTGTTCCTATTTTACTAGATTGTATTTGATAATGGTAATTAAATTTTAGATGGGTACTGTGGATGATAGATTGTATTATTTTTCCTCATGAGAAAAAATATTGGTCTAAAATCAAGTTGTGATTAATTACAGAATTTTCTTTTCAAAGATGAGAAAATGTCCTCATGTAAGCGGGCACTTTTCTTCACCACATTATGCTATTAATATGCTAATGTGGATGGGCTTTTGTTAGCTTACAGAGTAAAAACAAAACCATAAGAGAGCAGCCTGATTCCAGCTTATCACCTAAGTGTTTGTCTCATTTACTAAATAGAAATGTATTACATGCTCAGGTGTATATCTGGTGTATTCTGAGGTTTCACACAACATTTTAGCACACTTCGGAAAGAGAACCTGGGGCGAAGCTCAGGTTTTACTGCTTTATTGGTAAAAATGAATCCAGGACTCTGAGGGTGAGCAAAATGTAAGTAAAGGAAGCAAATGTAAAGTGGATTGGTACTAAGCCACCTGTCATCCTATAGGTCAGGACAGGTAGTCTTCAGCCGACATGAGGTTCACTGTGTAAAAGCTTATTGGTACTCAAAGAACTACTTATGGGGACACAAGGGAATCTGTCCATTAGCTCTCACAACCAGTCTGTACTAAACTAAAGGTGACTCCGGGTGGAGCTGGTATTCCCTTCATTTTGGGAACGATTTTTGCCACTGAACCAGATTCCATGCCATGTAGCTGGTTCATTCATCAGGAATGGTGGGAAGAGATATTGACTATAGACTTTTGAATGCAGTATGCAAACTCACACTATTGATTCTTAGTGATACACTAAAAAGACTGAGCGCTCCTTAGACAGGCCAGCTGGGGGAAAATCTGAGACTGTGTAATATCAATAAGAACAATAATTTTTATCATTGCTGGCACAAAGTTACTGTGTATTTCTACTGTTGCTTCCTATGCATTTCTTCCATATTTTTAGGTATTATATTTTTATAGTTAGATCAAAATGCCCCTTTCTTCTTGTATCTTGAGTTATGCCATAGCATGAAGAAGAATCATCACTTAGAAACTATTTAAGGGTTGGAGGGATAGTTTAGGTAGTGAAATGCTTGCTTTGACTTGTGAAGTCCTAAGTTTTATTTTATTTAGAAATTTTATTTGAGGATAATAATGGTGGTGATGTCAGTGTTGTTGTTGGTGGTGGTGTGTGATTGATGTATGTCTATGAGTGTGGGTACATGTGTGCTATAGTGTATGTGTGGAGGTCAGGAACAACTTTAGGAGTCAATTTCTTCCTCTTCCTCCTCCTCTCCCTCCTCCTCTTCTTCCTCTTCCTCTTCCTCCAATTCTTCCTTTTCCTCCTCCTCCTTCTCTATCTTCTATAGATTCCTGGGATCAAACTCAGGCCTTCAGGCTTGAATGATGAGCACTGATACATTCTGAGCCATTTTTCTAGTCTTGACTTGTATTTTATTTGATTATTTTTGAGACAGTGTCTTATCTGTTATAAACCTAGGCTGTCCTCAAAATTGCAATCCTTCTGTCTCAGCCTCTAAAATGATGCAGCCAGAGCCATAAACTATTACATTGGACTTTTCTATTTAACAGTTAAGAATAAAGATAATTTATTTTTTACAACTTGAGTTATTTGAGACTCCTATTGATATAGCTTTTTGTTTATCTTTGACATATTATTTTGTCTATTGTAGTACATATGTATATTATTCATATGCTTTCTACTTTATAATATCACTGTGTACAAAATTACCTGTTCTAGGCTCGCTTTTTCACACCCCCCCAGAATGAATATGGTCAAATTGATGCTGACCTACCCCATAAGTCTTCAAACCATTTACTTATTCAAGCAATATTGATGCCACAGTCCAAGTGCCAAATACTGTTCTAGGTGCTGGCAATGCAATGCTAAATGAAACATAATGGCTACCTTAAATGGGTTTTGAGAATTTATAAAAAGTAGAGATTATTACAAAGGAGACACAAGAAGTATTTGATTTGAAACACGGAGATATGTTTTGGGATTTCAAATCTAAATCCCCCCTGGGTTACGTAGTTGAATTGTTTTCTTATATATAGTGAAGTCTTACTTTGTAGACTGAATGGAAGTCCTCTGTGTTTGAAATACTAAATCTACTTGGTTGGTATTGGTGGTACGGGGTAATCATTAATGGCTCCCCATACGTCAAGCATTCCAATATAGTTCTGTGAAAACTGCTTTGATAGGGATAGCAGTATTCCTAAGGCAGACTCTGTAAGGCAATCTGTATAACCAAAGGAAGAAAATCAACTAGAAAAGCAGTTTGGAAATATAGGAAGCACAGAATATCTTTCTTTTCCCTTAGTAAAGTAGAATTGGCAGTTTGGCATGAAGATTGGCAGTAGACTACTTGCTTATCATCCCACAAGGCCCTGGATTTGTTCTCTAGACCTGGGGGAAAAGGCACAGAAAAGTATGTCTGAACCCCTGGACTTGAAATTACAGACATTATTTCTTTTTCCTTTCTTTTACTAATACATACTATGCCATTAGCAGAATATCACATACAGAGCTTCTGTTTTCTATTGATGATCTTGATTATGATCACTAGGGTCAAAATTATGCCTGATAGCTCTGTGATATAATCTTTTTTTCTCCCTTTTTACCAATGCATAGCCTGTAATAAGAGAGTTAGACCAGGGGAATATCTCATTCCTTATCAAATGTTTTGGTAGCTTAAGGATCAGTCTTACAGAGAAGGCATTACAGCAATTCTGGGTGACTGCCTATTTTTTGCATTCTGATCAAATCTGACTGTGTATCACACGGGGTCTGTTTAGTTGGCGACCAAGCAGTTTTCTCAGTTATTTTCATATCTGGCCCTGGGCAGTTCTTCCAAGGCATCTGGTTCCTTAACTATTCTTATTTCTATACTTTGCTGCTTAAAGCTCAGGCCTAGATAATTCACTGTTCGAATGGTGGCTTTTCTATTTTCTATAAGAACAGAGTGCCAAGTATTTGAGGTCTGGAGAAAATAGCATAGGAAGATGTCTCAGGACCTTTAGCTAATCTTGACTGTGGAAGCAACTGGTTTCTCACACTTAAAGCACAAGTCACCAAATGCTGTTATTCAATAAATAATATAACCCATAAAGTTATGGATTACATTAACCCATAAATAATATGTGAAAAATTAAGCATTTGAAGTAAAGATCAAAGTTAGTGTATTTACTTTATTAGTTGATAGATCTAGTAGGTTAGGAAAAACAAGTTGTTTCTTAATGTTTTAGAATGATGCTAACAAGTATTTCCTGGAGACACGAAAGGTATAAAACTTGCTGTTGGATCCTTTCTAGATCTAACTCAGTACAATTATACCTGGGTTCCTTCAAAAGCTTTGAAACATGTGAATATATTAATCTGTAAGATTTACAAAATGAGCTACTGCTCTTTTTACAATTTCTCATTACTTTTAGGAAAATTACTTTTCCCCATGTGCTTTATGAATAAATAAAACAGATGCCAGTTTTCGAGGGGTTTAAATTGTCCATATTAAAGGAAACATTTTTCTCTTCTACTAAGGAGACAGCCATGTTCTGATGCTTTTAAATAATGTTTTAACAGCACTGTCTGGTTTGAAGGATTTCAGATTGAAAATACATAGGTAATGCAAGGAATGGCATAGAGAAGATTTGAGTTGCTTGAGGCTGGTGTTCTATAATTTTCAGAAACACATCATCCAAGTGAATGGCAGTGTGCCTTACAGACATTCTTGGGAAGGAATATTGAGTGATTATTTAAAAGAATCAGCTAGCCATGTAACTTTAATACTGCACTCATTTTTAAATATTCTTATGCTTCCTGAAGTTATCATAATATCACCAGTTTAAAATACCAGTGAAACAATACAAACTTTTGAAATAAGCCAAATGACTACACACACCCTCTTTCCACACGTGGAGAAGGAAACATGAGTCTCATAGCTCCTAATACGTTTTTCCTAAATATGTCTTTACTATAGCAATGTTTATGTTTTTTCAATTTTGTTAGCAATGATAATCCATAGTCAATATACATGTGGAGTGATGTTGGTGACAAGGTGGGCACTCCTTCTCACATAAACACATCCCATTACAACAATAACTCACAATCAAGTCCTTTTCCTGATAATTAACGAATTACTTGTTTCTTGATAAGGATCTCCTGTCTCTGCTTTGCAGAGTGGGTATTTCAATCTGGATCTTGTTATTCCAGCATGTCAGGTGACTAATCAGGTTTCTGGGGCTGTTATTTGGACAATTCAATGTTGGTGCTTGAATGGGGTATCAGACGTAGTGCTGACTCAGCTTAGGCCAAGTGAGGTTTATAAGCCCTGGAGCAGATCTTCTGTAGGGTTATAAGATTCTCAAAGCCAGCCCTGAGGAAGCTGGTAGAAGTTTTTAGGACTTTTCCTTAGGTAAAGGATATTGATGGAGTGGCAACATAAGTTTAAGGTCTCTGAATGAAGAGGAAGTGTAATAGAAGGGGCTTGAAAGTATATATGGGACATATGGTTTCCCAGAAGTTTCTGGAGTCTGCAACATGGAGCTGTCATAGTGGATCTAGTGATATTCCTTGGAAAGGGGCAGTCCTGGGGTGGCAGGTAAGGGTAGAATTTGTGGCATGAATTTAGTGTTTCTGTCTGGAAATGTAGACATGCTTTTGCAACAGGGATGGAGAGAATTGGTGCAGGTTGGTTGTGGGTGTAGCTGTTGTTGGAAGGGTTTCCATGCCTAGATTCATGGATGCATGGCACTTGGCATGGATGGATGCAATTAGTGGTGTCAGTCTGGGGACCTTATTGATAAAGAAACCACATATTTCAGTTATAGAGAAATCGAGCTGGACCTGAACTGGAAACTTCTCCCCTATAGGCTAGCTTTCAGAGTGCTGGAGAGTGTTATGTGATCTGTTTAAGGGAGGTCAGGTGAAGGAACGGAATCAACAGACTTACCCAGCTATGCAGTCTATCAACTATGAAACCTGTCTTCCAGGTAAGATGTGCCCATCTCTATAATGGTGGTATACCTGTTACAGGCTAACCAATGACTTTTTAAATTGGACTTGAGGGCCACTTCAGAGAAGAGAATCTGTGCCTGATACTATAAACCCAGTAAACAACCTATGACTTGGGAGGCCAAAAGGGGAAATCTTATTACTGTTGTTCAAGTAAATTGCTACACTGTCAAATTATCCTTTAAGTACCTGTGTTTAAACCCATAAATGAAAGCTATTCTCTTTACAGTGAAGAGGGACGAGGGCAGATGGTCATAGTTGGCTAAGACGCTAACAATAACTAACAATTAAGAGCTCATTTCTAAATGTTGCATTTGTAAACCTGCTGTAAAGCTCAGGGAACATTACAGAAGATGGTGAGGAAGCAGGAGGAATGTAAGAGTTGGTTCCTCTTACATGTAAGAAGAAGGACTGCAGAGACATGACATAACCACTGGAATCATGATCTCATGGTGGCTGTAGCCACCTCTGTTTCTTAGTCTGCTGAGATTACTAAGTTTTATGCAATCAAAGGAAACCAATGTGCTAACTTAAAAAAAATGTCACTATTCTGTTTTCTAGGTTATGGTTGAATTGTTTCTTTTCTATGGAAACAATGATTTCTGACTAGTAAAAGTTTTATTTGTAAAACTAAATGTTTTTTATTTACAGAAAACAAGAAAAAGCAAAAGCAAATAATAATTTACTATACCTAAGTATCTTTTGCTTTTGCAAATAAGGAGGAATATATATTTTTAGTTTGTTTGAAAATTAGTTACTTATTGAAGTACCACCAGGTGATGAATTTTGATTCCTTTGTGTGTGTGTAAAGACACATAGGACAAGGATGAACTCACACATTGTAATAGGTAGGAGATGGTGAGGCAGGTAGACACTAGTTATGTCAATGCAGACAATATAAGGATGTAAATAAGCAGATATTAGAGGGGGAAAATACAACAGCAGAGGAAAAACTCAACTCTAGGGTGTATCAGTCAGACCTTCTGTCACTGCTACCAAATTTCTTACATGAGTCAGCAGGAATGATTTATTTTGGTTCAAGATTTCTTTCCGTGGCTGAGGCTTCATTACCCTGGGCTTAAGGTGAGAGAGCTGTGTGTGTGTGGAGGAGGCTGTGGACAGGAAGTATACGGGACGGGACTCGAGATTAGGCACGATCTTCAAAGATGAGACCCTAGTAACATACTTTTTGAAGGTCGTCCCTACTTTGTAAAGTTCTAGTATCTCTCTAAATGATACCATCACGCATGGCCCAGTGTTTGAGCCTGTGAGGACATTTGATGATCAAACCATATGACAATGCCATACCAAGAGAGTAAGGGCAGGAGGAAGATATTTTTTCTATGGCTCAGAAAGCAAAATGGAGAGGTTGAAGCTCTTAGAGCTGTAACGTTCAGAGTGGGAACTCTGTGAATAATATCTAATACCTCTGAAGTGGCAGAGGCAACTTTGTCTTGGGATATAAGCAAGAAAGAACACTAGAACTGGCTACTACAGATGCTAACTGCTGTGGCTGAGGTGAAGCAACTTAGCTGGGTAACAGTTAACCAGAGTGAGCAACCCTATGGAACAAGCTCGTACACTCCTCTAGCCTAAGGTTCAGTCAACAGAAGTGAGATATGGTTCACATAGTTCCTCTCTCAGCACTTAGTATAAAGGCAGAGGTTTGGACACAAGAGTCTATAGCTTGTAGGGGTCTAAGACATGGTAAGACCATACAGAAACATCAGCCAGAAGACAGTTTTAGTGTAAAGAGCTGAACCTTGTTTTCTTTCCTAAGTTCCTGAGTAAGCAACTCTTAACTCATTGGGAGCTAGTGAAAAGCACACTGCTTAGAAGCTGATATTGTTTGTTGACAGAGAGGACAGGGAACTATCACTCCTAACTATCCATGTGGCTCTTCTGCTGGACTGTTGAGATTAAAGAATAATTTTTTCAGAAGAGGAACGGTGGTTTTCTTACATCTCTGGGGTTTGTTGGTGTGGTGTAATTGTGTCTGGAGAGATGCCATAAAGTGTTAAGGTTGAAGTAGTGACTGCATTAAAGGAAGACATTTTTGCCCAGAAGGAGGCAGCCATTATGCTAAGTCTTGGGAATAATTTAGAACAGCTGCCAAGTGCCCCACTTACTCATAAAATTGATGCAATTTAAGAGAATTATGCTCCTTGTAAACTACTTTACTGGAATCATAGGGCAGTTTGATATTTTTCAGTTATGTTTCTCCTTGAATGATGACTTCTTTTAGTAAAAGAAGGGAAAAAAGCCTTGCTTTTTATATATCTGAGGAAGACACCTTCCTGCTCCCCACACTGCCTTCACCTTTGCACAAACATCCAGTGTATTATTGTTCTTTTGCACAAACATCCAGTGTGTTGTAGTTCCTTTACACAAACATCCAGTGTGTTATAGTTCCTTTGCACAAACATCTAGTGTATTATTGTTCTTTTGCACAAACATCCAGTGTGTTGTAGTTCCTTTGCACAAACATCCAGTGAATTATTGCTCTTTTGCACAAACATCCAGTGTGTTGTAGTTCCTTTGCACAAATATCCAGTGTGTTATAGATCCTTAGCACAAAAATCCAGTGTGTTGTATTCCTTTGCACACAACTTCAGCACACTTATTTGGTGTTGACTTTATACTGTGACATGAACTCTCTGTTTTTTGCTCCAAGCACATTTAGTTAAGACAGCACAGGACTGTTATATCACTTCCTTGGTGTCTATCCAAGAAAGTGGAAGCCTCTAGTGGAAGGTTTGACTTCTGGGAACTTGTCAGAGTGATGAGTGTCTGGATTCTCCTTACCTCCTATCTTAATCTTAGTGTCATGTTCTTCTAAGTTGTTCTAATTCCTTGTGGTGTTTGAAACCCCTCATGAATGTAAAATTTGAAATTTGCCACAGTTTTCTCTTTTTTTGTTTCATGTGCATCCATCACTGTCTGATCTTGGCTGAGAGGACAGGAATGTCTCTTTCAGGTCAGGACAGGCAGTTTAATGTAGTCATTAAGCATTTGGTTTTGAAATATGCCTTATAGTTACTTAACTTCTTTGACCTTCAGTTACTTGCTCTTGAAAGTAAAATAATATGATGCTAGTTTCCATCTCATGGAATTAAAAAAATAAAATGGAAATAGTGATGCACTTAGAACTATGACAGGTTGCAGAGCAAAGTAATTAATAAGTGCTAGAAATTATTGTTAGGCTTCATTCCTATAGTAAGGTGCACAGTGTGCTTCTGCTATTTTAATTGAATTTAAAATCATCTCTATCCAATATTACCAGAGGAAAGCATCTAGAGTGCCTTCCTTTGGAGGTCAAGCTTAAGAGATAAAGGTGTAACAACTCTCACCGAAAACCCTCCTGATTAACTTGAACAGGAAGTATCCTACTTCCAAGAAGTATGCTGCAAAAGCTGGCAGGACTTTACTTTGATTCTTTTTTAACGATGGAAGAGGAGAAAGCTCCATCTCAGTGTGGCTTCATGCTGGCTCTGGCTGCCTACTTCCAGGCACAAAACCCTGGGACTTAGGTGCAGGACTTCAATCTCCCAAAACACCTTGATCAGTGCATAAACTTCCTTGACAGGTAGTATCTGGGTGGGGCTGTTTATACAAATCCCAAGACTTAAAGCAGGAAGATGACTCTTACTCTTTCTGGATGTTGTAGGACCACAGAGAGCCTCAATGGAATTGGAAAGCATGGCTGCTGTCAGATTTAAGGGTACAGGGAAAGAGAAAACAAAAGTTGAAATCCTACTGAGTAAATGTGAATTTCAGGAGATCTTTTTTTTTTAATTGATCAAGAGACATCAGGGACATGAGTAACTTAAGTAAAAGGCAGTTTATTATAGTTAAGATGGTCTAAAATAGGCTCCCCATCTTTTCATAAGGTTATATGTACATCCCAGCTCTCCGATCCGGGGGGTGAGATGGATACATTTTCATGGAAAAACTGTTCACTGTGCCCCAAAGGCACAGAGAAACCGACGAGATTTATTCAGGTACAAGTGTTTCTATCATGCTCATCCACGCTGCATCTCCCACCCCAGGAAAGAACAACAATGACAAAAAAGACGTTTCTTTTTTGGCTTGGCTTTATTTTATGCTTCTTTCATTATGTGAGAATCACTGGTAGCATCACTAGTTTTCCAGCCAGAATTGAAAAATAAAAAAATATTTGGTCTCTGAATCACTTCTATTGCTGCTCACAGCCCAGAAAAGATGATAAACTACAAAAGCAGGGTGGGAAATTCGCAACCAGGCACTGGAAGGCATCTAGAGGGGCAAGAGTGGAAATAACAGATGCCAGGAATGGTTAGCCACCTTTTCAATGCCTGACCTCAAAAGGGTAGCTCAGGATGTCTCCTAATCTTCCTGAAATTCCCTTACTCATCTTTTCTTTCCCTTTTCCCTTTCTGGTCTTATGCTAATCAATTTGCATTTGATATTTAAGTAGAAGAAACAGGAAAGTCAGACTGGAAATTTCTAGAATTCCACCATCAATGCTATCCAGTCATTTGCCATTTGTACCTTGTCTTTTGATTTGCTGTTAGCTGGAGTTCTCATGTGTTCTCTTTGTGCTCCAGTGAAATGTTACAGAAATTATTAGTCTATACCTGGGTTTTAACCCCGCCTCGATCATTCAGTTCCCAGATAAAAGACACATGCCCCCTTTATATTTACAGTAAGCTTTAAACAGCACAAGAGCTGGACAGATATCTACCCTCTTGTCAGGACCCATAATGGGACAAGCTAGTAATTAGCAGGTAATCATCCTGAAATGCTTTCCTTGGATTATTATAGAATCTGTGACAAGTGAGTCCTCATTCAGCAAGGCTGTGATGGACTTATTTTAGGAAAGATTCCTTCTATTAATATGCTTTTCCTATTATTATATTTAAAACTATGTAACAATCACTAAGCAAAAACACATCCTTTTGGAGCAGATCCATGAAGATGTACTGTCTTGTAGCGATACTATGTAGACAAATAGATAAATTCTTAAGTCTTAATGATGATCCTATAAGAATTCCTAAAATTATATCAATGATTATTAAGCTCTTTTATAACAGGACTGCTATTAGGTCCCTTTCTGATAGTCAAAACTGCAATGAGAACTCTGCTAGTCTCCTGAGTGTCATCAGTTAATTGCCCTTAGATAGTAACCAGACTTTCTCCTACTCAGAGAACATTCCAAGAGGTTGTAAAACAATTAACCAAAAGTCACTAAAAGAGAACTCACAATTTATTATAGGTGCTAGGACAGAAGAAAAAATATTGCCTGGGTTTATCTATACAAAACTTTGCTAATTTTTTAATTATAGTTTCAAACCTTCAGTGAACCTGTGGAGTTAAGACAGGTGATGGGTGTTTAGCCATATAATTATTCCTAATAGATATGCATGTAAACATTCTCTGTTGTAAACTTCTATTTCAGTTTATGATTTGAATTTTAATGTGAACTTGTGATGAATGTTGTAACATGTGACCATGTACTCTGAAAGATGCATAAGTACTGAAGACAAAGACAAAAAGAGTGGTAGAGTAGTCATAGTAGAGTAGTCATAGATGTAGAGGTTTGTTACATTTCATTTGTCCCTTCCTTTCCTTCCCCCCACCTCCCCCCCCCGCCACTTAGAATTTTTTCACTTAGAATTTTTCCTTTGTTAGAATGTTTTCCTTTTCCTCACTTAGGACCTTTCAACCTTTCTTCTTAGATAGCTTTCATAGCAAACGTTTTACACTTAGTAATAAACTCTATAACTTCTCTAAGTGTCTTTTTCTCCCTGGGACTTCAGACTTAGCAGGGATAATTTAGAGCCCAGCAGTTCCTGCTGAGAGAGTACAAAGGCTATTTACCTAATCTTCCTTTGTTTTCTGGGCTGAGGTGCTAAGTGCAAGAAACTGAAGTTTCTGGCCAGAGGATACCAGTGGTCAGGCCATACAGTAGCATAGTGGGTAAATTTTTCTAGCATAGATAAGTAAACTTTTGTTATACAGCAACTCTAAATATCTCATAAGACCAAAGTCTTGCCCCAAATCTCCTAAAGACCAAGTCTTACCCTCCCCATACCCCCCCCAACACTCTTCCATCCCCCACCCACTGCCTCAAGAAGAACCGACAAGGAGAAGAAAGGCTTCTTCTCCCTCCCACCAAGCCTGGGCTGCCCCTCACCACCACCAGCACCCTCTATTAGAATCTACTTTCCTATAGATAACTTCAAGTTCTTACTTACTACATACTGAGTTTCATCTGGTCTGCTCTTGACTCCAATTGGCCAACCCTCAGGACCATGGTTTCATGATCTCACCTAATCCATAGTGATTTCCTTTCCTCTTCTCTTTTTACCCTGTAGTTCTCTCCTTTGACCTCAAGCCTGGGAATTCTAAATCTCAGCTATGTCCCTTCTGCCCAGCTATTGGCTGCCACCATCTTTATTTAACAATCAGAAATAATTTGGGGGCAGGGTCACATAACATAACTTGAGTCTACATAAAGGCTATAAGTCTTGGGGGCCTGCACTTAGTATTACAAATAGAATTTAAAGGAAGCTGCTCAATTAGAATTTAGTGTGTATCTTATCTGTAGTCTTTGGAGCTGGCAATGTAGCCAATTATTTTAAATTATCCTAAGATAATTAAAATCTCAACAATGATATCATTTCTTTTAATCTTGTCAAAACGTTACTCCTCAATTTCTCTCTTATTTCCCTCACAGCATCCGTGTGAATTCTATTGGTTCCTGCCTATCAGCGTCTCCCCTTAAAAATATTTTTTTCCACATAATTCCCTAAAGGCCTTCTTCTAATCTTCTTTATCAAAAGGATGTTTATATCTGTGATTATACCTTATCCAAACTCTGTGCTTCAACAGGAGGCATGGGTGTCACAGATAATTTGATACTATTAATTACCAATGTATTGAAGTTTGTAATTGCCTTACCTGGACAGTACTGTGGATACAGTGCCCATAGTAATGATACTTTTATTCCTTAGTAGCATCTTTTCTTTTGTAAAGAAGGAGATGAAATGAAGCCTCTTATATTGGATGTATACCACCAGTATGCTGGTCTCTTTTCCTACTTCCCAGTGCACCTGAGAGATTCTCTTGGCTTGGAGTAGATTGTTATGGCTAAAAAAGTTTTCACAATCTACTCCCACTACCAGACTACTTACTGTTTTTTTTTTCTTCCAACTTCTCAGTTCATGTGGGAAATTTCCTCTGCAAGAACTTTATACACATTCTAACAAGGCTAATTTGCTTAAAAATGTGGTGACATTACATAAATATTGCCAATCCCACCAAAAGTTGTGAGTTATGTGCCTTATTATTTAAATAATGTGATTACGAAAGACTTTGTGCTGAACTATAGATCCTGAATAAAAAAAAAAACAAAAAAAAACTAAAACACAAAACACAAACCCAAGAATGAAAATCAAAGCCAAACCAAATCAAAACAAATACCTAGAATTTAAACCACTGAATTTTTATTTAAAACAGTTTTAAAATTACTTGTATATGTATACATGTGCATTTGTATGTGGGTACATGTGTGCCAGAGTAAAATATGTAGGTCAGAGGAGAACAACAAACAAAGAAATTGAAATTCACTGGAATAGAAACATAAACAAACTAAGAAATAAGCCAGGATGCAAGCTCTAACCTTCCTGCAACAACTACAGGTGACTATCAAAATGTTCTAATAACTTCCCCAGGATTTCATTCAGGGAAAGACCCAGACTGAATACAGTGTTTTGACAATGACTCAGCATCATCTGGTATTTGAATTACAGATCAAAAAGTACAAACTGAAGTCTGGTGACATTACTTGTTTGTAAACTCCTGGGATGAAGACAGTACATTTATGACCATGAAGAATCAGCATTAGACCTTTACATTTGAGTTCCAGTTTGTGGAGAAGAAAGAATTGTAAGGCAGAAGAACCAAAGTTTTCAATAGGTCTGAACTGTTCTTATGTTCTGCAACTAGACATGTGCAGTAAATGAGAAGCAGTTAAGAGAATCTTTATCTGACTCTGGGTTAAATGATCTGCTGTAAAGTGTTTCCATGCTTCACTGATGTGCCAAGAATGTTTTTTTCTAAAAGTGAAAGAGTAACGATAAATGTTGATTAAATGAGATTTAGTTCTCCCTCCTTGTTTTTAATTATTCTTCAGGTCACTAATTATAGAGGAGCCTCACCTCCTAGCACTCTGCTTCCTTTAGTAACAACTCTGGGTACGTTTGGTGAGGAATAATTAATTTCCCATTATATACAAAGTGGATATATTGACTAATGGACAAGAAAAAATATCTTTAAGGAAAGACATTTCCCTAAAGGAGTCCAGCTCCATGCAGTTGACCATAAAACATATAAACTTATGCTAGGTTATTGCACTGGTCAACACCCTTGAGTTTGTTTCACCAACAACTTGAGCTATGAGAGTTCTGATTTATGGGTCTAGAATTAGCCTGAGGCACAATTCTGGAATATTAAATGTACTGGCTCTGGGTTCAAGACAGAACCATACTACTGAGACAAGGTCTTACTATATAGCCAGATTGATCTCAGACTCCTGCTTTTATTTCCTGAGTGCTGGGACTACAGATGTGTGCTGTCACGCTAGGCTTGGGGTGGTTTTTATCAGCTTTCCACATTGTTTATTAGTAAAAGTGAGACTAAGATTTGCATAAGTTTGCATGTGACTCCAGTGGATTCTGCTGTTGAAGCTATTCTGTATTTGTGGACATCAAGTTAGGTAAATCTAATCTTAAGTTGAAAATCTCCTTTATTTTCTCTAGTTTAAATGTGTTCTATAAGCTTGGTAGTACCAACAGAGGCAGCCTAGGAAGAGATGTGTTGCATGACTTAATCGCCCTTGTCACAATATTTTATGAAACAAACAATTACAAGATTTAAGTACTGTCATTATAGGTTCCTAAGTCTTACTTAAGTATCCCATATTATTTAGTAACTATTGTGGATGTAACTTTATTGGCAGTTCTTTATATCTTTTCACATTATAAAAATTATTCCACTTACAGTGTTTGACACCATGTTGTTTTAAAAAATGATGTGTACCACTCATTAAACTAAATTAAAAGGCATAGGAAAATGTAAAATTAAACATATTTTATAGAGTTTCAAAGCTTTTGACAAAACTTAAAGTCAAATAGCGTTTGTGACAATTTTTTTGGATACCTCTAATGAAAAAGATGTTTTTTAAAAATGTATTTTTAGATGTATTTATCTTATTTTATGTGTTTGAGTATCTTGCTCAAAAGTATATCTTTATGGGGTGGAACTCATACTTGACACTGATAATGAGTCCAAGAACTCAAAATTAGATAGATTATGGGCCTAGGGTAAAGCTACCACTAGCAAAGAAGATATTTGTGATTGATAGTTGCTGGAAGAGGGACAATCTTTTTTTTCCTCAATGAACAGACACAATATTGACCACATTCCAGGATATACATAGTATGTATTCACTAATAAGTAGATATTAGCCAAAAGAGTACAAAATACCTAGGATACAATCCACACAACACAAGAAGGTTAGCAAGCTGAAGGACCCAAGTGAGGATGCTTCAGTCCCACTTGGAAAGGAGAAGCAAGTAATCATGGGAGGCAGAGGGAGAGAGGAAATTGGGTGGGAGAGGGGATGGGGAGGGGAAGAGGGGACCATGATCAGATATTGGGGAAGGGGCAGGACTGAAACCCCAAGGGACAGCAGAAAGAATGGAAACAGGCAACCTCGGGAGGTAGGAGGTGGAGGGACCCTCTAGAATGTACCAGAGATCTGGGAGGTGAGAGACTCTCAGGACTCAAAGTAAGGAACCTTAGATGAAATGCCATACACTGAGGAGAGGGAACTTGTAGAGTCCACCTCCAGTAGAAAGACAGGCATCAGGTGAAGGGATGAGGTTGCCATCCCACAGTCAAGAGGAGTTAGAGTGAAGACTGAAGGAGCTGAAAGGATTTGCGGCACCATGAGGAGAACAATAATACCAACCAACCACAGCTCCCAGGGTCTAAACCACCAGCCTGGGATCACTTAGCGGGGGGGGGGGGGGGGGGGGG
>NW_021604705.1:164873-181563 GCF_004785775.1 Grammomys surdaster
GGGGGGGATCCAGGGCTTCAGCTGAATATGTAAAAGTGGAGGGCCCTGCTGGGCATAGGTGGAAGAAGAGAACCTTGACCTCATGAAGGCTGGATGCCCCAGGGGGTGGGAATTTTGAGGATGGGGAGGTGGGAGTGGGGGGGAGTAGATAGAGGTTACATCCACAGAGAAGAAGGAGGAGGGGTGAGAGGATTGGGGGTTCCGGGGTGGGTGGGGGATGGGGTAAGGGGACAACATAGGAAATGTAAATAAAACATCCAAAAAAAAAAAAAAAGCCCTTACCCAGAATTGTTCCTGTCTAAAAGAACTGCAGGGACAAAAATGGAGAAGAGACTGAGGGAAAGGAGGTCCAGTGACTGGCCCAATGTGGGATCCATCTCAAGGGGAGGCTCCAAGGCCTGACACTATTACTGATGTTATGGTGTGCTTACAGACAGGAGCCTAGCATGGCTGTCTTCTGAGAGGCCCAACAAGCAGCTGACTGAGACAGTTGCAGATATTTATACCCAACCATTGGACTGAAGTCAGCCACCCCTGTGATTGAATTAGGGAAAAGCTGGAAGAAGCTGAGGAGGAGGGCATCCTCATAGGAAGACCAGCAGTCTCAACTAACCTGGACCCCAGAGATCTCTCAGACACTGAGCCACTAACCAGGCAGCATACAGGAGCTTCTCTGAGCCCCCTGCACTTTTACAGCAGAAGACTGCCTGGTCTGGCCTCAGTGGGAGAAGATGTGCATAACCCTGGAGAGAATTGAGGCCTCAGGGAGTCAGGAGACCTGGGAGGACAGGGAGGGGACATCCTCTTGGAGACAAGGGGAAGGCAGAATAGGATGAGGAACTATGGGAGGGGAATAATCACTGGACTGTAAAAAAACAAACAAACATAAAGGTAATAAGTCCTGATAATCAGACAATGAAAAAAAAATCCTTCAGTTATTGTGCCTACATTTCCTATTTGTAAAATCAACAGAAAAATAAATATGTTACACTTATTTAAGATAGTATTTTTAAAAAATGGTGCTTTAGAAAAATGGAAAATAGCATATAAGCTACTTTTTCAAGTTTATAATAAATTGATATTTATTTTTTTAATAAAAATATTGTATCTGTTAATGATATAGCTAATGACTATTTAAAATGTGAATACGTTATGGAATGGCTAAACAAACCAATTAGTGTACACATTTCTTCACTTATAAATTTGTCAAGAGAACACGTATGAAACACCATATTGAAAGAAAGCTATTACTTTCTGCAGAATCCACAAGATTGCTGTGGAGTTAAATAGAAGAGCTAGGAAAATTCTTTGCAAATAATTACAGTTCTAGAACTAATCACCCATTCTCTATGACTTCATCATTTAAGGCCTTGGTTGAGGTTCCAAAAATGTTCCCACTGTTCTCTTCAGCAGACATAGAAATGGTGGCGTGGTTGGCTCCATTCTCATGATTCAAGTTAAAAGTGAATGTGTTGAATGTCAGAAATCAGGAATCTTTGTGTCTTGGAAGATGAGGCTGAGAGTAAATTAGGACAAGCCTAGCCTGGAAGCAATGTGCAAAATTTGGGTAGTATGACAGATAAGTATTGGGTAAGAATATTAAAAAATACTTCACAGAGCATATATAGACAAGTTCCACTGTATTATGATGGCTCACCTTGCTAGCTTTGTTTCACTGTTCCAGTACTTCCACTCTTTGTTGATAGATGTGGAAAAAAAAAGATTAGAGGGTGTTGGCCACTGCCCTCATATTGTATAATATGGATTGCACTATCGTGTTTGAAAGCACTTCCAGTCTGTTTTATTTTTCCTATTCCACTTTTTTCATTTTTACAATTTTTCCATGGGACTAACTGTTAAATCATAAATGTAGAAATGTAGTCATAGTTTAGTTGGCTTTGGACAGAACTTCTGTTCTGTGGATCAAGGGAATGATCTCCTCTTATGTGTATAATAATACCTCTTACTTTAGAAGTCTTTTAAAAATGTCTCTGTGATATGTCATCCCGATAATAGTGTCTACTCTCGCGTCATATATATGGACATGCGTTTGGAGAAGAGTCAGTCTGACAGAAGCATAAAGACAAGACCCCCTGAAGAGCCTCACAATACAGCTAGAAACTGAAAGGGCATTGAGGGTCTTAGGGTAGATTTGAGAGTCATCTAGAACTCATGAATACCATCAGAGGAAAATATCAAAGACTCTTAGAGGGGAATGGTAATTTTGTTCCACGGAGTCCTTGCTCATTCAACTGAACTTTCACTTGAGCATCTACTATCACAGTTCCCTCTCTCTGTGCTGCAGCGGCATTGTGAAATGAAATGAGGGGAGGATATTTCTCGTCAGATACTGTTGTTCTATGTTCTGGAAGTAGAAAGACACTGGTAAGAAATACAACAAGGAGTTGATTCAATAATCACATACGTAATGCTCACCATCACCGTCTTCCATATTGTCTCTCAGGATAGTTTCATTTTCCAGAGTTTTTGGTCTAGTATATAATCTCAGAAAAGGTTCAAGAGTCTAATAGAAATTTTACACCCCAATAAGAGGTTGTCTGTACCTTTTATACCTTGAACTTAATTTGGTGAGATATAAAACCATTAGTTCAACTTTTATTCTTGAATATCCTATGGTGTATTCTCCCATTTCCTTCCATTGTAAGACACAATTTTTCTTTCTTTTGAAAGTTATCTGTTCGCCGAGCAGTGGCGGTGTGCATGTCTTTAATCCCAGCACTTGGGAAGCAGAGGCAGGCGGATTTCTGAGTTCGAGGCCAGCCTGGTCTACAGAGTGAGTTCCAGGACAGCCAGGGCTACACAGAGAAGCAGTGTCTCGATAAACAAAAACAAAACAAAACAAGTTATCTGCCCAAAGATTTTCCTGTTTTTAAAAGTCCAATTGTCTTATAAGATGTCAGATGTCAGCATCTCAAAAGCATGATGAACTGTTTTCCTCGAGTACCCTAGGCTGGGTTTGAACTTCCTGTGTAGCTAATATTATCCTCCTACCTCTATCTCCCACATACCATGTCCAACTGATGTGATGCTGAACATGTACTAGTTTTGCCATTAGTTGTAAAACATCCACATCTCATATATCATATAACTTCCATTATTTATTTCTAAATTTTCTTGAGTTGCAGTTTTAGTATTTGTTTAATTCTTATCAACTCTGCTGAAGCTTTTCCCTTAGGGATTTTTATTTTTTCTTTATGAGATTTTCTTTGTTAGTTTTTAACATCTGTCTTTTGCTCTTGATTTTGAGCCTATTATTTTTCAGAGGATCAGTGATTAGGAGCACTGGCTACTCTTCCAGAGGACTCAGGTTTGATTTCCAGCATCTGCATGGTGCTGGCTTACAACCTTTGTAATGTCAATTTCAGGAAATCTTATGTCCTCTCCTGACTTTTGCAGGTACACGGTGCAGAAACTTACATGCAGGTGCTCACATGTAAAAATAAACACCTCATAAAAGACAGGAAAATATATTCTTTCTGATTTATTTGGTTTATACAAAGCTTTCCTCCTCTCCACATTTCTCTTTAAGGCTCAATGTGTCATGCTTGCTTGCTTGTGATCCGACTACTTTGTTCTTCAATTTTAAAATTTACTTTCCCATTTATTTTTCTGAGTTTTTTCTCTTCTTATCTGAATTGTTGTAATTATGTTCTATGTTGCTTTTCATCTTGCCTAATTTCCTTAATGCCCTTTATCTTACCTGAAAAGGGAGAGCACAGCTTTGATCTGTCTTGTGGGCATCTCTGTCTGCCATATTTGCATTGTTCAGATGTAATTCTGGGTTTTATTTCCTTTTATCTTATAATAACTCCACAGAGGCATTGACCCTAATAATTATCTGTGGTTAATTTTTATATGAAATTCATTTTCATGTTCTTTAAATAGGAGACAAGGTTAAAGGTAGCTTTTTCTAACACATGAAGCTTTCTAGTTTTCCTTTTTATAATTATGTTCATCATTTTAATAACAGGCTTATAGAGATATTTTCAGATGTTGTAAACTTTTGGCATCACCTATAATTAGGATAACAAAAATCTAGCTCTCTTGTACCATCCCAACTCTTGCCAAATCCAAGTTATCCATTCTCTACATGTGCCTGTATGATTATATCAGTACTTAACATTTATGCTACAATTATTATGATAATCCTATTTGCAGTTGTATTGCTATTATTTAAGGTTCTTCATAAAACAGCATCAATAGGATTTATAGATGGAATTTGATTACAAGGAATTAATTCATCTGATTAAGGAGACTGTTAAGTTCTAGATTCACAGTGTGGATCAATCTTCTGGAAACGTAGGAGAGCTGATGGTACAAACAAAACCCATGAGAGGTTTTCCACTGGCTCAGTGAGGCTAGTCTTTTTATCCTATTTAGATCTCTAACTGATTGTAATCCATTCATATTACAGAAGGAAATCAGTTTTACCCAAATTTACCCATTGTATATTAAGTTCTCAAAATATTCAAATCCTCAAATATTCTTTCTTTGAAATGAACATGGAGTTAGCTGTCATAAGAGTCAAGCTACAAGTAAAAGATGATTTCTTCCTTTTTGCAGCCTTGTTTTTCCTTGTTTTTAACTTATCTTTATTCTTTCCCATTTACTTTGTCTTTTCTGGACCTCGACTTCTTCCTAATTGTCTGTGTTTACTTTCAATACATTAAGGGCATTTTGTTATTCTGTTAATGTGTTCACTTTATGCCATTCTCTAAGAGCTGTTCCATCTGTTCCCAACTTGACAGTTTTCATTGGCTGCCAGTCTTTCTAAGATCTTCCTCCATCACTGGTAAGGTTTTCCTAGAACTGCTGTGAAAAGTACCACAAACTTGGTGCCTTAAAAGACCACAAATGCATTATTTACTAGTCTTTAGTCTAGAAATACCAAGCCAAGATGTCAACAGTTTGATTTACTGTGGACTCTCTGAGAATCTTTCATGTCTTCCTCCTGGTTATAGTGATTGTCTCAGTCCTTGGGATTTTTTTTGTTCTCTGTCCAACTACTTAAGACATTATATACATGGTATTATCCATGTCACTCAGTGTGTCTGAGCTTTTAAATAAAGAGATGGACACATGACCGATTTGAACCCAGTATGTCTTCATCTTAACTTGTTTCTAGTTCCACAGACCCAAAGGGTCACACTCACAGTCTGCAGTGTACACAACTTCTGTGTATGCTTTTGGGGTTCAGAATTCAGCTAACTATTACCATCTTCCTCAGATTGCTTTGTCTTTGTATTGAGCTGAAGCTTTTGTTTTGTGGCTCAATTGTTTTCTTTTTTCTTATCACTCTCATTTTTAGGGTCCTTTCCCCAAATAGTTTTCTAGAAAAAGTTAAAAGAAATATTTTTCTTCCTGCAATCGTAGAAATCTTAATATAGCTTTATCTTATACTTCGCTTGAGTTATTTTATTTGCTATAAGTTTTGTTTAGAATCTTGGTTGCACATCTTCATTGCTTCTTAGCTTCAGGAATTACTTTGAAAATCTAAGGCCATTCTGAATCTTGGTGTTATTTTTATGATAACTGTTTTATTTGTCCTCTGGGTACTTGCTATATTATTTCTTTAGACAGTGATCATAAAACATGGTGATTTGATCTTTACGTGTGGTCTATTTTCATCTCTTATTAATCATTGTACAGGGAAGTTGACAGATTCTTTTAAAGTCAAAATCTATTTTTTTTTAATTTTAGATGGTTTTCTTCCTTGATGGTGCAGGCCTTTCATACCAGCTACTTATGTGGAAAGCTGAGGCAGGAAGATCATGAGTTCAGAACACACTTGAGCTACTGAGTGAGTTCAAGGTCTGATTATTTAACATAGTGAGGTACCATTTCAAAATTATAACAACAAAACCAAGAAAGAGCTAAGGATGTAGGTGACAGAGTGAGATCCTGGGTTCAATGTTTAGTATGCCCCTGCAGAAGTACATGGGTGATGAACTTCCTGGATGATGTTGAATGTTTAGTATGCCCCTGCAGAGGCTCCTGGATGATGCGCTTCTCTTCTTTTCACCCATTTCTGATCTGTTCCAGAGCTCTTTGTTACTCTGATGTAGTCTTGAACCAAACCTTTGACCTCATTATTTCTCCACTACTCTACACCCATTCATATTTTTCCTTTTCTACTTTTACTTGTGTCATAGTTTTCATTTCTGATAGTTATTTTGCAATGATAGAAGCCCCTTTCATGTCTTTTATTGTGCCCTTTCAATGGAAACCTTCTATTCTTTTTTCTCATCTCTTCATTTATTCTTTGAGCAAACAATTCTTAAGTACTTTACCCAACAAGCATAATTTGCACATGTTCTTAATTCGAAAAATGATTATGTATGAGGAAAATGGAGGTAAACAAAATAGACATTCAAGCCTTTTATAGTTAGGTTTATAGTTCAAAAGGGTGAGAAAGAGAATAAATAATGAAAATTAAGATATGATTATAGTGGCTAGTATGTGAAAAGATGTATAGAAGCAGAATTCTTTGAAATTGCTGGGAGGTGGTATGTGTTAGAGTTGAGGGAGTGAGTTACATGGACATATATGGAAGGATTATTCTGGGTGGACTGGATCACTATATCAGAGGATGCAAAGCACTGCATCAGGAGCAGCAAGGAGTCCTGCTTGTTTGCAAAGAGGTGAGTGTAGAAGAGAGCTGTTACAGAAGGCAGAGATGAGCCCTGTTACACGGTTAAGTTTTATTTATATAAGGATTGTTCTTGTTCTTATGCTTAAGAAAGACCATGAGAGTGAGCGTGGAAAGAAGCCAGACATTTCTGAGGGCATCTATATAATACACATTATTATGCACACACACACACACACACACACACACACACACACACACAAAATAAATGCATGTTCCAATTAGAATTAACTTTGGCCATGCCAACTTGCTGTGGCTTTCTTAATCAGAGTAGTCTTGTACTCATAATCGTAAGAGACACATACTAAAGGGTTTATGAATGGATATATTATTGTTAAATGTGCTACGTTATTGTTATTGAACAGAATCTTTTGTTTTGGAGATAGCATCTCACTGTTTACCCCCAGCTACTCTGTAAATCACTATGCATATTAGGCTTGCCTAGAACTAGGTGAGGCCTACTTTTGTCTCCTTCATGCTGGCATTAAAGACCTGTGCCACCCTGCTCAATTGAGCAGAATATTTTGGTACTCTCAAAATTAGGATATTTTAACTCTGAAATTAAGATAAAATTAATCAGAACTATAATTAGATGAAAATTTCCATTTTCATATACATTATGTATTAAGAACAGTTTTAAAGTTTTTCATCCTCTTGCATAGCTGCTGATACTTCCTGGTTGAGTTTTCTCTTTGCTGATGCCTCCGCATTCACTAGTTTCCACGGGTATTTTCTCAGAGATGCTGTACCGACCTCATCCTGGCATACTTGGGAAAGGCTGGAAGACTGTCAGTGCACTCTGGGGTGTCTGATTTAATTTTGGAATTTCTTGAGAGTCTTTCCTGCTCTTCTTGTCAGATATGAGTCTTCCCACTAGATGTGGGTGACTGTCAGTGCTTGGGAAGACGTTAGGGATTAGATGTGAAACTTTCTATATCACTATGAAGTATTTTCTGATTTCATTTTATGTAACTTCTCTTAGTTAAGGCTAGTGTTCCCCCAAATTTTATGCTTGAGGAAGGGACTGTTGATCACCCTGCCATGAACATCCTGGGATCCCTGGGACTCTATGTCTCAACCAATTTTTTCCTTGACAACACTGTGGTGTGTGTGTGTGTGTGTGCGTGTGCGTGTGTGTGTGTGTGTGTATGTTTCTGTCTGTCTGTCAGTCTTACAGACTGTACTCTATCCTTTCTCTCCCTTCCTACATTTTGAAAATTATGTCACTCAAATTGGGTAACACATGAAGTTTCCATTATGCGCTTAGAATCTGGCATTCTCTTTGGATGCTAAACCACTTGCTATTTATCTGGCTGCTTTTAGCTTCTCAATAAAAAAAAAATTGAAACTATAATAAATCAAATCATTTGCCTCATCTCCTCTCCTTCCTCTAATTCCTTTCTTGTATCATCCCTTACACATTCTTTCCAATTAATTACTTCTTTTTCTTTAATTGATGTTACATGTACACACACACACACGTTCTAAATATGTAAATAAGACCTGCACATTCCATACAATACTTGTATGTATATGATCTTGGGACTGACTATTGGGTATTGGATAATCAAGTTTGAGGCTCTTCCCTGGAGAAGACTATTTATTCTGTTCCCTACAGTCTGTAGTTGCCTGTAATTCTTTGTATAGGGTTGGGCTCATGAAATTTCTCTCTCCCATGTTAATAAGTCTATTGTCATTGCTGCTGTAGTCTTTTCTCAACTTTGCTTGTTTTTTTTCAATGATGTAATTATTTAAAAACCATTCTGCCACTATTATTATTGCTGCAAGGAATTGGAGTTGAATGTGTGTGTTCACTCTGCCAGGTATAACCTGATGCTCTCCTTTACACACTTTCCAGTATGTGCTATGTACTCTAATTGCCGAAGCAGACAGACAGATCAGCATACTTCTTCATCAACAGATTGGAAAACAGAAGTCTGCAAGATATAATAGAACTTTCCAGAATCAAAGAGCATGAAGGTGATAAAACAGTAAAAACGAACTTTCATAGTGACTGCTTTTTCTTGTGCTATGGTCTGTCTGTCTGTCTGTCTTCATCTATCTCGCTACCCACCTATCTTTTGAGGTTGGTAAATATAAAATCTGCAGATCAGAAGTCTCAGTTCATGTCCAAAAGCTGGAAGCTGCTGTAGAGCCAGGAAGGCCAATGTTGCAGTTGAAGGTCCATATGGGGGAACATTCTCTTTTTTGGGACAGTACCCACCTTCTGCTCTGCTGGGGTGGGCTACTGATTAAGGGACAACAATCTGCTTCACTGTATTTACTAATTTAAATGAGTTCTCACCTAAGAACACATTCACAGAAATACCTAAAATTATGTTTTACTAATTGACTAAGTATCTGGATAGAGCATATCCCAGTTAAGTTAGCACATAATCAACCATGTATACACATTGCTTACAAAGCAGAGAGATTTCTGGCCAATAACAAACAAATAAACAAAGGAGATTCAGATAGTGCTCTCGTGTTAGAGTGTACTGAGTTCAGATTTTTCACATTCTCAGAAACCTTCCCTGTTAACACTGAATAGAAACAATATGAAGTGCTTATCAAATCCTGTAATCCTGTATGCCACAAGAGAGCTACTGAGTGAGACTTTTTAAAGGACACTGTCATTGCTAGAACTTCTAAAATAAACTATATTTGTTATTATTATGTACATGTACAATGTATATGATGGGGCACACTTGTGTGAGGTCTCCTGTGTTTGTCAGAAGACAGGTTTGTGGAGTTGACCTGCTTCTTGGACCATTATGTTGACTCAGCAGAGCTACCTCAGGTGGCTGTGCTTTTGTGGCAAATGATTAACTTGCTGAGCTATTTTGTCAACCCAGGATTTAAAAATAAATATATCCCAAATAATCTGATCAATAAATCTTGCATCTCACAGAATAAGACTTCTCTAGAAAATTAGTGTTTTTGTCAATGATACTGCTTTTCTGCTTTTGTTTCTCTCTGGTTTCAGGTCCCTGGTTCTCTTGTCAAAATGTTTGAAAGTGTGAGTGCTGTTTCTTTCCTTCATGTGTTTATTGTACTTCACAACCTCAACAGAGAACGTGGTTATAATACTCTTCCCAATTAAAATATGGAAGTTAATCCAAAGATTTTTGGCTTCTTACATGAAATCTGTGACCAACACACACTGGACCTCATAATTATGTTTGAACACTGGAAGTTTACCAAAGTTACTTATAATTGCTCACAAGAGATTGGATAATTCAAGATAATAACTTTTAACCATAAATGATTTTGGAATGCTTTTAGTTCAAATATATTTGATGTTAATCAATTTGGTTTACCTCAGTTTTCAAAAGATTCAAAATTAATAAAATTTTTCTTTACTTAATATTTTATATACTTTATATCCTCTCATTACTTCATATTTTTTGCAAAATACAAAATAATGTAAATAAAGATAGATTTAGGTGTGACATTGGCTCAGCTCAAAGGTTGTATATTTTAATTAAAATGCTAATCAGAAATATGCAATGCACAACATATCAGAGGCAGATGAAAATTTGTGCCAGTTCAGAACCAGGAAAAGGAAAAGAGCCTAGAATTCAGGCCCAATAATATTTATTGTGCTAAAATCTTGTGGTTTCCTGAGACCTAGCAGAGAATTGAATACTATCCGTCTGCTAGGTGGGCACAGTAATAAAATGCTCCTAAGTTCTGATCTTCACATCCATAGACTAGTGCACCTCTCAGCCCTCATCGGAAATGCTTCTTTTAGCAGCAGATGGTGATTAATACAGAGATCTGAGACTGTTCAGAGTGCAAAAAATAAAAGAAGGCCTGGAGTGTTCAACTCTAAATGGGACATCTGTATGCCTTCTTCCCAAGGCTTACAGATTGTCACAGGAAAGGGGACAGAGGCAGTGGACATCTGTAAGTGAAATAATCTTCTCTGGACATGACAGGGCCATTGCACATATGACTTCAAAGCAGCTGTGACTGCACTGCATGCTCAAGATCTACCCAAGATCAAATCAGCAAGGAGGGCTCACTCCTAGGTGAGGAGATACTAGCAAGTAATGGCTGCCAGAGAGGCCACACATGCTCCCATTGAAGGTCCTACACAGATGTACATGCAAACAAGACTAAGTGGACTTGGGGTGTTAAAGCAAACAAGCTGGGAGGGGAGAAACAGGAAGGGAAGAATTGTAGGTTGATTTGATCAAAACACTATATTTTCAAATATACCCCAACTTGTGGGTATTAACTGTGTTCTTCCAAGATGAGGAAAATATTAAAACAATAAGCAAATATTTACTCAGAAACTTGAGACTACAAGGATTCATACACACACACACACACACACACACACACACACACACACTCATATATATATGTATGAAAACTTCAGAATATAAGGATTCTCATATATATGTATGAGAAAAATACACATATTTCACATATATGTTTTTTAATTTTAAGTAAATCAAATTTAATTTTAAGTATAAATTAAAAATTATTTTTAGGTACAAGCTTAATTGATTTTTGACTAAAAAAATAATGTAACATTTATTTAGTTTTTTAAGGTTTTTATTAATCATTCCATTAATTTACATCTCAAATGATATCCTGGTTACCTGGCACAGTGCAGAACATAAAGATTTGCCTGCATTGTCTACAATCAAAATTTGCTTAAATTATTAATAGGTTCTGAGACTGTTACTAGAGTCACACATTTATACATTTGTTGTGGCGTGTCACAGAGGCAATTGTAATTAATTATACCTCTTTACATGACTTTTGGATGGTAATAAATGTTAATGTCCAATTAGTATTTTTCCCTAATATCAGTAGTTTTATTCACTTTCACAATTCAAATGCTTTAAAGGCAAAATGGACTCAAAAGTTTAATCATAAAACTGCATTCTCCACCCCAGAAATTTATTGCTATTTCCATCCGGTTAAAATTATTGTAGGAAGAAAATATTGTCAGGGGGAAGCTAATCATCAATTTGCTACAGCTGAAGCCAGCACAGCTGGTGGATGAGTGTTTTAATGTATTTCTAGATTAAGCAAGGCAGTTTAAAGAAAACATCATGCAAAATTTCAATCTGCTATGGCTTTAAAATAAAGTCGTCATCTGTGTTGCTGCAGAAAGAATAGCCACCTTATGTTTTGTCAGATTGTACTGGATTATCTTTAATGAAGCACATATCCCCCAAAGCACTATTGTGATATTTTGTGTTTGTCTTGGTCTGCACTAATGCAATGGTTTAGGTTTAGTGAACAGAAGCATGGGTTTTACTCTTAGTAATGTCCTGACAGGTTTTCTTGGCTGAAGTTATAAATGAAAGCAATCTGCACACATTTGGAAGGAGATTTTGCTATTAATTTCGGTGGTGGTCCTTAGCCACAATAAGGTTGTTGTCTTGACACCTGAAAACTGAAAAGAAGTCCTTATAGAGAAAGTTTCTTATATCTATTTTTCTTTCTCTCTGTTCTTTTCCCTCCCTCCCTTCCTTCTTCCCTGTTCTCCCTCCTTCCTTTCCTCTTTCCTTTCTTTCTCCCTCCTTTCCTCACTCCTTCCCTTTCTTCCTTATTTCCTTCTTTCCTATTATTATTTTTCTTAAGATAGGCTCTTACAATACAGCCATGGTTGGTCTAGGAGTTGCTATGTAAACTAGGATGCCCTTGGCCTGGGAGATTTACATGCCTAAGCCTCCCAAGTGGTGGGATTAAAGGTGTATGCTAGGATGTCTAGCCTGCTCGTGTTGTTTTAAGATCATACTTTCGTATTATTAAAACAAATGGAATCTCTAAATATTATTTAATTTCATCATCATCTATATTTATCCACTATCTATAATCTATTATTAGCTTTCTTTATCTAAGTTTCTAAGTTTATCTATTGCCTCCCTGTATGCAGACAAGCAGATACACTAAAAAAATGATATTTGGTGACATGACTATGATGCTAGTTATTTTGCCACTATCCTTCAGCTTAACTAAATATCTTCTGTGCCTTTGATGAACATTTATTATTTTTACAATAAAAATATCATTTTTATTTATTTAATACAACAGATGAAGTGTTGAGAAAATATCAAAATATTTATTTATTATTTAGTCTAGCATATTCAAAAGTCTGATGTTACAAAACAATCATATCACTAAGGAAAAAGCTATGATTCCTACCATTTAATCTAGTTTTTTAAACTGAGTTTTTTTCCTCTGAAGAATCTATTGTTTCTTGTTTTTTCCTAATTCTGAGCTCACAAAGCCATCATAACATTCCCATTGCCCTGTTATGATTTCTTCATGCTCTATGTATCTGATAGCAAGATAGTCAGAGTGCACTCAGTCTATCAACCATATCATCTATCTATCTATCTATCTATCTATCTATCTATCTATCTATCTATCTATCTATCTATAATTTATCACCTATGTATTATCTATTATCATCTGTCTATCATCTATCTCTAAGGTTAATGAGGTCTCACATCCACTTTGCCACAGGGCTTGGCTGCTCAGGGAGGAAAGATGCCGGAGTTTTGACTGCGCACACCGTGTTGCTGGCCAGTCGGTGTCAGGCCATAGACCATAATGCAACCCCCGGACAAGTCACTCTGGAGTTGGGGAGAGCAGTCTGAGGTGCGGGGACAGCCGGAGCTGGCTTGGGGACCCCTGGACCTGCAGGGAGGCTAGGGCCATCTGGTTCTCAGGCTCTTGGGTACCCAGGAGACGCTGGGAACCACAGAAGACTGAGAACGGAGTGGGGCTCACGGGCTGGATCTAGTCTGGGACCTAGGAGGAAAAGAATGACGAGCTCTGGCTGGATCGCGTGGGAAGGAGTCCTTGGCTTGTCAGCCTAGCTGGCTTGGCTTGGTGGTCATGGCTGGGAGCACAGAGAAGTCTTGTATGGGAGATTAGATGGCGACTCTATATGTGAAGGCCTTCTCTATGGCTCCCCATGGCGGATCCTGATGAAAAGGGACAGTCTATGGTTTTAAGGTATTTATTGTCATGGTGGAAAGTGGATGAGTAAAACCGTACCCCACTTCTCAGGCCAGGCCTGATATTAAATACCTTTTGCTGGGAGGAGTGTCTGGGAAGGGAATTCTATTGTCTAAGTCCTCCAGGCCTTCAGGTACCTTACTAAAATGGAGATCTGTCTTGAGGCTTCGTGATCACAGGTCACGTCCTCTACCTGTAGAGGGCCTTGGGGCATTGCTCTTATGTGACTGATGGCCACAAATCTATGGAGGGCTGTGTTGGGGGGGTAGCTATATGACAGGAGCCGGGTGGCCAGGAGAGGGGCAAAACACCTTCCGTTCCTTCTGGGTCACCAGAGTTTCTAGCCTTTGCTCAACCAGGAACCAGGTTGCCTTTCACAGTCCTACACCTTCCTAATGTATTATCTACCATCTATCTATTATGGGTCTATCATCTATCTCTATCACTTATTACATATCATCTATCTATCATTTATCAACTATTATCTATATATCTATATCATCTATTACCTATCTGTCTATCATCGATCTCTATCATCTGTCTATTATCTTCCTTATTTAAAAAGCACAGTTTTATTGTGTTTGATTCTTTTGGCCATCTGTGAAAATGTTCTTACTGTGAGATCCAGGCTGGCCTTCAAATTACTATCATCCTGCCTCCTGCCTTCTTAGTTTTAGGCCTATAAGTTTGTGCCACCATAACTGCATTCGTATGTCTGCTTCAATTTTTTCACATTAGTATGGTTCTCATAATTTGACTGATAATATTTATTATAATTTTAAACTATTTTCATTAGATTTATAAATATTTGACTGCTATCACATGACAATGTATTCTGTTGCATTTTTTTCTTACATGCATATTGTTGACTGTTGTCTCAGATCTTGGGTTTTCTTAATGTCATGCTTCTTCTCTGTGTTGGTTTCAACGTATTCTTTTACTTTTGTTCAAGTTTATCGATGTTTTTCATCTGCTTTGTCCAGTATGCCATTAAATCCATCTTTATTATTCTGTATTTTTTTGGCTCTAGATTTCAATTTTTGTTTGTAATTTCTTGCTTTATTGTAACTCACCATTTATTTTTGCCTATGTTAATCCCCGATAGTATGTTTTAAAGTAATGCATTTTGATTAGTTTAGATAAGGTTTCCCACACTGTATGTCTATTTCAAAATAAATGGTATGCAATAAGTATATACAATCCTTATTCTCTTTTTTAAAATAAAAGATGTTAAAAATTTAAAATAACTTTTTATGGTTGTTTTGTTTCTTTGTTACTCTCCTCTCTCTCCCTTCTTTTTCCTTCTTTGCTTCCTCCTTCCTTCCATCCTTTCTCCCTTCCTTCCTTTCTTCCTTTCTTCCTTTCTTCCTTCCTTCCTTTCTCCCTGGTTTTGTGAACCAGAGTTTCTTTGTGTATCTTTGGCTGTTCTGGAATTTGCTTGAATTCACAGAGGTCTACCTGTCTCTGTTTTTCAAGTGCTGGGATTAAAAGTGTGTGCCACCAAGGCCCAGTCATGGTTCTTTTCTTAATCACATCCAATTTGATTCTGTTGTATCTGGTAGCATGCTTTTTATTTCTTCTCACTGTTCCTCCTTTTCACTGCTATATTTTATTATATATTTGACACTGTGTATAAAATTTAATATTTTTGGGAGCATTATTAGTCCCCAGAGAGGCAAATTCCTACTCCTGTAAAGTATCACATGTGTGTAAGGCCTAATTAGTCTACCCCTAGTAGTTGTTTTATATTAATATCCTTAAATAATGCAAGTAATGACCTCAGGAGCTATCCATTCTCAAAACAAATTGTAGACTGAATTTTTTCTGCTCTTCTTTTCCTTTTTTATTGTTTAGTTTTAACATATTTATTTTTCTTTTATGTGTATGAATATTTGCCTGCTTATACGATATGCACCATGAATACAAGCTTGGTACCCAAAGAAGAACAAGGAGGGCTTCAGATTCCCTGGAACTGGAGATACAGACAGATGTGAGCTGCCATGTGGATGCTGGGAGACAAACCTGGGTCCTCTGTAAGAGCACAAGGAATGAACTACTGAACCCTCTCTTCAGCCTTTCCATCATCTACTTTGTAACGTAGTATTGTTCCGTATACTTTTAAACAAGACAAAGATTTGTCGATTTAAATTTACTCCAAGTCACAATTTATAATTCAACTGAAAAATTGCTTGTGTTTCCTCCTCTCCTGGTCTTCCAGTTTTGTTTTGTGTTAATTTTATTCTGCTAGGTATTTTCTGACACCTGAGCACCTCTTGTCAGTGCTATTTTCCTTTTTTTCTCCCAGAAACATCTTGTAGTTAAATATAATTATTGTGTACTGGGAGTTCATTCAGTGAAGTTTCTCTTGATCATCTAGAGCAAATCCCATAATAAATACTCTAGGAAGAGTAATTTGAGAAATCTTCCCTGGGCAATTTTTACTGAAAGGAAAGTAGATGATCAAAGTTGCTTGCCTCCCCCATTTCGCTATTTTGAGCAGCCTGTAGGTGTTCTTCCTCTGGTTTCTCCTGTGTATGTTGTGGCAGGAAATCTAATGCTACTGCTTTTCTTTTTTTTTTTTTTTACAAAAAAAGCAAAACAAAATAAAAACAAAAAACAAGTTTTAGGTGTTCTGATCTAACTGCTTGACTGATAGGTATTGTCCTGGTGATTGTCTGACACTAACCTGTGGGGTTAGATACAGAATGTTCATGTGTTAAAGGGTGATGGATTTTTGGAAAGCGATTGGATAATGAAGACTCTTATCTATACAATAGATTAATCTACAGATGAGTTAATAATTTGATGACATTAATAGCAGGTGAGATCTACTCGGAGGAATTAAGTTGTCAGTGTCTCTTCTCAGGCTTTTTGGTCTTTCTTCCATTTCCTATCAGATAAGCAACCTTCTTGGTCATATACTACCACTGCCATTACCATCACCACCACCACCACCATCACCACCATCACCACCACCACCACCATCACCACCACCACCATCACCACCACCACCATCACCACCACCAC
>NW_021604705.1:181963-183129 GCF_004785775.1 Grammomys surdaster
CACCACCACCACCATAACTATCCATAAACACTCTCCTCAACTCCTCCCATCATCTGCCAGGACTGCTACCATGACCATTTATAAACACCACCTACCACCACCACCAGCATCTACCAGTACCACCACCCACACTCCCATCATGTACTAGCACGACTACCACCGTCTACCACTGTCACCACTCACCACTGCCCTCTACCACCACTGTCCACCATCACCACTTCCATCTCTTTCTGGTTTTAGGTTAGAACAAGAGATTCAAATGATAAACATTGAAACCACAAAAACCAAGAATTCCATGAAACTCTTCCCTTCTTTAGGTTGTTTTCTTGGATGTTTTGTTACAGAGCTTAAAAGCGTCTGCCACAACCCCAAGTGTTTACTCAAGAACACAGTGAAGATTTTCAGGATATTTCTGGTTTATTTTTCACATCATTACAACTCATCACAGGGTATTTGCTGTTTAAGTTTTGAGTCTTTTCTTATTTTTTCCATTATCTCATTTTTCCCTTTTATGTATTAACACTAAAGTAGGATCTGTAGGCATTGCCATTGTGATTGTTCATTCAGTGTCTTCAGCAGGTTTTGATACTTAGAGAAGTCACAGGTGATTTTAAGTAAATTTTGGAATGTTTTCTCCTATATTTGGAAAAATGTAGCGATTGTTTTTCTACTTCATTAATCATGCAGGAAGAGAGTTGAAAGATTTAACGTGAGTCCATGACAGTTCTCCTGAAAACTTCTTCTTCTTTTGTTTTCAGCTTTCATAATCACAGAAGCAGGTGATTGGTGGCGAATTTTCCACAGTCACATCAAAGCCACTAAGTGCCGTTTCAGTATTCAGACATTTGACAGACAGACCCTTAGTAAGATAACTAGCTGTAACTATTAAATACATCGTAGAATTTTCCATGATTGTTCAAGGATTTTTTTGTACATAAGTTAGTTTTTAATGTCTTCATTTATTTCTGTGTTTAGAATGAATTCTGAAAAATGGTATAGGGGCTTGATAACAAGTTGGAGATTCGTGTATTTGTTTCTATAGCCTTCTAATGACTGTTACTTGATTTGGCAAAACTTGTTTAATGTCTACATTGTTGAAAATTTTATGGAAATGGTTTAAATTTGCCTTCATTATATCAAATGATTAATGACATGACAAAAGTCTT
>NW_021604705.1:183229-188548 GCF_004785775.1 Grammomys surdaster
ATATATATATATATATATATATATATATATATATATCCCTATATTCTAATTATAGGGACTCTGGAGACATTAGAATCACAGATTACTTCTTTCCCAGCTTTGTCATTTACTGTGAGAATTTGGGCAAATTAATTAACATCTCTGAGCTCAAGTTTCCCATTTGTAAAAGGAAGAGAGTGACTATCTCTTGTGATACTAAGACTAATGAGATAAATTTTATCACAGACCATGGTTCTCCTTTTGGACTTTATAACTTATGCTAGTAGCAGAAATCTTAACTTTATATGCTAATTTTAGCTGGGATGACATAGACATTGTATTTATTCTTTCAGGCATTTATTGAATGCCTTCTAAATACTGAGGCACCAACCATTGTGATACAGCAGTGAATAAAAGACACAAAAGCAAATCCCTGAATTCATAAAGCTCACAGCTGTAGAATTGTGTTTATTTTTACCTTTTAAAATAATTTCACACATACACATAAAGATATACATGATCAATATGAATATAAGAAGAAGAGAGGAGAGGAAGGGAGGGAGGGAAGAAGGGAAGAAGGGAGGGAGGGAGAGAGAGAAAGAGAGAGAGAGAGAGAGAGAGAGAGAGAGAGAGAGAGAGAGAGAGAACCCTTCCTTTTTAATTGTTACATGTTATTGAAAAGACACCTAGCAAAAGATTTAAGATTCTGGGCTTCAGCTGGGCAGTGGTGGTGCACGCCTTTAATCCCAGCACTTGGGAGACAGAGGCAGGTGGATTTCTGAGTTCGAGGCCAGCCTGGTCTACAGAGTGAGTTCCAGGACAGCCAGGGCTACACAGAGAAACCCTGTCTCGAAAAACAAACAAACGAACAAACAACACAAAAACAAACAAAAACCAAAAAACAAACAAAAGATTCTGGGCTTCATCCATAGTGACTTCAGAGAAAGTGTGATTCTCTCAATGTGAGCCAATATCTGAGGAATGGGGTGCTAGGAAGGACTTGTTCTTAGGTGTGCTTATTTCCTAGGATCCAGCCTGATGTCAGGGACATTAAAAGCAATTCTACTAAGAAAGCAGAGTTACTTTTAGGAACAGTTCTGAGACAGGTTGTCAAGCTGTTAACATTTGGTTGGTTCAGGTGCTAAACTGTATGTATCAGAGTTAGGCAGTGTGCATAAATTAATAAATTAATTTATTTTAGGATTCTGAAATTTTTAATAAATTATTTTTATAAATGTATTTGTGCATGTTTTATAAATTATGTGTGCATACACAAGGGATCATTATTTTCATAATTTTCTACAGTTTTCTTAAACTTACTTTTTGTAAGTGTGGTTTATCAAAAGATATATATAACCTTAGCTATCTGTAGTTTATTCTTGGTAGAATAATGCTGTATGGTGTAGAGTACATCAAACTCCATGGGTCATTCTAAAAATTGTTTTCAAGATCAAAAGACTGTGTTCAAATACTTGTTAACTTTCTCAGGACATGGCATGACTATGTGTAGCTACTCAGACTGTTTTATACTCCATACTCAGACAAAGGTAGGAGGAAACAGAAATATTGTCAGCTTGTTGAAAATCATAATATTAAGAAGTAAAGGAATAAGCAGACAAACTGGTAGATATAAAAATTAACATTATGTAATGGCACTACAGTGTTGTTTCTGTAATACTTAGTGTAACACATTTAGAATGGTAACTCTAAAGCCAATGAGTGTAAGGGCCATGACATCAAGGGCCCTACTGATTTTCATGTCTATATCCCTGATACTTAGACAACAGCAGATCACAAGCATATATAACTAAATAAAAAAATCCAAACAAAACACAAAAGCCAAATAGACTCACTTGCAAAGAAACTATTCCTTTTATCAAAGACAAGCTTATCAGGGGAGTTGCAGGAATTTTAGCACAAAGAAATTAATAAAAACTTATTATGTTTAAGAACATGCAAAAAACCCAGAATACCAAAAGCAATTCTTAACAATAAAAGAATGGCTGGGTGAATTACTAACCTCAAGCTATACTACAGAGCAATAGTGATTTTAAAAAAAAATGCATGGTGTTGGTAGAGACAGACAGATAGATCAATGGAATAGAATTGAAGACCCAGAAATAAAACCACAAACTTATGGACATTTGATTTTTGACAAAGAGGACAAAAATATACAATAAAAAAGAAAGTATCTTCAATAAATGGTGTGGGTCTAACTTGCAGTCTGTATGTAGAAAAATGAAAATAGAACCATATTTGTCACCTGGCACAAAGCTCAAGTCCAAGTGAATCAAGGACCTCCACATAAAACCAGATACACTGAATCTAATAGAAGAGAAATAGGAAAGAGTCTTGAACTCATTGGCAGAGGGGGAAATTTCCTAAACAGAACTCCAGTGGCTCAGGCTCTAAGATCAAGAATTGACAAAAGGGACCTCATGAAACTGGAAAGCTTCTGTAAGGCAAAGGACATAGCCAATAGGACAAATAGGCAACATACAGATTGGAAAAACCAAAAAACCAAAAAACCAAAAAACCTTCAATAATCCCACATCTGATAGAAGGCTAATATCTAAATATATTACAAAAAAAAAAAAACCTCAAGAAGCTAACCACTAAAAAACCAAACAACCCAATCAAAAAATGGGGGTATAGACCTAAACAGAGAATACACAACAGAGGAATACCGAATGGTTAAGAAGCACTTAAAGAAATGTTCAAAGTCCTTAGTGATCAGGGAAATGCAAATCAAAATGACCCAGAGATATCACTTTACACTAATCAAAATGGCTAAGATCAAAACCTCAGGTGACAGACAGCACATGTTGGCAAGGATGTGGAGAAAGAGGAACACTCCTCCATTGCTGGTGGTATTGCAAACTGGTACAAACACTCTGGAAATCAATCTGGAGGTTCCTCAGAAAATTGGAAATAGTTCTACCTGAAGACCCAGCTATATGACTCTTGGGCATATACCCAAAAGATGCCCCACCATTCCATACGGAGACATGCTCCACTATGTTCATATATTTGTGATAGCCTTATTTGTGACAGCCAGAAGCTGGAAACAAACTAGATGTTCCACAAATCAAGGAAGGATACAGAAAACGTGGTTCATTTACACAATGAAATACTACTCAGTTATTAAGAAAAAGAACATCCTGAGTTTTGCAGGCAAATGGATGGAACTAGAAAATATCATCCTGAGTGAGGTAACTCAGACTGGAAAGGACATGTGTAGTATGTACTCACTAATACGTAGATATTAGCCAAAAATGTACAGAATATCCCTGATTCTGTACAATCCACAGAACTTAAAAATGTTAAAAAGCCGAAGGGCCCAAGTGAGGATGCCTCCATTCCGCTTGTGAGGGAAAAGAAAGTAATCACAGAAGGGAGATGGAAGGATGGATGTGGGTGGGAATGTCAGGGAGGGGAAAAGAAGAACATGATCAGGTATTTTGTGTGGGAGACAGGATTGAAGCCCTGAGGGCCAGCAGAAAGAATGGAAACAGGCAACCTAGGGAAGTTGGAGATGGGAGGACCCTCTAGAATATACTAGAGACCTGGGAGGGGAAAGACTCTCAGGACTCTAAGAGAGGTACCTTAGATGAAATGCCAAACAGTGAGTAAAGAGAATTTGTAGAGCCTACCTCCAGTAGAAAGACAGGGCATCAAATGGAAGAATGGGGTTGTCATTCCACAGTCAAAAACTCTAACCCAGAATTGTTCCTGTCTGAAAGAACTTCAAGGACAAAAATGGAGAAAAGCCTGAGGAAAAGGAGATCCATTGACAGGTCCAAATTGGGATTCAGCTCAAGGGGAGGCCCCAAGGCCTGACACTGTTACTGATGCTATGGTGCGCTCACAAAAATGGGCCTATCATGATAGCCCCACAAGCAGCTGAGAGAGTCAGATGCAGATATTTACACCCCCAGAATCTCTTAAACACTGAGCCATCAACCAGGCAGACAGCAGCTGATCTGAGGCTCCAGAGTACTGCTAGGTCTTGACTCAGTGTTGGAAGATGCACCTAACCCTCAAGAGACTGAAGGCCCCAGAGAGTGGGAAAGTCTGGTGGGCTGAGGGTGGGGGACTGAAGACATCCTTTTTGAGATGTCAGGGGAAGGAGGTATGGGATATGGAACAGTCAGAGGACGGGCATGGAGGGGGATTAAGTCTGGACTGTAAAAAAAAAGTTAAAAACTAAAGAAAATGGGCAGAATTTTAAAAGCAAAAACAAAACAAAACAAAAACAAAAACAAAACAATAAGAACAACAACAAAACATGGAGTCAGGGGCAGGGGAATGGCTCAGTGGATAAAATCCTCAATGAGGACTAGAACTCAGATCCCTAGAACCTTTGCATAAAAGCTGCACAGGTGTGGTATACACCTGCAATATTAGTACTCAAGAGGCAAAGAGAGGTATCCTCACAGCAAGTTGGCTAGCTAGTCTAGCTGGAATCTCCCAGTTGGGGTGGAGAGAACCCCTACCACCACATGTGAAGTATAGAAAGAGAGAAGAAACACAGCTCATATCAATTTCATGCATGTGCTTCAGGCTTTTACGTTCATATGCACATACTTTTACATATATCCTCAGATGCATATGCTCAAACGATCTCCCTCTCCTCACTTAAACAACGAGCAACCTAAGTTTCTAAGTTTTGATGGTTAAATTTTATCTGGTAACTTAGCCAGGTTGGTGCCCAGCTGTTTGATTAAGCACTCATTTAAATGTGGTTGTGAACTTATTCTGTAGATGTAGCCAACACTTACAACTAGTTGACTTTAAGGAAAGCAGATAATATTTTTATAATGTTGATGGGCCCCATCCAATGACAAGAGGTGTTAAGATTTAAAAATGAAGTTTCTTCGAGAAAGATTTTTATCTCAAGATGAATGCAGAAATTTGGATGGAATTTTCAGCATACCAGCTTTCTCTACATATTCAGAACTCAAGACTCCAACAACAGCCCTTCCCTGACGGGTTCACTTGCCAACATGATCTGATGAGTCAACTCCTTCTTTTTCCTATCCAGTGTGTATCCTGTTGGGTCTCCCAATGAGGTCACTGAAACATGTCTGGAGAACTCTTTCTGGGTTGAGACCACAAAACTGTCTCAAGAAGTTTAAATTTTCCTAAAATTGCAAACATTGTTTGCTTTCATTTCTGGGTCATTCTACATACTTAGTTTCTTCTGCTAATTTAGAAACATACAGTAAAACAATCAAACTTTAGTGAAAATGTTACCTTTGTTACTTTGATAGTAGTTGTGCCGTAAGTACCAGTATCATGATCCTATTTTCCTTCCTCCCTCCCACCCCCTCCCTCCCC
>NW_021604705.1:188648-248003 GCF_004785775.1 Grammomys surdaster
CCCTCCTCTCTCTCCCTCTCTCTCTCTCCCTCTCTCTCTCTCTCTCTCTCTCTCTCTCTCTCTCTCTCTCTCTTTCTTTCTCCTGATACACATCTGGGTTACAGAAAAGCACATGGGAAGCAATGACAGAGAACAAACTACAGTTTAAAAATTTCAAATTCTATTACTAATGATGGTTCTAAACTCTTTGACCTCCCTTGTAGCCCACCACCCACCAGAAGTAGGACAAAAAAGGAATACAGGGGAAGTGGACCTATTTAGAAGTGAGCTTTTGGAGCAACTCTCATCTGTGTTATCAGGAAATCAGTTCAGTTTACAGGTCACCAGCTGCAGCTCGAATCACTCGAAAACACTTCTCGGATACACCAGCAGTACTGTTCTGTAGAGTTGGGTTAGCAACAGTGGTGACATGACCTAGCAGAGACTTCGAGGCCTCAACCAGGACTTGAGTCAACAGGAAAGACCAGGAGGGACACCAGAAGAAGTTCTTGGGTGTACCTCTCTCAGGGAAGCTACGATCAGCAAAGACTTGAGGCCCCACATGCGTTGCACAGCTAGCTGTACCACCAAGCCATGCTCTATCTCTGTCACTCTATAGAGTCCATTATACCCTCCAGCATCCTGTATCCTCTATGTGTCTTGCCTCAGCATGGCTCTTGCCTCTGCACAAGCATCCAGTCAGCCCAAGGAAGTAGCAACAAACTGCAGCACACCACCAGAAGTATTTTGTCTCTCTATGGAGTTCTGACAAATGCAGCTCAATTATGTGAATGCAAAGTGGACCAATACATGTGTGCTCTAGCAAAGAACCCTCATCATATGTCTTTCAGGTGCTTGATTTAGCAGAGCATCCTCTCCTGTGTCTGTTTTTGCAAAATGTTCTTTCACGAGTCTGCCTTGACCTTTTACATATGTGTCCACTTTACCTATTCCTTTACATGTTTGTCCCAGCAAAACACTATCCAACTAACTTTCCAAAGAACCCTTAAGTTTTCAATTAACCAAACAGTTCGTTCTCTGATGCATAGATAAGCAGTTTTATGTCCTAAGGAGAGAAAGGAATATGGTGGTTCAAGAGCCATGGTTTGCTCAAACCTTTTCAAAATGGAGAATGAGAAATACTACTAGAATATATTTTAAAATCTAGATTGCATATGTTCTTGCTCACCTTCTCCCTATGTTTAGCACTCACATAAATGCCAGGAAGCAATCATCAAAATGGCAGAATTTTAAGATGGATGTGGGAGAAAATTGGAATGTTATCAAATCTTAAAATTATTTTAAACATACTCTTTTTTAGTCAGGATAGAAAAGTTTTAAAAAGTAAAAATTTCTAAAAGAATTTAATTTGAAACTTTGGAGTTGAGACATTGGAAGAGAGGGTTGCGTGTGTGTGTGTGTGTGTGTGTGTGTGTGTGTGTGTGTGCTTTCCCTACCCTTGGGTGGATTGTACCTTTTGAAATATAGTTTAAAATCTTACCAGAAGGAGCAAGAGTCTGTAACTCTCTGTAGCTATCCTTTTAGAATTAAATAATTTTTATGATTAAGAAATCTTTCTTTTATCTAACATAATTTTTCTCTTGTTCTGGTCCAAAATGAAGTTGAAGATAAACTGGTGACTATTCTCTAAGTGAAAACCCTTCATGTGTTCACAGATGGTTATTAAATTGTTGCAAATCAGCCTCTAATCTTTATGCTGAATAATATCTACCTCTTGACCTACTTTATTAGATCTTTCCCTAAACCCTTCAATCACCTTTTTTTTTTCTTTTTTTTTTTTTTTTTTTTTTTTGGCTTTCCACTAAATTGATTCATTTTCCCGCTCTGTTTCACTGTAAAATACAGAGACAAAGAGAATATTTTTTTTTTTGAAGTCTTGGAGTTTGGTGAAAGGTTTCATTCTTTGTTCAAATTCCAACATACAGTAGATATTTGAAATAACATTTATGTAAATCAAATGTTATTTTAGTACTCCTGAGAAGCTTACCTTGTGAAGGCCAGATTGAGTCATTCGAAAATGAATGCTTTTGTTTGGGAAATGTATAAAGAAAGCTGATTCTTCATCAGAATTTTAGGTTTACATTGACTGTCCTTAATGTGGAGCTCATCTCTGTTATTGTGGCTTTTTGTTCCACAGCAATTGTGGTTTATTATGCTTTAGATTGGCTTCTCACAGCTACATTTGCACATATAGCTTACCATTTATTTGACATCAACGTTAACGATATTTGTAAAAATAGAATAAATTGCATCCTGCTCCTTAGGAGACCATCATCTGCAGAAAAATTGAGAGTACATAGAAGATTGAACTATAAATTGAAAGGAAGGTGAGCATTTTTGATTGGGACCTTCAAAAGGGGAAAGATTATCCGGAAATATGGCATGCTGGAAGGGTTTATATTTGAGAGAATTCTTTTTTGCTTGTTTGTTTTAACTTATTCATTTTATATCCTGTTCACTAACCCCTCCTGATCACTCCCCCCACAGTCCTTTCCCCCTCCCCCCTCCCTTCTCTTCTGAGAGGGTAAGGTCCCCCCCTTGCATATCTTCCCAACCCTGGAATATCAGGTCTCTGTGAGGGTAAGTGCTTCCTCTCCCGAGCCCAAACAAGGCAGTCCAGCTAGAAGAAGAAATTCCACAAACAGATAACAGCCTTTGGGATAATCCCAGCTCCAGTTGTTTGGGGATTCACATGAAGATCAAGCTGCACATCTGATGCGTATGTATGGAGAGGCCTAGGTCCAGTGTGTTTTTTGGTTGGTGGTTCAGACTCTGAGTGTCTAGGTTAGTTGATTCTGTTGGTTTTCCTGTGGAGTTCCTATCTTCTTTGGGGTTCCCAATCCTTCTTCCTATTCTTCCATAAGAATCCGGAAGCTCCACATACTGTTCAGCTGTGGGTATCTGTATCTGTGTGAGTCAGCTGCAGGGTGGAGCCTTTGAAAGATTTCTTGAAGGCGATGTAACTGTCATACATGTAGAAAATTATTAAGAGATAGAACTGTCTAAGGAGAGCCATGAAAATGGAATAAGACTAGTCTTCACTCATTTCTCAATTAAAAATATGCAAAGAAGAATAAAGAAAGCTGGAAATAGGTTACTGGGGGTTACTTGATGCTTCGTTAAGAATGTGGATTTCATAGTGTAGGGAATATGTAGTCAATAGATTAGTTTGAATAGGGAGCATAACAAGGTTAAGGGCCTCCTATAAAGAATATTATTATTAATATATATTATTTTCCACTACCTAGAATGTAATGGCTCTTGCTAATTTAGCAAATGCCTTATTATGTGGTTTTAATTGGAGGCTGAATTGTATCACTATGAAAACTAAAAAGGGACAGGAACATCTTCATTCTACTACTAGAATGAAGCACATGACCTGATTTTTCAACCAATCAGAAAGACTTACATTATTCCTTGGTTTGATAAATTAACCCAGTAACAGGTACACATATGATTCTATCTTATCAGCAATGTGTATAGTTAGGGTGACGGTGTGCCTCTCTTGACAGTGACTCTGTCATCACCTGACCTTTCTCAGGATAAAATTTTGTGTTCCCTAACTCCCTAATCTCTTTGAGTCTTTTATACTTTCCTGAGTTTAATTCTATGACTTTCAGTTGATCTGAGGATTGTATGATAATTGCAATGCCATCATTTTCTGCTCATATTAGCCCAAGTAAGTTTCAGTAGTTAACAATGATTAGCACAAATATTCATTCAGAGTCTTTGTAAGGAGTTACAGAATGGGTTTAAACAAACCGACAAACAAGCAAACACAAACAAACAAAATATGCCAGAAGAGTTAGGCATCAGCAATCATTCAGGTTAAATGTGATGTCACCTGAGTTAGGACAGTGCAGTCAGCAGGGGAGAGAGGTCACATCTGTTGAGATATGATAATGGAATTGAATATGAGGCTAAACCAGCACCATCTGGTGCTATTTCACTACCCCAGGTTGCTTATGCCTGGTGTGGCTGGTACCCGAGACATCCTATCTCGTTTCCTTAATAACATGCACGTTCATGTTCTGAGGGCAAGAAGATTGCTTTTTGGGAGAAAAAAAAGACTTTTATTTTAACAAAAAATGATTCACCAAGATGCTACTCCTAGCTAAAATGCAGAATAATACAGCTAGAGAATGAAAACCCATTGAAATATTTCAGATGGAGCAATTGGGTAAGCAATACTAGTAACTTAATGGGCATGATAAAGGAAGGATTAGCCAACCCAGGGAAGATAGTGAGTTTTTTTTATTCAATATTTTATTTATTTACATTTCAGGTGTTACCCCCTTTCCCCATCCCCCACCCCATTAATCCCCTATCCCATCCCATCCCTCCTCCTCCTTTTTTGCTTTTATACCATTTAAATTACAAGCAAGTATTAATGTCAGTTCTAGGTTGAGGAACTAGCAATACAATAGATGCGAATAGTCCAGGGACAAGCAAGACAATAAGCCCAGGTAGTCAAAGAACATGCTCAGCAGTAAACAGAGTCCTGTGATCACCCCTGTGATCAATATTTCTAAGAGCTTATCAGGATGACCAAACTATCTGAGCCTACTTCCTTGTCCTAGCCTAAAGTCATTTTCATGCCTGAAGCCTACTTTTTTGTTCAGATTAAGTTTTAGATTCCTGCCTATAATTACTTTTTTGTTCTAGCCTAGGATTTAGATTTCTGCCTGAAGTTACTTCTTTGTTCTAGCCTAATGTCAGAATTCTGCCTGCGGTCCATTGCCTTGTCCATGGCTTATGTGAGATTCCTCCCAAGCAGCCCATTTGCTTGTCCTTGGCCAATGTCAGATTACTACAAGACAGCCCCAACATCTCTCCACATCTACCCCCTTTTTTATTGCACAAACCAAACTGAGCCTCTCTTAGGTTGTTCTGACAAGAACGCCTTCCTTATCCATCGTGGAATATGAATTATCAAAATTAATGCATTTATGTCTTAGGTTGGTTAGGCTCTTTGCAAAATTTACCTGTTCTTGGCTTGACAGCTCAGTCTGGGGGTCCATTTTCAGTTTCAAATCACATACTTTGGCTGCCAACATGTTGATGCTGTTAGAGACAAGCTCTAACAATGGGCGGGAATAAAAGTATTCCCAGGACAAAAAGGGCTAGCATGATCAAGCTGTATATGCGAAACCTGAGGTTTGACCAGAATGCAAATACTGACCTCAAGCCATGGATAATTTTATCAGCATTATCTGTAGCATCAAAGCTCAACAGAGTAGCATTCTTCAAATTTATAATCTCACTATGCAAAGTTAAAATATCCAGAGAGGTACTAGAATTATGCCAAATACCCTACAGATGTCTTTAAACCTTTTTTCTAATTATAATGACTATCATTGTAAATTTTAGAAGTTACACCACTCCAAAGGTATTTGTCATGACACTCAAGATGGCTTCTAACTGTTAAACTCTGAACCTTCTTCTGATAGTTTGAATAGGATATAGAGCATAAATCTGTTGTTCCAAACACTTTATATAAATCCTCTTGTATTCTCAATAAATTAGTAACATTTTTTGCTAGATGTTTAAAAAAAGTAGCTGTCTAAACTTCTTGTGTTAAAGCTATTGCAGAAGCAGTGGTGCTAGCAATTAATGTAATTAAAGCTGTTATACTAGCAATAATCAAGCCCACTACCCTCTTGCTTCTGCTTAAAACCTAACTCACTTCTTCCAGCACTTTCAAGCTTTTTTTTCAGAGAATCAAGTTGTTCTAGTACTCAGGGCAGTAATACAAAAGCCAGTTGAAAGACCCCTGTAACAGACATGCCAGGTTTCAGCACACTAACACAATTAGAAAGTATCCAGTCAATGCAACTTACAATACTGTAGAAGAGACTAAACCAATTTTAGCTTGACAATTATAAGAGTCTTAACATGTGCACTAACCATTGTTTGAAATCCAAATGCTGTCCCAACTTTATTTCTATCATAACATCATAGAGAACTGCAGCTAACTTCCAAATGTCCCTGATAATATCCAGATCCTGCCTTCCAAATGAAGATTGTTATTTCTAATATTGGATTGATTTCTAGACCAGTACATGATTGAGACCAAATAACTGATCACCTTTAAGAAAAATACAAGATTCATTATAATTTCTCTTTTAGATTCTCTTTCTCACAAAGTCTAAAAACTTGAGGCAAGACAGCTTGTCCCATGTGGGATATAGGCAAACAAAAGTGGGTCAGGAACATATGTCCAATACAATCAGACAGTTGCTCCTCCAGTCTCTGCTCGACACTTTGCCTCCGTACTTGCTCTCATGAGTATTTTGGTACTCCTTCTAAGAAGGATCAAAGCACCCACATTTTGGTCTTCTTCCTTCTTCTTGAGCCTCATGTGGTCTGTGAGTTATATCTAAAGCATTGTGAGCTTTTGGACTAATATCCACTTATCAGTGAGTGTATACCATGTGTGTATTTTGTGATTGTGTTGCCTAACACAGGATGATATTTTCCAGTTCCATCTATTTGCCTAAGATGGCCATGAATTCATTATTTTTAGTAGCTGACTAGTATTCCATTGTGTAACTGTTCCACATTTTCTGCATCCATTCCTCTGTTGAAGGACATCTGGGTTCTTTCCAGCTTCTGGCTATTATAAATAAGACTGCTATGAACATAGTGGATCATGTGCCTTTGTTATATGTTGGAGCATCTTTTGGGTATATGCACAGGAGTGGTACACTTGGGTCCTCAGGTTCAGTTTTCTGAGGAACCACCAGACTGCTTTCCATATTGGTTGTGTCACCTTACAATCCCACCAACAATGGAGGAATATTCCTCTTCCTCCACATCCTAGCCAGCATCTGCTGTCACCTGAATTTTTGATCTTAGCCATTTTGACTGGTGTGAGGCAGAATCTCAGGGTTGTTTTGATTTCTATTTCCCTGATGACTAAGGATGTTGAACATTTCTTTTGGTGCTTCTTGGCCATTCGAGTTTCCTCAGTTGAGAATTCTTTGTTTAGCTCTGTACCCCATTTTTAATAGGGTTATTTGGTGGTCTGGATTCAAATTTCTTGAGTTCTTTATATATTTGGATATTAGCTCTCTATCAGATGTAGGATTTGTAAAGAACTTTTCCCAATCTGTTGGTTGCCACTTTGTCCTCTTAACAGTGTCCTTTGCTTTGCAGAAGCTTTGCAGTTTTATGAGGTCCCATTTGTCAATTCTTGATCTTAGAGCTTGAGCCATTGGTGTTTTTATCAGGAACGTTTCCCCTGCGACCATGTGTTTGAGGATTTTCCCCAGTCTCTCTTCTATTAGTTTCACTGTATCTGGTTGTAGGTCCCTGTTCCGGAGGGCTTTCAATGAAGATTTCTGGCCTAGTCGGGTGCAGGGGTCCAGGCCAAGGGGATAGAGTGTGAGCAGGGAAGGGAAATCGCCTCCACTGCTGTCTCTGCCCCAGTCTCTGCTGTTGCCACTCAGTTACCCCCAGGTGCTGCACCTGTCTCTCTGCACTGAGCCATTCTGGGCTAGCAAGGAGAGGAGGGTCCTGAAGGCAGTTCAGGAGATCAGATCTCTTCCCAAGTGTTACAGCTCTTGTGACAGAAACTCTCCGAATTGGAAAGATTCTCTCACATCTTTACTTCTCTCAAATAGGATTTTTATATACAGTTTTGGGGTGGGTTAGGGTATAACACCTATTGGCTTGGTCTGAGAGCGTGGAGATTCCTCATCTACATGTGTGAGAGCCCGAGGCACTATTCCTATGTGACTGATGGCTATAGAACTCTCTGTGGGAGGGGCTGTGGAGGGCTGAAGCTAAGTGAAAGGAACCAGGAGCCCATGAGCAAGACTTAACACCTACTGTCCCATTAGGGTCTGGGATTAGAGGCTTGTGATCAACCAGGTGCTCAGCTGCCTCTCACAGCCCACTGCCCCACATCTGGTTTTATGTGGAGGTCCTTGATCCACTTGGACTTGAGCTTTGTACAAGAAGATAAGAATGGATCAATTTGTATTCTTCTATATGCTCACCTCCAGTTGAACCAGCATCATTTATTGAAAACACTGTCTTTTTTCCACTATATGGTTTTAGTTGCTTTGTCAAAGATCAAGTGACCATAGTTATGGAGGTTCATTTCTGGGTTTTCAGTTCTATTCCATTGATTTTTCTGCCTGTCTCTGTCCCAATACCATGCAGTTTTTATCACTATTGCTCTGTAGCAATCTTGAGGTCAGGGATGGTGATTCCCCTAGAAGTTCTTTTATTGTTGAGGGTAGTTCTCCCTATCCTGGGTTTTTTGTTATTCTAAACGAATTTAAGAATTGCTTTTTATTTTTATCTCTGTGAAGAACTGAGTTGGAATTTTGGTGGGGATTGCCTTGAATCTGTAGATTGCTGTTGGCAAGATGGCCATTTTTACTATATTAATCCTGCCAATCCATAAGCATAGGAGATTTTTCCATCTTCTGAGATCTTCAATTTCTTTCTTTAGGTACTTCAAGTTCTTGTCATAAAGATCTTCTACTTGCTTGTTAGATTCACACCAAGATATTTTATATTATTTGTGACAATTGTGAAGCATGTTGTTTCTCTAATTTCTCAGCTTGTTTATCCTTTGAGTAGAGGAAGGCTACTGATTTGTTTGAATTAATTTTATATCCAGCGACTTGGCTGGTGTTATTTATCTGGTTTAGGAGTTCTCTGGTTTAAGGTTTTTTTTTTTAATAATTTATTTTTTCTCAAATCATAATTCATTCACACAGGGGTTATAAACACAGAAAGGCAGGATGTGGGGAAGGAAATGACAATGGAGTGTGGGTGTTCAGGGGGAATACAGATATCTTTCAGAACCGGGTATTGGCTGGGTGAAGGTTTAGGGGGCAAGTCACTATGACTCTGCCTATGACTCACTTGTCCTTATCTAAGTTGGTATTGTTTGCCAAGGCTACCTATTTACAAGGTCTATGACTACTCAAGCTTGTAAATTTCCACAAAAGCTGCCTGTTTACATTAACTTATAGCCGTCTGTTTCAATGTTTTTCCACTGAGACCCAAGACTTGGTGTTAGTATACATGTATGACAGGCCTATTGCTGATTTTAGGCCTATGTCTGATTTTAGGCCTTCAGTGTGTAAGCAGGGCTGCCCCTGACATCTCCTCCCTTCTCTAAGTATAGAAGGGCTGTGGCAGTTCTAATCTTGCAAAAGCTGGGATAGAGGCCTGACCTCCAGTACTTGAAGGGGACCTTGTAATGGCTCCATTCACCTGTCGTTGTCCAGTGAGGCATGAGGGCCATACCCATCCCAATGTCTTTTTCCTGGAGAAGGGATACTTTTGACATTAACCCTTATGCAATCAGACTTGTCCCTCAGGGAACCCAGAGAGATATTTTTATCTTTTATTTATATTCCCTTGCAGTGCTTAGCCTCAAAGCCTAAGCAAGTATTCAGGTTGCCTGTCAGAGGGGGTTCTGGGTGGCCCCTCTTTGCTTAGTCTAGGGGCAGAAGTCCCCCCTTTTAGGTTGGGTGGAGATGGAAACACCCTGTATAAAGTAACAACCTCATCTTGAGTCTCCTGGTCCTCCATAGCTAACTTATGATAATGTATCTGAGTAGGTTTTGCTACCAAATTATTTATCTGTTGTATCACAGAGTTAGTCTGCCTATTTGAGGGCCAGGGTCCAGCAGAAATAAGCAAAAAGAACCCAAATTATGGTCCCAAAATGGGAGGAAATAGGGTTGACAACCTTGGAGAGGCTGAAAAACCATTCTTGTACCAGCATTTATCTGTCTCTTTTTCTCTCTGATTTTTCTTAGGGCCTTCACTGATCTATTTCATGCTCTCTTTAACCCTCCTTGTCTTGTCTATATAAAGGCAACATTCTTCTTTAAAGGCTGTACACAGTCAAGAGCTGTACACAGCCTTTTCTATTGTAATAGAGTAAATCAAGTCCAATAAGGATCTTTGTGATTTTAGGAGGTCTTGTCAGACAGTGAAACGAGGGATTTCTTCAGCTTAGTGATGTCAATCTCTAGCTGTTTGATGTTCTTGTCAGTGGCCCTTCAAAGGTCTAACTAGTATAAGTTCGTAGGCCAGCACCTGGATTAGAACTTCTAACAGCAGACATCATGGGTGATTCATTTTTACCTGGGATGCTGCCTGAGTTAAAGCTCCTGGGAAGCCCTCTTTCTCTCGGTTTTCTTAGGTTGGGTACAGAGCTGCTGCCTGTGACCTGCTCTATGCTTAGGCCCAGACCAGAAGTCCCCTGGTTTAAATTTTAGGGTCACTTAAGTATACTGTCATATCATCTGCAAATAGTGAAATTTTGACTTCTTCCTTTCCAATTTGTATCCCTTTGACCTCCTTTTATTGCCTAATTGCTCTGGCTAGAATTTCCAGTACTGTATTGAATAGGTAGGGAGAGAGTGGGCATCCTTATCTAGTCCCTGATTTTAGTGGGATTGCTTCAAGTTTTTCACCATTTAGTTTGATGTTGGCTACTGTTTAGGTATGGGCCTTTAATTCCTGATTTTTCCAAGACTTTTATCATGAAGGGATGTTGAATTTTGTCAAACGCTTTCTCAGCATCTAGTGATATTATCATGTGGCTTTTTTCTTTGAGTTTGTTTATATGGTGGATTACATTGATGGATTTCCATATATTGAACCATCGGTGAATTCCAGAGATAAAGTGTACTTGATCATGATGTATGATTGTTTTGATGTGTTTTTGTATTCAGTCTGTGAGAATTTTATTGAGTATTTTTGCATTGATATTCATAAGGAAGATTGCTCTGAAGTTCTCTTTCTTTGTTGGATCTTTGTGTGGTTTAGGTATGAGAGTAATTGTGGCTTCATAGAATGAATTCATCAATGTTCCTTCTGTTTCTATTTGTGGAAGAGTTTGAAAATAATTGGTATTATGTCTTCGTTGAAGGTCTGATAGAACTCTGCACTAAAACCATCTGGTTCTAGGTTTTTTTTGGTGGAGAGTTGGGGAGACTTTTGTTTAGATGGTTTATCTGGTCCTGATTTAAATTCGGTAACTGGTATCTGTCTAAAAAATTATCTATTTCATCCAGATTTTCCAATTTGTTTGAGTATAGGCTTTTGTAGTAGGATCTGATGATTTTTTTAATTTCCTCAGTTTGCATTGTTATATCTTTCCTTTCAGTTCTGATTTTATTAATTTGGATACTGTCTCTCTGCCCCCTGATTAGTCTGAATAGGGGTTTATCTATATTGATTTTATCAAAGAACCAGCTACTGGTTTTATTGATTCTTTGTATAGTTCTTTTTGTGTCTACTTTGTTGATTTCAGCCCTGAGTTTATTTCCTTTTGTCTACTCCTCTTTGGTGTGTTTGCTTCTTTTTGTTCTAGAGTTTTCAGGTGTATTGTCAAGCTGCTAGTGTATGCTGTCTCCAGTTTCTTTTTGTAGGCACTTAGAGCTATGAGAGTTTCTCATAGCATCTCTATCATTGTGTCCCATATGTTTTGGTATGATGTGTCTTCATTTTCATTAAATTCTAAAAAGTCATTAGTTTCTTTCTTTATTTCTTCCCTGACCAAGTTACCATTGAATAGAGCATTGTTCTGTTTCCACATGAATATGGGGTTCCCATTGTTTTTGCCATTGCTGAAGACATGACTGTTCCCATGGTGACCTAATAGTATGCATGGAATTATTTCATTCTTCTTGTGTCTGTTGAGACCTGATAGTATGCATGGGATTATTTCATTCTTCTTGTATCTGTTGAGGCCAATCATATGATCAGTTTTGGAGGAAGTGCAATAAGGTGTTGAGAAGAAGGTATATTCTTTTGTTTTAGGATGAAATGTTCTATAAATTTCTTTTAAGTCCATTTGGTTCTTAACTTCTCTTAGTTTCACTGTGTTTCTGTTTAGTGTCTGTTTCTAAGATCTATCTATTCCTGATAGTAGGGTGTTGAAGCCTCCCACTATTATTGTTTGAGGTGCAATGTGTGCTTTGAGCTTTAATAAGGTTTCCTTTATGAAAGTAGGTGCACTTTCATTTGGAGCATAGATGTTCAGAATTGAGAGTTCATCTTGATTGACTTTCCCGTTGATGAGTATGAAATGTACTTCCTTATCCTTTATGATAGCTTTAAGGTGGAAGTCGATTTTATTCGATATTAGAATAGCTACTCCAGCTTTTTTCTTAGGACCATTTGCTTGAAAAATTGTTTTCCAGCCTTTTACTCTAAGGTAGTGTCAGTCTTTGTCACTGAGGTGGGTATCCAGTATGCAGCAAAATGTTGGGTCCTGTTTACATATCCAGTCTGTTAGCCTATGTCTTTTTAGGGGGAATTGAGTCCTTTGATGTTAAGAGATATTAAGGAACAGTGATTTTTGCTTCCTGTTATTTTTGTTATTAGAGGTGGAATTATCTTTTTGTGGCTAACTTCTTTTGGATTTGTTGGAAGAGTATTATTTTCTTGGTCTGTCTAGTTTATAATTTCCTTCCTTATATTGGAGCTTTCCTACTATTATCCTTTGTAATGCTGGGTTTGTGGAAAGATATTATGGAAATTTGGTTTTGTGGTGGAATATCTTGGTTTCTCCATCTATGGTAATTGAGAGTTTTGCTGGGTATAGTAGCCTGGGCTGGCATTTGTGTTCTCTTAGGGTCTGTATGACATCTGTCTGGGATCTTCTCGCTTTTATAGTATCTGGTGAGAAGTCTGGTATAATTCTGGTAGGTCTGCCTTTATATGTTACTTGGCCTTTTTCCCTTACTGCTTTTAATATTCTTTCTTTGTTTTGTGCATTTGGTGTTTTGATTATTATGTGATGGGAGGTATTTTTTTCTAGTCTGTTTGGAGTTCTATAGGCTTCTTGTATGTTTCTGGGCATCTCTTTCTATAGATTAGGGAACTTTTCTTCTATAATTTTGTTGAAGATATTTATTGGCCCTTTAAGTTAGGAATCTTCACTCTCTTCTATACCTATTATCCTTAGGTTTGGTCTTCTCATTGTGTCCTGAATTTCCTGATGTTTTAGGTTAGGAGCTTTTTGTACTTTGCATTTTCTTTGACAGTTGTTTCAATATTTTCTATGGTATCTTCTGCACCTGAGATTCTCTCTTCTGTCTCTTGTATTCTGTTGGTGATGCTTGTATCTATGACTCTTGATTTCTTTCCTAGGTTTTCTATCCCCAGGCTAGTCTCCCTTTGTGTTTCCTTTATTGTTTCTACTTCCATTTTTATATCCTGGATGTTTTTGCTCAATTCCTTTACCTGTTTGGTTTCTTGTAATTCTTTAAGGGATTTTTGTGTTTCCTCTTTAAGGGCTTCTACCTGTTTACCTGTGTTCTCCTCAATTTCTTTGAGAGTGTTATTATGTCCTTCGTAAAGTCCTCTATCATCATTATTAGAAGTGATTTTAAGTCTGAATCTTCCTTGTCCATTGTGATGGGATTTTCCGGACTTGCTATGGTGGGAGAACTAGGTTCTGATGATGCCTTGTACCCTTGGTTATTAATGCTTATGTTTTTGTATTTGCCTTTCACTACCTGGTTATTTTTAGTGCTACCTGTACTCACTGTCTCTGACTAGTGCCTGTTTTTTTCTGTTATCTTGGTTGTTTCTGAACTCCTCAGAGTCCAGCTGTCTCTGTGATCCTGTGATCCTGAGATCCTGGGTCTAAGAGCTCCTGGGAGTCAGACTTCCCCTGCGATCCAGAAATCCTGGTGTGACCAATCTTCAGAGATCTGGTAATCCTATGATCCTATGTTCCTAAAAGTGTTAGAGCTCCTGGGAGTTCAGACCCCTCTGGGTTTTGTGGGATTGGGTGCAGAGCTGACTCTCAAGATCTGCTCAGTGCTCAGGTGCAGACCAGAAGGATCTGGTGCCTCGGCCAGGAGTGAGTTCCTTGGTAGCCGTGGGTCCCAGTTACTCCTTGTTTGGGGCAGATGTTGCTGCCTCCTTACTTAAGATACTGCCAGGGTTAGAGCTCCTGAGAGCCCCACCTCCTCTGGGTTTTGTGGGATTGGGTGCAGAACTGAAGCTCAAGATCTGTTCAGTGCTCAGGTGCAGACCAGAAGACATGAGGGTTTTTTTTTTTAAATAAGTTTCATTCTTTTTACGTATTTCATATGTGACTACTATACTTATACCATTTCCAAATCTCTCTTCTCCCAACTCTTTCCATGTGTCTTCTAGTCCTTCTTAAATTAATGACATTAAAAACTATTATATATACATATATATGTTTCTTGTATGTATGCATGCAAGTGTGTATGTATGTATGTATATGTGTATGTATGTAGCCTATTAAGTCCAATGTTGCTTATGTGTACATTATTTAAGGCTGCTTATTTGCTATTAGATAATGTATTGGGTAGCTCATCCCTGGAAAAATCTCACTCTTCCTCGGTAAGTAACCATGGACTGCCTGTAGTTCTTCGTCAAGGGGTAGAACTTTATAAAATTTCTACCTTCTATCCTGCTGTGTCAACTGGTGACAACATTAGGTAGATCTTATTCAGGCAACCATATTGTTAAGGTTTTGTGGTGTAGCCTCCCTGTTATGTTCAGAAGACACTATCTAGCAAGGGAATAATGGTCTTCTGGCTCTTAGAATCATTGACTTCCCTCCTCCAAGATTTTCCCTAGGCTTCAGGTATAAGAGTTGCATTATAGATATGTCAGTTGGGGCCAAGCATCTGATGGAAAATGATTCTTTATTTTTGTACCACTTGTGTTTCTCAGTAATAGTCTTCACCTGTTGCAAAAAGAAGCTTCTGTGATGAGCATTGGGGGTTATACCATTGGTGGGTATAAAGATACAAATTTAGAATACATTAAAAAGTAATATTGGTATAATGATTACTGGACACAATTCCAGTGGTTTTACAACTGGTCCTACTTTGATGCAGGGTAACAGATATTCTCCTCTTAGTTTGGGTAGTACTGTGGCAAAATATCTGAGATGTGCAGTTTATAAAGAAAAGAAGTTTATTTCCTATTATTCTACAGGCTGAAGTGTCCAATGACAGTGTTAGTTAGGTTTAACTGTCTACCAAGAACTAGCCTGCTCCCTAGATGTATGTTGTTGAATTCTCCGTATTTTGAGTACAGAGCTCTGTGTCCTCCAGTGGCAGAAGGAATGGAAAAGTAAAAAGGTAAGATTGAAAAATAATAAAAAAAATCCTTCCTCTATCAAGCATTTTTACAGTGACATTAATCCACTCATGGACAGACCTCATAAACCAATCACCCAAAGGCCATATTTTCTAATACTATTCTATTGCAGGTTACATATAGATATCAAATTTGGAGGAGACCATTCAAACACAACAATTTATGTTTTCTCTTATTTATTTTCTCTTCTTACTTCTCTCCCTCTTTGCCTCTGCTCCTCTCTCTCTCTCTCTCTCTCTCTCTCTCTCTCTCTCTCTCTCTCTCCCTCCTTCCCTCCCTACCTCCCTTCCTCCCTTTCTCTCTCTCTCTCTCTCTCTCTCTCTCTCTCTCTCTCTCTTTCTTTCTATATATCTCACACTTCTTTTATTTGTTTTTCTCTTTCTCCTTAGCTCTTTACCTTCCTTTCTGATAGTAGTGACAGCTTCTATAGTAAAACAAACTGAAAAACAAAACAACAAAATGAACCCAATAAATCCATAACACAAATGATCTAGAAGCATACATCACCCAGCTGGTGGCTGGCCTCCCCAGTGCTGGGGATGGTAAAGGGCTGGGAGCTCCATACTATCCCCTCTCTCCTTTTATGAAGATTTTTCTAGGGGAACCTGGATCATTCTCTTGTCTTATTTTTCTTGCTGCCATCTTCATACACAGGACTTTCCTCAACCATGACTATTCTCTGTGTTATGGCTCTATGTGTTATGCCTAGGAGAATTGTCTCCCATATTTCTTTTCAAATACTGAACTCAATGCTTCTTTCCTGCATCAAATATTTTAGAATGCACTGCATGTTACGAGGAAGAGTTATGCAAACATCTCTGGGACCCTCTTTAGAGATTTCTTTTACTCAAAGTATGTCTTAGCCATATCCCCATTGAAAAATGAGTTATCACCCTTCTCTGACTTTCTTCTGAAGATTCGTTTCATTCTTTGCTCCTCTGCATTTTACTGCTTTTCTCACCCATTCTGGAATGTTGCTGTTTTAGTCATTCCTTATCTCTGAAATCTTGGTATAAATTGAAACTTATCCTTTGAGTTTTACTATTTATATCAAGTTAGTTGTGTTAGTTTTCCAAAAATTACTTTCTCTGTAAAATGAACACTGTTTTTAGGTATTAGGTTTAGTCTTCAATGTCAGTCATGTTATATAGAGATGCAAGGATACTATCTATAGTTACACAGCACAAAACTCTATATGTATTGAATCTGTACCAGTTTGCATCTTTTTACACATGTATTTCAAAAATAAATCAGATCTTACCATCTATATTTTGTACCATAATAATTTTTGGAAATGTACATATCCTTCTCATGCTACTGCAGTATTTCAAACACTTACATGTTAATGAATAATAACATTATTTAAAGATAGCAATGCTTTAAAATAATTATGTTTGTATGTATTTTTAAGTGTATATCTAAGGATTACATGGTTACAAAAAATATTCAGTATCTGAATGTCCTGTACATTCTCTCCCTAAACAGTTATATACATATTTTATGATGGCTACAATTATTTGGGAATTTATATTTCTCATATTTTAATAAGTATTTAATATTTAAACATTTTTATAAATAACAAGATACAAATGACATTTCATTACTGTTTCTTATTTTTAATCTCTACTAACTTATTCTTTCTAGTCCCTTATTTTATTTCATTTTTTTCCAGAAAATGCATTGTGGTAATATTCCTTTTCTTCTCCATGTTCTCCCTGATTGTCCCCATTTCCCTACTTAATTAAGTCCATATTCCTTCTGTTTCTCTTTCCACTGCTCAAAACTCCCAAGAAATCCAAATAAAACCCAACAAACAAAGCAAAAACCAGAAGAATAGAAACCACAAAATTACATTATCATCATCATCAAAAACAAAAAAGCAAAGATGTTTAAAAACCATGGAGTTCATTTTGAGTTAGTCACCAACTCATGAGAATGATGCTACACTGGAAAATGGTTGATATATCCAGTGTCACTCTACTGGAGGAAACTGATTTTATTTCTCCAGCAGGTATCATTTACAAATAGCTTCTTAGTTAGGAGTTATACTTTATTCCCAGTTTCATTTTTCCATGCTGAAGTTTTGACTGGTTTAAACTTATTCAGGTCTAGTGCATGTTGTCAACATCTCTGTGAGACTGTTTGTGTATCAAGGAAGGTTCTGATTCCTTGAAGTCATCTATTTATTCTGATTCTTACAATCTTTTTGCTGTCTCTTCCACATAGATCCCTGAGCTTTGAAGGAAAGGTTATTATGTAAGATTTCTCACTGTCTATAAATTGTCTACTTGTGTGGTCTCGACATTAATTATTATGCACTGCAAGAGGAATCTTCTCATGAACTATACACTGATCTTTGAGTATAGCACCATGTGACTAAGAGCCTTTTTATTTGTAGGCCCATTTATGATAATATTAGTAAGTTTTCCTCAAAGCCCATGCCATATCTAGGCTCAGTGACAGAATCAAATAGAAAAGGAAGAAATTCTTTGTATTCCTATTTGTGAACAGTATGAAGACATTTTAAAACAAATTCTAAAACATCACCAAAAAACTTCTTCACCTGATAAACACTTTTAGAAAAACATTAGACAAGAGAATTAACACATAAAAATTCATAGTCTTCCTATATACAAAGGACAAGCATATAGAGAAATAAAGCAAGAAATGATATCCTTGAGAAAAAATCATCATTCCAGTTTTCAAGTTGTATTACAGAGCTCTAATAATAAAAAGAATATAAAATTGACATAAAGACAGATACGTTGATCAATGGAAAAGTATTGGGGACCCGGACATAATTACACCCATCTAAAAACACTCAAATTTACAAAGAAACCTAAAATACACACTAGAGAAAAGACAGCATCTTCAACAAATGTGCAAATTTTTTGTTCCTCCAGTTTCTATTTTGTTGAGTAATTTGAGGAGTGTTGATGTTGGTTCTTTCTTAATCAGTGAAAACTGAAGACCTCATTTCAGTATTTGGGTTTCCCTTTCTATAAACCCCATGTTCAAATGTTGTCTCTCTTTAATTGAGGGTTTCTATATAAACTACTTTGTAGATGTTCTCCTTTATTGTGTATTAACCCAACAACATTACTTCAAGTGTCTTATTCTTTTATTTCAAGCAGTTGTGTGTCTACAATTTATTTAATTTTAAAGATAATATATTAGTAATTTTCCCAGATTGCCTTCAAGCTCCTAGGTTCAGGCATGCCTCCCTGCATAATTTCTGGAGTAGATGTGGAGACCTAAGAAATGCACTATAGTGCACAAGTTGTTTACCTCTTTTTACAATGTAAGTTTTGAATACCTTGTTCAGGAACACAATCCTTTCTTCAGATTAAAAATGTAGTTTTAGTTTTTCATTAATACCAGGTAAATTTTATTTCTATGAATGTTATGAATTTAATTCTATGAAGAATTTTTAGAAAACTGTCCCAAGCATGTGGATCATCACACAAACATTTTTACTTGATTCATTCACAATTTACTCAAAATGTCTTTTAAGGTCTCTTTGAAATTCCACTTTTATCACCCATCAATATGTAGTAATTCTATAATAATATTACTATGTTGAATGATTATACTTTGGCCTGTTATGTTCTGAATATCAAAAACTATTTTTAGCTGTAATTTTACTTAGCTTTAGTTGTGGTAGTATTTGTAGTTTTTTATATTTCTTGTAGATAAAAGAATACATGTACTATCAATTAATCTACATAAGGAAATTGTGATATTCAATGTGAAATGAAAATATCCATGTGAATACGTGATTTTATAAATAAAAAAGTCTCTCTAGGAAAAGTTGTTTAGCATTGAAATTCTAGTCTCTCTGTAAAGTTCATCTCAAATGACATTGAGAGCCAGGCTGACTGTATGACAGACTTCATACTGGAAGTTCAGGAGACTAGGCCTAAGTTTCTGTTTCCCAGAACTGAGCTAGTCTGGGCAAGTCTGTTACTTGAAAAAAAACCACAGTCAATGGTCAGCCAATCAGAAGCTGCCCTGTCACTTGGCCTGAGGTAAGAGCAGTGACTCAGCAATTGTTTCCAGCCTCCTCTCCCAAGCCCCAGAAACAGTTTCTAGGTACTCTCCTTTTGCCAGCAATGGTTCTGGAATGTCCCCAGAGCCCTAGCCAATCCCAAAGACACCCATACTGCTAGAGACTGAGCCAACCAATCAAGATAAAGGTCACCTACAGGTTCCGGGAATTTACCTAATCTGCTTTAAACTGAATTTTCGCTGCTCACCTGGGCTTCTCCGTCTTGGCAAGTGGTAGACCCTGTATGCTGGATTTCTGCAAAGTAAAATGCTCTCTGATTTGGCATACTATTTGAGTCTGGGGTATTGTTTTTTGGTGAATAATGTACCTTAACAATATTAGCGGTGTGGCAGTCCTCAACTGCACAAGCCAGTGTGCAACAATGAACTAGGAAGGCCTTGTTGTTCTAGAAAGCAGAGAAGCTTTCAGACATGCATAGGTCCTCCTGAGAGAAGTCCAGGAACCAGCCTTTAGAACTTGTTGTTCCAAACGAACAAGCAAAGCTAAAACTTTAACTATTTCCAGTGAAGGTGATCATTACACCATCTAACATATGTACTGGCAATTAAAACGGAATAATTAAGTATTTATTCCTATATTCTAAGTTGGAAATGCTTTTTAGCATAAACAGATTCAAGATTTTTTTTTACACCAAAAAAAAAAATGCAACTAATCAATGTGGAATAAATAATACAATTAGAGAAATCTCTTTATTTTGTAATTTATAATGAAATAATGGATTCAGGCAAAGATTAGCAGAGCAAGCTAAGACACTAGGTGAAGGGTTGCTGAAGAATTGAATATTACATATTGGCAAAATGCCAAGTTGCAGATTGTTTTTACGATTGCAAAAGAAAAAAAAATAGCAACAGAGGAGGAACTGGTATCATTCCATTTGGTCACAACATCTAAAGCCTAGTAGTAAACAGCTAGAGCATTTGTGCCTGAAGAGACATGTAGACAACATTAGATACAAAGTTTGATCAAACTTTATGAAGCAACAAAATAATGTTAAATAATATTGTTTAATACATAATGCATAATGAACATAAATGGGATTTTTAAATAAGAAAATGAAAAAAAATGACACACGCCTTTAATCCCAGCACTTGGGAGGCGGAGGCAGGCGGATCTCTGAGTTCGAGGCTAGCCTGGTCTACAGACTTTCAGACTGAGTTCCAGGACAGCCAGGGCTACACAGAGAAAACCCTGTCTCTAAAAAAAAAAAAAAAAAAAAGAAAGAAAAATTCTTGTTTTCATCTGTTCTAAATAGTGTTTTGCTGAAATTTTATACATTATAAAATAAATTATTTCATATTTTTGCAGTGTATCCTGACACTAAATTTTGGCTCTGAAATGTGTAATTAATAAAATAAATAAAATAATACAAATGGTGATGCTTTTCTTTCTTCTTGTAACTTATTTGTTAGATTTATATGGTATATTTTGCTTTATTTTGCTTTAATCTATAATGTTTGTTAAATTTTTGTATCTTTTTTCTACATGTATACATATAAAAAGAGATAAAAAGAAAGATTATAAATATAAACAAGTAAGAATAAATATCAAGTATTTATAAGTTAACATGACTTTTTTGTTCTGTAGTATGTTTTCACGTTTTGGAGTTAACTATATGCTTATTTTAAAAAATTCTTCTATAAGTGGTGAAAATTTAGGTATTATTTTTACTAAATGTAGACAGTATACCAGTTTTGAGTAAAATACTAAAATATTTTACATCTGTGAAAGTTATACTTTTGTAATACACCGATATTTCTTTTTCGTTAGTAATTTACAAAAATAAATCACAATGAATCACCTGTTATTAGAACAAGGTCATCGGATTAATCAGGTTTGAGTGGGAGGAAGAGCTGAATTGCAACTTGTGAATTGTGAAGAGGATTTGTAATCATCACGTAAACATTGAATCCAATGGAAGTTTTTAAAAACACCAAGTATCATTATTTAGATATCCTTTAAAAAAATTCTCATCCAGATGTAAATGCATAGTACTTAGTATTTTTTAATGATGTTATTAATAATGCATGCAGCTACATTTTAGGATTTTCCAAGTAGGTATTAATCAGTCTTCATCCTACAGAAGATGAGAAGAGACCATACATACAAGAATTACCTCAGGTTCACACTGTCTAAGGCAGAAAGCCTTTCTGTTTATAAAAAGGCAACAAGAGAGCTGGAGAGTTGGTTCAATGGTTAAGAACATTAACTTCTCTTTCAGAGGTCCTGAGTTCAATTCCCAGAAACCACATAGTGGCTCACAACCATCTGTAATGGGATCTGATGCCCTCTTCTGGCATTTCTGAAGACAGCTACAATGTACTTGTCATGTATAAAATAAATAAAATCTTTTTTTAAAAAAAGACAACAAGAAATAATGTTGATCCCTAAATATTAGCTAGAGCAAAGTGTTGGGAGGTCACTTTGTGCAAGGAAGTGAGGAGGCAGAAGGCACTTTTTCACAAAGCACACTTGTCAGAGACTTTGTCTCCAAAATAGTCCTCTGAGGAAGAAGTCCAGCTGAGATCATAAATCCAGTCCAAAGATTTCTCCTGACTGTTAACATTTCTCTAGCTGTTTACTTATTTAAAATACTCATTTAAATGTATTCAACAGTAGAGTATTATTTATATTTAAGTAAGTAATTTGAAATATTTGATTTATTTGCTTCAAGGAAAGCTTCTGTCCCATAAAGATTTGCCCCATGGCTTTATGAATCCATCTTAGAATAGTCATTTTTATGTGATGATTTCTCTGATGGCTCTGCTCCTCCTGCCTCAAACCACATGGCAGACTTTTCCTCAGTGCCTGCTGTGTTGCAGATAGCTTTCTGAGACCATTGGATATATTAATTTATCCCACTGCAGAACTGACTCTGTCTAATCAAATTGATTCTCTGGTTTTATTTTGAATGTTTGGAGAACTGTTCTTATGTAATGGAAATTTACATAAGAAACTGGAACTTTTTGCATTTGTCTGTTCCAATCCTGGTGCAAATCATAAAAGGCTTGTGCTGAGGTTTAAAGAAATCAAAATTGCCTAATACTGGCAACAATTCTAGTATCTACCTACTTACCTATCAACTTTCAGCCTACTATTTAAATATAGTCTCATATGGTGGTTTCTGAGTTAACTTCTCTGCTAATTTTTTTAATCATTTTATCTTTACTAAATATTTAATAATTTTTACTGAAAAAATTTAGAGATATAAATTTAGAAACAAAGTAGTAGTGTTTTGTGTGTTTCTGTCTTTCCCTTGCTTTGTAATAAGTCTATTTTATTTGTCTATTTATTTTCAGACTTAGAGTCACATGGTTTGGATAGGGAAGACTGGAGCCAAGGTATGTCTAATGTAGATGAAATCATGGCCAATGACTGAGGCTTTCTGTAACAAGGAGTCAACCGCTAATGGCACCAAATTATTTAACTGAATGGATTTTACAGCAAATGGCAAAAATTCTGCTACTTAAAAGAACTGACTTGCATTTGTCTACTGCAGGATTAGTCTAGTTTGCACATAGCATTTTATTCAGGTCCAGTGGTTATCTATGCCCAGCTAGCAGAAAAGTGGCTTTCTTGCTAACTAAAACTTTTATAAGTAACCTAAGCAGTCAATGAATGAGTCATTGGTTTGATTGAACACTTTTTTATGTGAATAAAAATGTTTTATAAAATTGACTTAAAAACAGGAAAAAAAAAGAAAAAAAAGAGAGTTGCAGTTGTAGATTATAGCAAAGAGACTCTGCCCAAAATAGCAAGTTTGTAATATAAATAGTTTCATTCACTTACAGTCCATAAAATGCATCATATATTTTCACATAGATTTAAATACATAAAATCAACTACTTTTATGTCTCTGCCACACAGAAAACTCATTATAAAGCTCTAAAAGTTTAATACTATTTTTATGGCTAATTGTGTACTGAAGAAGAGTCCAGAATGAGGTTTGATAGTCAGTCCAGCTTTGAGGAAGTTTTTCCTTGACTCTAATGGATTTCTCATAGTGATTAAATTTGAAGGAGTATTTAGAATATAGAGATTTTAAGTAAGGATTTGGAAGAGAGAATTCTGACTTTTACACAGAGGAGATGAGAAACTTACCAACTCTCGAGCGATGCTCTAGGTAGTGGAGTTTCTGCTGTGAACAAATTGGCAAAAGTTAGGCTTATAGATGTTCTGATAGAGTGATGGATGGCCGACTGGAAACCATACCATATTGTACATCAAACTCTGTCAGTATGCTGCAGAAAATAAATCAAGAAAGATGGTACAGAGTTATGTGGAGTGGTCCAAAATGTAATTTTAAATGTTGTGTTTAGGAATGCTAGTGAAAATTGCCTTGAAAGGAAAGAGCTGAGCAAGTGACTTTTTCCTTGAAATATTTGAAGAGCATCCTGACTGAAGGAATGCAAATAGAAATGCAATAACATGAGCGGTGTGGTTGTGTCTTCCAGGAGTAGCATACTGGCTAACACATCAGAAACTATCTACGGAAGATGAATGGCATACACTGTGTGAGAGATGAATTATGCCAGACTGGCACGAAAAGAAGTGTAGAGTTGGAGATGTATTTTGGAAGAGAGAACTAGAACATCTTGATCATGAACTACATCTGAACCAGCAGAGTTAAACATGAATAAGACATTTATTTGACTTTAGACACCAAATGGCTGAAGCTGCCACTTACTATGATGGGAAGATTGGTGAGGGAAACCATGTGACCAGGCATTGACTAGCCTCTGAGAATTTGCCCATAGAATGTTAGAGTATGCAAGTGTAGATGTTCCAGGCAAAGGGATATTAATGCAAAATGAAATAGAACATTTGAATAATGATTTGGGAGAATTCAAGGCAGTTGAAGTGGTGTGTTCATGCGCAGGAAGGTTTTGTGCCTTTGTATTCTCAGAGAATTCATATTTGTTCTATAATGTGAAGAAAGGTAATTTCTTCTATATTTAATGCGTTAAACTAATGTATTTATTAAACCATCAATGAAAATTTGTTTGAAAAAAAAGGTACTTCATAAATGCTGAGCAAAATTAATTGAGACATCATTTTCCTAGACTTTGACTGAGAAAGTTCAAAGCCTGGCACTTCCATCAGCTCGTCCTTATTCTTATTTGAACTCCTCCCCTTTAAGCCCACTTAACTTCACTTAAACAATTAGAAAGAAGTGGAAACAACCACCTGTAACACATTCTGTCCGTATTGTTCTGGATTCGTTTCTTTCTATCTTTTTTCTTTGTCTATCCTTTTTATTTATTCCCCCAACATAATATTTTTATTATTTGGGAATTTCATAACATTAATCTTAATTATACTTGATTTCCATTTCTTCTAGGTCCTCTCTCCTACCCTTGTACCCTACAAACAAAGAAACAAACAAACACTGAATCAATTTGCATTGATTATATATTCTTTGGAGTATGGTCAAACTCATAGTGGTCAGCTCCTTACAGAAAATGGAGACACCTCTCAACCTTCTCAGCCCACTCATACCCCCATATCTGTGCAGAAGAACTACACTTGAATACCTTTATCTCAATTCTTGAGGACTCTCTTTAATATATTCCTGTCTGGACTATTTCTTTTTGCAGGTGGAGGTAGGGCAGAGGTTGTCTCAGAGGCGTCAGTGTCGTTCATTCCCAGTTATGAGTCTGCAGACATCAATTACACTGTAAAATAAGCTCCCTTGTCCATAGCAGCTGCCAGCAGCATGGATCACGGACTCTAGCATGTTTTCTAGTGGTAGTTCAGTTCATGGACATCAATCTGTCCCCTGCTGGGAACCAGCAGAGATCAACACAGCCTGTCACTATCTCTACGTCTCCACTTCTGCTTCTTTCCACCAAGTGCACATCTGTTCTGCCTTCTTTTTTCCAAGTTTCCTTGAAACCACTTTTATAAAGCATCTTATCATAAGACCTGTCTTTTTTAGTTGTTCTAGAGATATTGTGTGTTCTGCAGGTGCCTCCTCCATAGCCCTCATCTCTCTTCAAAGCCTTGTGAGTCTCTCAGGCTCCTAGGATAGGCCCCAAGGTCCCATGGGTGCTGGCAGCTGCTGCCATCTTCCGCTCACTTGGCCATTTTTCAAAATAGAAATATTTCTTAAATTTTTTAGAGATCATAATATAATTATATCTTACCCTCTTCTTTTCTACATTCAAATCTTCTTATATACTCCTCCTCGCCTTCTTGCTCTCTTTTAAAATCATGTCCTCTTTTATATTAATTGTTGTTAATACACACACATGCACATGCACGTGCATGCACACACACACACACACACACACACACTCCTAAATATATAAATGGATTCTTCTTAGTTTAAATAATGTGACTTATATGTATTTCTTCAAGGCTAATCATTTTATATTGGATAATCATTTGGTGTGTTCTTCCTTAAGGAAGACCATATTTCCTGATGTCAGAATTCCTTAGTCGCCTATAGCTCTTTGTGTAGGGTTGAGGTCTTGTGAGCTTTTCCCCATCCAGCTTAGCATGTCTATTATTGTTATGGATTCTTAAAATGCAGTCTTGAGAGTGTTTTGAACCTAGGGCCTTGAGCATGCTCATACTAGTTATTGGTGTCAAGTCACTAACTAGCTTCTACAAAATGGCATACATTTTGAAGGATGACACCAGGGATTGAGGGAAAAGACCATTGATCACTGCCATTCTCAAGAGTATTAGAGCCTGGTAAGTACATAACGTACCATTGTGGAGAGGACACATTGCTTTAAAAGCTGAAATGGAACCCAGTCACTTAGTAGTACTAGTGCATCCTGTTTTGAGATATTCAAGGGTTTTATTCTGGAGAAAAATTATGGTTTACTCACATGCACCTGAAGGACACTATACCTAGTTGACAATGTCATGGAATATGCAGTGGTTTTCACTGCAGACCATTTTTTCACAGTGAAGTGATACCATGCTTATTAGATGTAGTAGCTTGATTTGCAATGGTACTTCCACACCAGATGCTCTATGAAGACTTTCAAAGATAACATTTGGGGCTTGAGTCAGTATAAAATAATTGTCTGACCAGGATGGAGGGATTCTTAGCCCTCATATGGACATTACAGGGAGCTTTCTTTCAGGCTGGCTTCAGAAACTTCTGCAAATCTAATAAATCTATAAACAATGAATCTATGAATTATTAATCTATGAATTAATAGAAAGTCATTCTATTAAAACACCATGATCATTGGCAATTCTGGAGAGAGACTTTACTTTTATGTAGCAAATGTCAGAATTTTCACTTTTACTGAATTTGATGTTTTTAAAGGCCAATAGCTAAGAATATTTAAAGATAATACTGGGAAGATACACTATGTTAATCCTAAATTCTGATCAGCTATCTCTGGATAATGAAGCTTGTTGTCTTATGAGTTAGGCCCTATTGATAAAGAGTATAATTGGCTTTCCTTTGTAATTATCTGGATAGAACAGAGGATGATCATACCAGATCATGACTATGAAAGATAGGGGAGTGATACTGGAATATAATACATAGAAATATATAGCTTTAAGTATATGATTACTGTATCTGAGATATAGCTATATAATAGAAACAGAAGGAACCTAGAAAGTCATAAATGGTAGCATCTCCATAATTGGAATAGAGCACTTGGGGACAATGTCATTTCTGTTGAGAAGGAATGAAGAATGTCACCATAATTTTAACTAATTTCATGGTGTGCTAAGTGTTACTTCATTCTTTATGTCATAGCTATGTAGTGGAACAAATGGCTTGTTAGTTGACAGAATTAGACCATGATTAGAAAAAAATTGCGGAGCTTAATTTGAAGATCATAAATGAAATGTACAGAAGCTAAGGTAAAAAGCCAGAAATAAGAATGAATTTAGCATTGTTTTAGAAATAATTAAAAAATTAAATGTCTCCTTTAACATTCATAAGTGGTTAAAATCTAAACAGACAGATAGACAGATAGATATCTTACTCAGTGTGTTTCTCTAGAGAAGGTCTCACTAGTACACCATTCGAGGAGGGGAAAACTGACCACTCTGAAAGTCCAGAACTCTTTGTCCTTGCCCAGTTTTATCACTATCAAGCCTTGTGTTACTGGACAACCCTGTTTAATACTTTATGCTTCTGTTTTCCTATGTATGGAGGACATATGAATGTCTACTCAATCAATTTTTGAAGGATGTCTCATACTTGAAGAAGAAAAATGAAAATTATAAAGATAAATCTGAAAAGATTAAACACACACATCGAATCTCTGAAGGTTTGTAAAACCATAGATGGTAGAGAAAAAAGTAATAAACTGTATGTAAATGCCAAAAAAGAACCTCAATAAAACATAATTTCAATCATTGTGTTTTATTTAGAAAAAATGTGTTGTTCTAGCTGGATATTTGAAACCAAAGTGCTGTCACAATATCAGTGGACTTAATGTCTTCTATAAAATATTGAAAAACAAATAATGAAAATATTCTTGCAAAATGTGTAACAAAGAGGTATCAGTCTTCACCAGCGTGAGGACTGGAGAGACAATGTTAACTATAGACTTAGAAGTTGTTTTTCCTCCACTATAGTATGCTAGAGGAGGAGAGACCTATCCTTGGGTCTTGTCGTCATACTACAAGAAGGTTACCTGGTGTTTACTGGTAGAATTCTTGTATATTGGGTACCTGTGCCATATGCCTCTGGTCTGTGTATGGTAAAGGACGTGGGAATGTGTAGCTTTATGAGGAATGAATTCTTGGAAAATATTACACCAAAAATGAAAATACTCAAATATAAAAGCAGATGTCTCATGACAAATACTTCCTCTATGTGAGCAACACTATTTAACATTTGAGTTGACATGCTAAGCTTTGACCAAGGTAGGTACTTGCAGTGTAGCATATGTATCACATATATAACATACCAATATATATCCATATATAACACCTATATTCAATATATGCCTACATATAGAGATTTATTAGAATAATATATATTATATAAGTATGAGTATATATCCTATATATTATATAAATATGAATATATGTATCAATTCTATTCCTCCAGAGAACCCTGACTAATACAGATGGCATAACACTTTCTGGTTCTCTTGAGATGGATATAATGTCTTTTAGTCTTTGAACCTTCATGGGTTTAAAAACTTACAAAACATTTAGCGTGTGTGTGTGTGTGTGTGTGTGTCTGTGTTTGTACATGCACATGTATGTAAATGCACATTTGAATTCCATATTATGCATATGGTGATCACAGGAAAACTTACATGTTGTGGGAGCCAGGGATGGAACTCAGATCATCAGGCTTGACTTTCATATCATGTAAAGAGAGAATGACGCTTATAAATTGCAGTCTGATCTAAAATGTCACAGGGAAACAGAGAGATTGAGCCATCTCCCTGCTCCCATGTGACTTTTTAGATGGCTTTCATTGCACATTCAATCTTGAAATACAATCATTTGCAAACGTGCCTTATTCTACGATTAGGATAGAAGCAAATGTGTCAGTGTCAGATCATTTAAATCATTCCCGACACTCATGCCTATTTGACAGATATAATTGAGTGGATAGACGAAGGCTCTCAGATTTTCTCAAAGCAGTGTAGATCGTAAGGATGACACCATTAGCATAAATACATTCTGTTCTGACTTATTTTCTAAGGTCCCGCCTTAAAAGAAGAGATCAAAACATCCCTCCGCTTTAAAGTTCCTTTTTATTGTGAAGAAAAAGACAAAGATCCCTGGGTTTATTTTCCTTTTGATGTTGTGAGGAGCGACTTCAAGGAGCTTTTTTTCAGTTTGTCTAGCTGGTTTCGGGAAAATCACTGGGTTTTCTAGCCATCTAAGATTATTGTAGAAAGGAGGAATTAGGGAAATAGAGAATTTAGAAGTCCACTCTGTTACTGATTTGACACATCGGTGTCTGAGGTTTATTGAAGAGTCACCAGAAAACATTAATGGGGACAATTGGTAAATAGAGCAGCTTGTTATTTGTTTTTCCTAAGAAACATTAAATTGAGGTGCAATTAGGACCAAACCATTTTATTACTTGCTCATTACCCCAAGAGATGGGCACTGGCTTCTGTTGACGGGCTTGTGGTTCATAAGGGAAGATACTACTGAGAGTTTAGACACTCCAGGATACAAAGCACCTTGTTCCAGGCTCCTCCCTTCTCCATCCTTTAGGATGTCTGCCACCTTAAAAGGAGCAATGGAGGAAGGAGTTTGGGGGCCAAATCTCCACAGGCTGGGAGACACTATCTGGTCCAGACACTTTTTCCCTGAGAAGTTCAGTAGGTGCTTTTATCTAGCCATGAATACAGTGAGGAGTGTGTGCGTATGTAGCCATGAATACAATGAGGTGTTTATGTGGGGGTGGGTGGGTGTGTATGTATATAGGTATGTGTGTATGTAGGGACCAGTGCACTGGAAGGAGGAAATAATTATTTGTAATTATAATAATCATACTCACTATCTAAAATTCTTACTTTTTAACAAAAACAATCAAGAGAGTGGCAACAGGGATCCTTTTAGCATTCTCACACATACTTTGATTTTTCGATTCTCCTCCTCCTTCCCTATCATCCTGTTTCCTTTCAAGCCTGTTCTCTTCTGCCATCAGTGTAACCCCACCTTTCGTGTTATATATGTGTTCAATTACCGAACAAACAGAATTCTTTGAAACCCATTTTCTCCTTTCCTGGTAGTTTTCCTTGTGTCATGACCTGTACCTACTCTAATATAACATCAGTAAAATTCTTAATGAATATATCAGAGTGTATAACCAGCTGTGCAAGAAAACTAGTTTTAATGTGTAACCTTATACATATGATAATAGGTATGTCCCTCAAATTAATAAAACTTCCATGTGTCCCTAGAAACCTAGAATATCATTGTGAAATATATATATATGTGCTTGTGTGTAAATATGTGTATATTGAATATTACTCGACTTTGTTAATCAGAGGTACTGTTTGGAACCTTAGCTGAACCTTACCTCCTTTTTTTCTCTTATCGTATGTATTTATTTTTGAGTCAGAGTTTCACTATGTAGCTTTAGCCATCCCAGAGGTCACTATGGGGAGCAGCATGGCCTTGAACTCTCAGAGCTCTGCCTGTCTCTGCCTCCCTGACTGCTGGGGTTAGAGATGTGAGCCTCCACACCCAGTGAATCTTATGTTCTTATTGGCCATTTTATTGGCCACCACTGATGTACATTGTCATCCTTTCCTCAATTGGTTACAATACAGCAGCATTTATTAAATTTGTTTTCTTGATTTTTAGGGAAACACTTCTCAGCTTGTCACTTCTTTGCCAAGCTATCTCAGATCTAGTCATTTCTCTTTCTGTGGAAAATGGCTTTTATTAGGATTATTACTTCAGGGAATTTAAGTTCAGTGTGATGAGTGAGTTTTTATTTTAGTAGCTGGATTTTAATCCTATTGTATACTACAGAAAAATTCTTAAAATTTAGGCTCAAAGTAGTTTTAGAACAAAATACTGTAACAAAAGATGAGATGCAAACTCATGTTTTTCCTCAAAATTTTCACAAATACCATCAAATGCAATTATTGTGTTCATGGTAATAGCTAATATTTTTCCTTTTGCCTTTTCTTATATAAAAAATTTCTTTAGTTCAAGACAACATTAGTGGCTTCCTCACCTTGATCAAATGACTAAATAAGGCTTTTTCACATAATTAGGTCCTACACTTGAATTTTAAAGCACTTACTTAAAAATGAGAGGAAGAAAGAGAAAGAAAGAAGCAACAACAAGAACAAAAATTCTTTATAATTATATGCTATCTTTCTGCTTCTTTTAGTTGCATTTTTTAAAAAAAGCTTCTTGTCAGATTTACAGTCTGGGGCATCCTTTTGTGGAAACTAGGGTTATTCCTTTGAGAGCTCTCAAGAATGACAGTGGAAGGATCAGCACCTAAGTGCTGAATACTGTCTTTAAGTGTACAGTTATCCCCAGCCATGGAGGCATGAAGAAGGTTCCATAGAGTGAGATGAATAGGCAAATACATGGTCTAAGGCTCTTCCTTTGTCCTTAGTTCTAGGAAATCCTCAGGGTTTGTTGAAGCAGTCTTTAATTCAGAACGAAACAAGCCCTCATCTCCTTTTAGAGCACATCCTGGGTGAAGATGTCTTTACATGCACAGCTTTGTTCAATCCATTTTCTTCACCTACTCCTATGTTTTACTGTTTTTACCTTCTCCTAACATCTTAACCCCCAATAGCCTCTTAGCTGCAGAGTTTTTGCTTATAATTCTGTTTGTTTTCCATTTCAAAAACCCTAAAAGAATCCCTCTTGGCCTCTTGGATGGGGAAAAAAGCAGAATGGATTGAACTAGAATTTTCTTTAGCAAACAGTGGAGTGAGGGGCTGGGAACAGGGATATAATGGTACTTATTTTGTGCCTTCACATGCAATGCTGTCGAGATGAGGACATTTTTGTAAGAGGCTTGTATCTTTTGTTGGTGGAAACCCGAAAGAAGGAAAGGTACTCTTGTAATAACCTCTATAACTTGATGTCTGATTGACATGAGAGCATGGACTGCTATCTTCCTGGCCTCATCTCAGAAAAATACCTTAAGAATGAATAAAATGTAATAAAAGTATTCTTCAGTGTGATAAGAAAATAAAAATATTTTTTGTGTTTCCCTTGCAAAAGATATATCTTACCCAGATTATAACAATGCATTCTGTTTATATCTGCTTTATATTGTCCCTCTTTTTCTTCATTTAATCTCCATAATTATTTATTTTCTTATACATTTATTTTACAGATATATTAGTAAAAGCTTATGAAAGACAAAGGGGGTGTTAATGTAGGGGAAGAGAGAGAAGGAGGGAGAGGAAAAGGCAAGGTGAGAGAAAAAGAGAAGGGAGAGCTAATTTTAATTTCAAGACCTGTGATTTGAATTGGAGTATCAGCATTAACATATGATAGGACCATATGAGAGACACACAAAGCGAGTCTTCAAGAAGCTCCTGAGCTCCTGGCCTGCTTAGAGTAAATAAAACAACCACCAGCCAGCAGCAGGACAGCATCTGCCCACTCACTTTCACCTTGAAGCTTGTAGCAGCCTGAGGAGTTTTCTGTTAGAGGAGATATAATTTTGCCAAAAAAGCATTTCAGGTTAAGCCTGTTTGAAGAGGGAGAGTTGGAGTTTTAGATGGAAATTTTATCATAGACTTAATCATGGAAATTACTAGAAGAATGCTGGAAAAATAGAGTACATGTTTACGTGTGGATGTAGGCCTCTCAAGGAAGAGTTACATTTAAGTGTTTTAGCAGTAGCTACCAATCAATATGATGAGTGATTCTCAAGTTATATATCAAAGCATTGCTAAGTGACTTCGTTTTCTTCTTTCCCTCCTTTTTCCATAAATGAGAGTATATGTTGATTATTAAGATGCCTTGCTGAGGAATTGCAATCTGACAAGTTAAAGCCATGGGTTGCAAAGTTGTACAAAGCTGTTAAACTATGTCTTACAGTAATAGGATTTCTTATAAACATCCTAGAAAATTGTAGGTTTATTGTTGAAAAAGTAACAATGGCCCTGCTTTGGTCTTAAGCATAATTCATTGTTCTGTATTAAGCAAATAAGTTCTCCATGTAGCAAAATTTATCAAGTGCTAATTGTCCTGGAAGTCTTTCCTCTTTGCTGGGAGATGCCAGGGTGAGAAGCTCCTTTCTTTCCAATGTTCCATCATTTTCCTTGTCTTTCTAGCTTGCTTCACAACTGAATGATTTTCCAATGTGGTATAGAAATGTATCAGAAGGGGTTTAACTTAAAAGGATGATGATGGTGTGTGAATGTGTGCACAAGTGTGTGCTTACCTAAACAAAGACACAAGAAAACCATTAACAATTTTGAATGTATATCTTCTTCATTTGTGCAAAATAAGAAAACTAGTAAGTGTTGAAAGAAGATGGCAAAAAAACCCCACGGTTGGGGAAAAGAAGTGCTACAAAACAGATCCAGGGGCTGTATGGGGACTCAGTGGAGACTGGGGATGAATATCAAGATGAGCATTTGATGCCTTGCTAAAAATGATATCTTGAAATGATTTCCAGCTTATGAGAGACATGGTTTGATTGTGAAGAGTAAGTAGATTCAATGCAATAATGAACTTAGTGAGGGAAAGATGAGATCAGCATGGAGGGTTTTCTTCCTGAGAGGCTGAGGTTCATTAAGTCGCTCTCAAGATGAAGTCCAAGGGAACATTTGTTCCTATCCCAGAGAGCATATGTTCATGGGCTCTGCACTGGAGAGTGTGGGCTGCCTTGATGTTCATTTAATTCAAAGCCCCATTTTCACTCCAAATGTGCGCCCTGCAAATACAGTCTCTGGCAAGGGTTCAGCTCTATTGAGAAGACCTCTTCCTGGGATTTTAATTAAAGGTATTGTATGTATTTACAAAGAAAATTTTTTGGAGTTATTGATTACACAACTTAAATTCATATGGAAGAGTTTTATAATTTTTACTATCCTATTTGAAAGATGGGTTTGCACTATTTTTATTATATATATATATATATATATATATATATATATATATATATATTCTAAAGTTTCATATTTGCCAACTAATCACTTTAAAGATTTATTACTTTAAAGCAAATCATGAAAATCAGTCACTTGATTGACATGCTGGCCTAATCCAGGTAAAATGAACTATTTAATCTCTCATAAGAAAAAATATTTAAAAATAAAAGAAGGAGGCTTCCTTCAGTTGCTTCTTCATTTTCATTCTCCATTTTTGTCTCTTGTCTTTCCATGATGAAGGAACGATTAAGTTCTTTCTAGAAAAGATACAAAAGTATGACTCTCCTGGCCTTAGGTTCACATGGCCACTAGTAATATAACTTAGCATTACTCTGGGACTCTGTAATGGGCTTGTCAGAGGGGAGGAGTGAGTTGCTCTCAGCACATGAAAAGTTTTGAGCCATCCTGAGTTCACACTGGAAATACACTTGCAACACATTTTGATGCAGTTTCAATTAAATGTGTTAGATATGACACTTTGACATTTACTCACAGAAACAGAATAAAACATTTAGAAGCATGCAAGGTGCCCCTTATAAACTGAAGTACAAAATCATTTTATTCAATAGAATTTATTCATAACTAAGCTTCCCATTTGAAATAAACTTCTTCACGTGATGATCATTTGTTCCTTCTGACTTTAACCAGGCCCAATTCTATTGATGCCTGATAGTTGTGGCACTATCATAAAGCTTGCTGTTATTGTGCCATTTTAAATTTGGAGCCACGGTTTTTACTGCTTGTGAGCTAAAAATCTAAAGACAGATCATATGCCTATGCAAAACCATCCCTCTCTGTTTAAGATCTATAGAAAATCCACCATTTCTTATCCATACAGCCTGACATACCATGTCGCTTTGTTTGCAAACCAGAATTTTAATTCTTATCACAGTGTAAAATTATAGCATATTTTAATTTCCTACCTCACAAATTAAAAATTTCCTTGAAAGTGAAGTATTTTCATATTATTTTTGTCTTTTATAAATGTTCACTAAAATGATATATTTATGCTTAACTACTGTCTCTAGTCCTTTGCACATGTCATGAGATGACATTTCTGAAATTTATATTCTATCTTTTCAATGATGTTCTCAAATTTTGTATCCAAACTAAGATATTCTCTTTGGTTCTAGATTCACACATCAGTTTATTCCTTAATAACTTGATTGGAAGGTCTAATGGGCATTTTAGACTTAATGTTCTTAATATAACTATGGACTTTTTTCTTTTATCCTAATCACAAGCATAACTTCTTTCAAGCCACTAAATCTCAATACATTTTACCAGCTAGTCAAAAATGAGAAAAGAGATTAAGATGTTATTTTGATTCCCAGTATTTCATCAGTCGACAAGTTCTTATCCCTGTGTTGAAAAAGCAGAAAACAAAATGCCTTTCATCCAAATCTGACCACTTTTAATTTTCTTTATTACAAATTAGTCAGACAGACATAATTTTGCCTAAGCTCTACTCTAGACTCCAACTGTGATCTTGTGCCTGATAGTTGAGATTTCACTTTGGGGAAAATAATCATTCTAACAGCCAGACTATTCTTTCTTTGTGTTGAATAACAGTGACTTCTAATTGTATACAAAAGGCCATTTTCAAACAATATGTAAGAGGCCTGTTGTGAGGAATGCTACTATTCTCAGTAATTCCTTTTTTTCTTCACCATATAGCTAATTATGTCCCCTTACCACACTCCCACCTTGATTTGGAGCAAAGAGATATAGATACAAGTGGCCTTCACTCCAGTCCTGGCCCCTGACATTTTTTCCTGGTCTCCATTCCTGATGTGAGACAATGTTGAAGACTCACAGGCTTGAAGGAGACAGTGTTCTTTTCTGCCTCTGTGGAACCAACTCTTACCCCAATTGGCTCATACCAGAGTGCTGAGTGTTTAAGATGTACAGCTGTAGTTTTAAAAGTTACATATTTAGGCCTTACATAATCCAGATTCATCCTTTTATTTCCCTTGGCCCCAGATACACTATGGTTTTGTTATACATATAAGTTCAGAAAATAAAAACCTTTGTCCTTTGCAACCCTCTGCTAGAACTTACCTTCTACCAAGATATAAACAGGAATGCTTCCTTTCCCTCAACCAGGCATCAGTGTAATTGGCACTTTTCTAGAGAAGCCTTCTCTGATTCTCCTTTCTAAAACAACCACTCTGCAAGTTTCTTGCTACAATATTATAATCAAGCTTCTTGGCAACTATCAGTATCTAGAATGATCTTCTGCATTTATAAAGGTCTTACTGTATAGCCCTGGCTGGCCTTGAACTCATGTAATCCTTCTGCCTTAGTTTCATAAGTGCTGGATTACAAGTGGATGCTGCCATGCCTGGCACTGAAATTGTCACATTGATCTTTAAACATTAGTTTAAAATTTTTAAGTTTAAAATATATGTATGTATCTGTAAACGTATGCACACATGTATATAGTATTTACAGATCAATCTTATGTGTTTATGTACATATGCATGCATACATATGTGTGTGTACATACACACATATGCACACCCACACACCCATATATATTCATATATAGGCAGCTCATATGAACCATACTATTTCTAATATCTCTGTAAATTGAATACAAGTAAGGTACTATACAAAGTCACAGGATTCAGAAGTATAATCTATTGTGAGATTCTAGCTTTGAACGTATTAGACAATTGTAATGGATTATTCATTCTGAGACTCCTATTTCACATTACATGACCATTTGGGATTTAATGAGAAATAATGTTTGTGAATACATACACAAAGCATACAAAATTCATATTATATGAGAGTTGAGGCTACAGGGCACTTTCAGAACATGATAATATACCTTGGGGGTAGACATTGTGGTTTCTAGACATAGTTTTGGATAGCTTACTGATGCGTGATATGTCTATTAATCAGATATGATATATTATCAAAGTACAAGATTTTGTGTGGTGTACTTATCTATTTTTTCTTAATCACTATCATTTCTTAGGGCTTCAGAATAAAGGTCTGCTAGCCATTTATCATGTAGTGTGATAACAGTTCTTCTTTAAGTAGTTGCTGTTTTCTGGAGTCTGAATAAACTTCAGACATGAAAATGACTTTGGGCTAGGACAGGGAAGTAGGCTCAGATATTTTGGTCATCTTGATAATCCCTTAGAAACAGTGATCATGGGAGTGTTCGTGGAACTTTGTTTATGGCCTTGCTTGTTCTTTGACTATTTATGTTTATTGTCTTGCCTATTCCTTGACTATTTGCATTTATTGTATTGCTAGTTCCTCAACCTAGAACTGACATTAATACTTGCATGAAATTAAAATGGTATAAAAGCAAAAAGGAGGAGGGGAGACGGGATAGAGTGTTTCTAGCAGGGGGAATGGGGAAAGGGGTCTTATCTAAAATGTAAATAAATAAAATATCCAATAAAAAACAAACAAACAAATAAACAAAAGGAAGTCAATGTGACACGTGAGGATCTGAATTTCTGTCAGACTATGGTAAGGTATTCCACAGGGGCTCCAGTTAGTGCTTTTTGGAGAGATACTTACTCAAATTGCATTTCATTGACCCTGGACTTGCCTAAACTCACCAGTCAGGGAACTGTGTCATTGGAACGTATGTCAGTGGTTCGTGAGCAAATCTCACAACCACACAGTTACTGATGTTTCCTTTCATCAAGACTCAGCAGTTATCATATCGAAAAGCATATAACAGTGCTTACAAAGTTCTGTGAGAAATGGTTTCTGGCCAGGTCAGCATTTTTGTTGTTTAATATTTCTATTAGAAAGGAGAAGATTTGTTCCTGAACAAGCATTATTGAGCACATGAGCTTTATCTGTTTACTACCATTGCTACTGGTTCTGATACGGCATGTGCAATAAAGTGATCAGAATGTTTCTTCCTTATGAGAAGTCAAGTTGTAGAAAATCCCCTCCCCCGGCCCCTCTGCTCTCCATTGTTAAGACCAGGAGATCATTCCAGCTCAAACTTTGGGGCTGGAAGGTTCTAGAGAGCTCAGAATTTTCTCTTATCAACTGGGGGCTGAAATGCAATCTGAGATGTATTACAATTGAAATTTTGAAAGCATTGTCCCAGGGGAAGAGGTGAAAACACTTTCTATTTCCTGTTGTGTAGAAACAGCCAACATTTGCTCATTAAAAATAATCAAAGCCTTCCTATTCCTGAGACAAGATTACTTCTAATTTTGACAAGGTCCCCAGACAAAGTAGCTTTTATACAACATTATGCAAGTTTTCACAATGCAACATTAGCAGCTTTGTTCCACTTTGTAATGTCAGCGAAAGAAAATTTTCTTGATATTTGTTAATGAAATCTACAAATCAAGCCACATTTGAATAGAGACCTAGGAGAGCACTTCTATTAATGTTTTATAGTACTTATATAAAAGAACATAAAGGAACCTGAGAGAATTTTTGTGTCAGGATGAAACTGAAATGCATTATTGCTCACCAATGAGAGTATACAGGAGTTTTTGCCATAAATTGGATTCTGACTAACTTTATAGTTTGCTCTAAGAGGTCTTTTTACCTTATGGATGTATGTTATCAGCCAACTTTATGGTACTAAGTATATTGCATTTATATGTCTAGTGGGGCCTGATCCAGCTTTTTAAATTTGTACTTAATTAAACACTAGTGCCTCGTTGAACCTGCTTACTCTAGAGGGAAGAAAAATATAAGATTACATGGGTCATGGCTGTGAATATAGAAAGGGTTAATTATAAACAGTAGTTTATATTTGGGATGATGAAGGACATCCATCCATGGCTAACCTGATATTTTCTTCTATACTTAACAGTTTTTTTTTTAAACTCTTTAATCATTTTTTACAGTCCAGATTTTATCCCCTTCTTGGTCCACCCTCTGACTGTTCCATATCCCATAACTCCTCCCCCTGTCTCTACAAGGATATCCCCACCCCCACCCCCATCTTAAAAGCAGTTTTACCAAGAAATAAAAGAAAACAAAATTGAAGGAGGTCGCAAGAAGTCTCACTTGTGATGATAAGTATGTCCCATAGAAACTTTGGAAAATATTGTATAATGTTCATGGTCAGAATATTTATGGGGTGAGGCAGATGAACAATGAAAATTAAAACTATATTCTTCTGTTTATATTCTGATCTACACCTGGAGTTTAGCACTTTGAATTTTTCTTTCTATATAAAACACTTAATGCATGAATTTATGCAGATGAAGATATCCTTATGTATCAACAGGAAGGTATGATCTAAAAATTACTCATGAAAGGAACAATCACATTGATTTTAAATTCAGTTTAATCATGAGGTAACAACACGGCTCTAGCTCAGTCATTTTAATGATTGTGTACTAATTCCATTGTACGAATGGATCAAAATCTATTCCTCTTTATTGATGCATGATCTGCTTTTATCTTTTGTCACTATAAGTTATGTTGCCTCAAATATCAACAAACATGTTTATTTGGGATATGTATTAAATGAATCTCTAGAAATTGAGTTGCTAGGTCAATGTCAGGGGACCTTTGAAAACTTGATTTTATGATAGATTGTATCGAGCTTATGATCCTGTTTGTGATCCCTCCCTAAATATTTTCTCACAGTTATTTTTTTCCTCAAACTTTTACCCAAACTACTTTTTGGTCCATGTTTATTTTCTCATTGTATACTGTAGTGAACTTAGAAGTTTAGGCTAGTGTGGTCTGCCTGGAGAAATGTTAAAAAGTAAATGATTAGAAATGGAAACAATGGATATTATTTTGATCATGAACCCACATTTAAAATTAGACTGCCTGGAGAATTCTGAATTAAATAGTTTATTCCTGAGGTCAGTTTAAGTACCTGAACTTAAGTTAGCTGGACTTGGTGGTCAGATGGCAATTTGGTTACCAAAAGCAAGCCAAACAGATCTAAAAGTGTTAGTCTCAGGCATTCTGCACAGAGCCTTACCAACCTAAGACAGAAGTGCATTGCTTTGGATACTGCATATTCCATGATGGGCAAGGAAGGGATTCTTGTCAGAATGATCTAAGACAGGCTCAGTCTTGTTAATGAAGTAAAAATCAGAAGAGGTGGAGCGGCTTTGAGTCAGCTTGGCAAGAATCTGACATGGGCCAAGGAAGGAAATGGGCTTCTTGGCAGGAATATGTCATTGGCCAAGGACAAGGAAGTAGGCTTCAGGCAGGAATCTGATATTAGGCTAGAGCAAAGAAGTAATCTTAGGTAGGAATCTAAATTTTAGACTAGAACAAAGAAGCAATTTCAAGCAGGAACGTAAATATTAGGCTAGAATACAGAAGGAATTTCAGACAGGAATCTAAATTTTAGGGTAGAAAAAAAAAGTTTTCCTGATGTTCCTTATGATTTCTTTCCCCAGGGGAAAGTGTGAACTCAGTTCCTTACTGTCACAGTTATGGAGTGGCATTTCCCACATTTGGGGAAATTTCAGGAGTCAGCACATTAAGAGAACAGTTGACAAGCCTTGCCCTGGGAAAACTACCTTCCTGATGATGGCATCTGGCCTGGCAGGAGAGTCTCTGCTATGGTTTTTGAAATCTTGCTTAGGAAATTAGTTTTTCTTTATTATTTTTCTTGTACATTTGCTGTAAAGGAATTAGTGGATTACTGTAGCTATCTATGCTAATGTGCTTTCTAGACTTTTCTTGGCAATATTTTATAAAATGAGAAAAACTCTATGCCAAAACTGTTAAATAAAGAAGACTTCGCAAATAACTGTTTTTAATCTCTGATTTTACTTATTATTTAGGCATAACTTGTTCTCAAAATTGACGTTAATAGTATCTTTGTGCCATAGAAGTCAGGTTCTGGATGGTCATACAGTCCTAGTGCTGTTCTTTCTCCCGGGCACTTTTTTGACTTTGACTTTTATTAGTATTTTTGTCTGCATTTGTATGTTTTATTTAATTATTGGCAAAAGAGCAGTAGTTCCTATACCAGCTATTCTTTTTCAAAATTTTCATTAAATTCAGGAACCATTGTGGTATAAAGTGATTTCCTTTTAAACCAAATTGAGTTTCTGAATTGCTTTTGTCTCTAAGTATTGTGATATTGTGAAAATTTCATTTGGATTTCTTAGACTTGGAGAAGGTTCTTTCATAGAAGACATTTTGCATTGCAATCTCTGGCATGCTTGGCCTCTGAAAGAAGCTTTTGTTCCCCTTAATTTTGGTGGACTCTTTCATTAGCTGTTATCTAGACAGGCATTTCCACTTGGTTGGCATCTATCACCTAGTTTATCTAGGCTTTCATTAGACCTGGTTGACCTGAATTGGCTCTGTTCTCTGTCTTTTATTTCACACTGGCTCCCATGACTCCCCATGTCAGTTTGTGCTGGCAGTAGGCATTCTTTTTGTTCTTGGCTGAGTTTCCCATGTGGAATTGTGGTTGAGTGCCCATGTGTTCTGATGACAATGCTGACTCTGCCTCTTTATCTTTTCAGTTCCCCTTCAGCTCCCCTTCACTGCTTCAGTTCAACAAATGTTTCACTTTCTGTTTAGTGGCAATTACATTACCTCATAATGGGAATGGTTTTTTTTGAAAGCCAACTCTTATTGAAATAAATAAGATATCACCGTAGCTAGTTAAATCTCTATATTATCTGGCTTGATTTACATACAGGAAATTTAGTATTATATCTAGCTTTTGACTATATAAAATAAAATTTCTCTTTAAGTCTCTACTGAAATGTATAAAACTATATGTAGCTATATACTGATATATGTATACATATATGCATCTACCTACCTACCTACCTACCTACCTACCTGTTGATCATCTATCATCTGTTTTTCATCTATCTATCTATCTATCTATCTATCTATCTATCTATCTATCTATCATTTATCTTCTGTGATTCTTTTTTTATTTACAGTCTTTATAAGATTCTTCTGATTTCAAATTCACTTATTAATTTAATTATATGGAGTGACTTAGTTTTGATTGAGTTTGAACACACATCATATAACATAGTGGATAACTGGAGTTGGTTAGTCACTTATCCTTATGTTTCTTCTCTACTTTCTTATTAATGAAATGGGAAAACAATTCTTATTTTAAGAATTGAAATTTGAAAGTCATGAGTGAGTGAAAATAATAAAAGCATCATGCTTTGTTAGTAAAAGTTCTATGCAAATGTTTAATATTATTATTCTTATTTGGAGACAGATGAAATAACTTCAAGTTTTATCTTCTTAAATATTTATTAAAAACAACCCACAGCATTGCAATTGGAAAATCATTTGTCTGTGCAAATTTTCAGTTCTTTTCACCCCTTCAATTGCTTTTGACAATATTCAGGGACCTATGATCAACTGTGAGAGATTTCAAACAAGAGGCTGACATAATTGGATGTATGCTTTTGAAAGGTCACTCAGGCTGAGTATGAAAGTGAAGTGAAGGCAGACAGGGGAGCGATCATTCAGGAGGCTGTTGAAGTGATCACACAGGAAGACAATAGCATTTAGATGGGTAGGGAGCAACAAAGACTGAGAGAAGTGACAAGGTTTCAGCTAGAAGATATCCTGCATTTTTTTTCCTGTGTTGGGAAACAGAAGCATTATAAGATTTTTGCAGCTTCTTGCTCAGATGAGGAGCACTGAAGAGATTTACAAGTCAGATTTTACTGCTTTTCATAGGGATAGGAAACAGAGAAGAGGAGCACCTTTGTAGGAGAAACTATTGGTTCATTTCCCTACAAGTGAGAAGTGATGTATTTGTGGATAAATTATCTTAAAACTGTCTCCTGAAATTCAAGAAGACAATAACCCAGTGATTGTAATTGAGACCATGGAAATTCCCATGACACAATGGATCATTTAATTTTGAGATAGTTGATCTCTCTGCACATTTGAATTTCCCTTGGATGAAGTGTATAACAGAAGAAAATCAAGTTAACAGGAGAAATAGAGAATGGATAAACATTGTGGATAGTGTCAGAGCCCCTAGGGAGACATTAGTATTAGGATTCTGATGCTTTTCTCTGTGATAGAAAGAAAGAGAAACAGAATAGGCAGGAATTCAAACACCCAAGAGTTGTTTCCCTTGGCAATATATTTTTTCTTTAGCTATGGAGTGAAAACTATTTACTTACTGATAGAGGAGCTGAGAGAGTTTAAAGATAATGTAAAGATTTGAAGCATGTGCTTCACAGAGTGAATGGAGACACTAAAGAAGAACACAGCAGAAAGTTTGTAAAATCTTTATTCCCACCAATAGCGGATCAAGATTTTTGAGTCTGTAACCTTAGCTAATACTTGTTCTGTCTTGTCTCTTTGGAAATAGCTTTACTGATACCTCATGTTAGTGAGTGTTGAGCTGATAGCTAGTTGTGGTGATAACTGGGTTGGAAACGGTTGATTTTGAAAGCCTTTTTGGAGAAATGTTTATTTAAATCCATTGTTCAATTTTTCTACTGTGTTGCACGAGTTCCTTACCAATTTTGCATGTTGATTCATATCAGATATACAGCTTGTAAGAATTTTCTCCCATGCTGAAGAGTAGCTACACTTGGTTGATTCCTTCTTCACCATGTAGAATCTTTTTAGCTTGATGCACACACCCATCTCTATTTTCACTCTGGTCGCTTGTGGTTTAAGTGTGATAGTCAAACAATTATTGCCCAAACTACTGTCAAAACACTTTCCCTTACTTTCCTTTTGTAGCTTCTGGCTTCTGGCCTTACATTTAAGTCTTTAATCCATTTTGAATTGATTTTTGTGCATGGCTTGAGTTTAAGGTCTGTTTTTACTCCCCTATAGAGGATTAGGTGAGTTCTCTAACACTATTTATTGAAGAAACTGTTCTTCTCCCATTGTGCATTCCTGGAGGATATAACGAACATTTCTTAAAATAATTAAAGCTAGAAACATTGTATGATTTATCAATCCCATCTCTGAGGCTATGTGTCAAAAAGTAAAATCAGAATGTTAAAGAGATATCTGGACTTTCATGTTCATTTCAGCATGAATTATAGCTACAGCATAGAAATTAGCTAAGTGTCTGTTGTATATAGATAGATAAAAATAAATGAAAACACACACATATACACACACACTCACACAGATAATCACTCACACAGACACACACTCACATACCCTGGAGTACCATTTAGCCTTTAAAAATAAGGTTGCAGTTTGAAAAAACACAGATCGTTCTGCAGTGTATTATACACAGGAAAACCATCCTGATACACGTCCACTTAAATACAGAATCTAATATGGCATGTTTACAGAAACAGAGAGCAGGTTGATAAGGAGGGTGGGATTGGGAGCTATGGGAAGACCTTGGTCAAAGGGCACAAATGTTTCATTTGTATAACTAAGTTCTGGAGGTCCAGTGTACAACATTTTGGTTATTGTTACCAGTACTGAGTATTATGCGTGGAATCTGATAAAGCTGTAGCCCTGATGCATTCTTAGTACACACAAAACTTCAGCTCTGAGATGTGATTTTTTGTTAAATCAACTTGATGGTAGTAAAATAGTTCAAGTGACCACATACATAAAATCATCATGCTATGTACTTCAACTGTACACAGTTTCCACTAGCAGTTGTACTTCATGAAGCTGAGAAGAGGGAAGTTGGAGATATTACTTTTATTTTTCAATGTTGGAGATATAAATTTGTCTGTAATATCAATGTAACAGTTTGTATAGCTTTGTTTTGTGTCTCTGATAGGCATAGAAAATGGGCACTGGGCTGGTTGTATATCAGAATCTAGTTAGGAAAACATCATGGAAAGAAAAAAGAAGATGTGTCTCAGAGCCTGGCATCTGAGTGTTTTTTTTTTCTGTAACAGACTACCATGTCTAGAAAAAATAGAGGAAGAAATGAAGGTTGAAGCTAACAGAGCCCCATTCAAATGACTATATGCTGGTGATGTAAATTAGGTAAAAGGTAAAAGAACACTTGCTTCAAAGATCATGGAGGAAAGACGTTTGACTTAAGAAATGTGTGGTGGTCAGGGTGTACAGAGTAATTACAGACAAAAATGAAATCCAGGATATGGTAGATGGAATTAAGGTGACTCTGGTGGCACTGAGAATAAATGAAAGAGTCAGAGTGATGGTCGGAGAACCCTGTCCCTGCTGTAGTCACCAACAACAATGGAGATGCTTGGGAGATAGAAGAAAATTGAAATCTGAACTTTATCATTTGACTGTGTAAGAGAAAGATGCTGAGCCGTTCAAGAATACCCAGGGAAGAAAGCAGTGGACTCATCCAAACTGGGGAAAGCAGAGGTCTGGGACCAATTTTTGACCATCAATGTGCTTTCTTTTGCTTATCCTATGTTTAAGAATTTTTACTGGTTTTCCATTATTTTAGTTTTCATGCATCCATATGCACACACATGTCCATATGAGCATCATGTTTCTTTATCTCCTTAAAACAAAATGATCTGGCAACAAGAAAAACAAACTCTCTTATACAACTCTGTGAGGTAAGTATTCAGCAAAAGTTTGAACAAGTGAAAGAGCCTTTAGTACTTGAGCAACTGTTCTGTTTACTCTTTTCTGGTCATGGGAGAAAAATGTACTAAAGATTAACATTTAGGAACGCAAATAGATCTGAAACAAGATATGAAAAGAGGATAACTAAAAAGAGGAGGAATTTTCTTTTTGATACAAGGTGTTCCTGATTAAGCCTGGCTGCCCTGGAACTTAATGCTTAGGCTAATTTCAAATGCAGAGAGGTCCACTTGCTTCTGCCTGAGTTCTGGGCTTAAAGATTTATATCACAATGTCAGCTATAGGGACAATTTTAGGAATATAATACTATTTAATGATAAAAAGAGCATCAACATTTATTTTCTAGATAGCTCATTATTTTGTCGACTAACTTTACTACAAAAATAAATTGTTGTTCGATGTAATACTTAAAGATTTTATTACTCCTTTTATTTTAGAAACACATTCCTGTACTTTCTCAGTGAATTACAAAGTTCACCATGTTTTCATACCTTTCTCACATTAGAAAAACATTGATGCAGCTTGTTTCATAAAAATTAAAATGTCATATATAAGTATGTGGAAAGATATGGAATGATCAGTATTACCTGTCAACCTCACTGAGCTGGTGTTGGATAGGATCATTCTGGGTGTATTTCTGAGGGTGACTTTTTGATAAGAGTAAAATTTGAGTCTTTTCACTGTGAGCCTACTCTGATCAACTGAAGTCCAGATTTATACCACAGACTGACTGGAAAAGATTCCTTTGTCTGGCAGATTGAGCTACTCCTTTTATTTCTTCAGAAGAGAACAAGACATTGTCTTTTCAGGAATTTCATTCTGATGGATTTAGTTTTATCAACCTCAATGATTTCCTCTGTTCTTCAGTTAGCTAGCTATAGAACTTGTCATCCCTCAGGTCTCACACATGGTTCAGTTTCCTATAATTAGTGGCTCCTCTGTATGTATCCCTGCACCTTTCTATAGGTATAAGGTGGAAGCTCCTTCACATCTTGACAGACTAGGAAGCATGGAGGTCAGATGAAGACCAGGCTGTGGCACAATCCTCATGGCTTCTCCTTCAATGAAGCACTTCTTCTAGCTAGGCGTCATCTCCTACAGTTTATCTATTTTACCCATCTGCCCACTTCTCTGTTTCTATTGCCTTTGCTTCACTGGAGAACCTCAACTTACACTGGTGTATAAATGAATATTAAGTATTAGAAATATCATATTTTGAATCCTGGGACAATTTAGAGACCACTTGCTTTGCATTTATGTGGCCCTAGGTCTAATATCTCACATCATATAAATTGGGCTTATAAATTGACACATACTTTTAATTTCAGCACTGGAAAGATGAACTCAGAAGAATCAGAAATTCAAGATTTGGCTTGAGAGATGACTCAGCAGTTAAGAGTACTTGGTGCTCTTGCAGAGGACCTACGTTCAGTTTGAAGTACCCACATGGTAGCTCACAACCATCTGTAACTCCAGTTCCTGGGGACCCAGCACATTTTTCTGACCTTTACTGGCATAAGGTACATACATGGTACAGATGTCTACATGCAGACAAAACATTCATTACATAAAGTAAATAAAACTAAACAATAAAATGGAAATACCAGTTCATCCTCAACTACATAGCATGTAGAGGCAAAGCTAGAACAAATGAGACCCTGTCTCAACAAAAGAAAAGTGAAATATTTAAAAAGAAGAAAAGAAAGTAGAAAAAAGGAAAGCATTACATTTTATTTAGTGAATATGTACATTACTATATCAAAAAACTATTAAAGGAAGGACCAAGGAGAAAGTCTAACTACCAGATTTGGTGTTTATTCATTGTGCACATGTAACTAATTATCCCATGATACCATGCAAGTATGTGCAATTAAAGTAAAAATTAATTAAAATGCAAAGTATAGTACTCATAAATTTTGTTCTTTTTAGGAGCAGAGGATAGAATATGACAGGTATCCATGGAAACAGGGCTGGAACACAAACTATTTTATAGATCCAGTTTTCAGCATATGTTTTCAGTGATGTGCATTAAGTTACAGTAGTTGCTCACATTTTCAAATTAAACTTTCAATTATTTATTTGAAAATGCAAAGATATATATGTTTTCTGGACATAAGATTTATTATCCTACTGACCTGTTCAACATGTCTCATTGTACATGATTGCTTCAGACAAATAGCTAGAAAATTATTTTGGGAGATCTGTGTTTTCTTTTTCCTAATCCATAAAGCACTTATTTCCTCGAAGGACCATGATAATTATGACATTCACCACTCATGGTAAAGTGCCTCATGCCTACTTTGGATTAGATATCTGTGAGGCTATATGGTTGTTATGGTATAGATGCAAAATGTTCCCCCAAAATCATGTGATGAAGGGTTGGTTTCAAGGCTGTGGTGCTATTGACTTTTGGGAGGTGAAGCCAACTTAGAAAAGTCGATCATTCATTCCCTTGGTCCATTATTCAATTCTGTTTTCCTTTCGGGTTGCCATGAGTTAAGTAGCCTCCTCTGTCACATACTACCTCTATGATGACACTTGCTTCAATGTAGGCCAAAACCCAATGAAACTAATTGATGACAAGCTGAGAACAGTGAAAGCATAAACCAACATAAAAATTTCCTCTTTAAATTTTTTTTCTGTGCATTTTATCATATCAGTGGAAATCTCACACAAATATCTTTCTTAATTTTATTTTTGGCCATTTATGATTCAATAGCAATTTTAAAACTTTCTGTAAATAACATGAAATGGAAATTGTTTATCAGGAAATAAAGAAATTATTCAGTGAATAGGTAGTCTGACAAATTAGAAATCTGGAGGATAGCCTTAATATCAACCTTTGCAAATGGATGATAACTTTATAAAATTCTTAATCAGGTCAATCTTCTTGTAGTATACAAATTTCATACTCAGTGGGTTCTTTCAAGATGAAGAAAGGCATTGATTTGGAAGGGAATAGATTAACTAATGTCACAAACACAAATGTATATAGAGATAAGGCACTTATAAGGATTCTATTCATTATCTTCATATTTTATCTCATAAGAAAATGTATCCATTTACTACTTGATTAAAAGTGTTTAGAGTATATAGAAAACATTTTGCAAAATCTAAGAAACTACTCAAAGAAAATTTCTCTCTACTCCTTTCCTTCATTTTCCTGTATTTTTTAAATTTCAGTTTTTTTAATTAAATTTTATTTTTTTACTTACTCACTTTACATCCTTCTTCCTGCTTCTGTCGCAGTCTTCCCTCCCACAGTCCTTCTCCCCATCCCCTCTTCCTCTTCTCTTCTGAGCATGTGGAGCCCCCTGGTACTTCAAGTCTGTTTGAGACTAGGCACTTCCTCTCCCATTGAGGCCAGAAAAGATAACCCGGCTAGAAGAACATATCTTGTGTGTAGGCAACAGCTTTTGGGATAGCCCTCATTCCAGTTGTTTGGGACTCACATAAAGAACAAGATACACATCTTCTACATATGTGCAAGGAGGCCTAGGTTCAGCCTGTGTATATACTTTGGTTGGTGGTTCAGATTTTGAGATCTCCAAGAGTCCAGATTAGTTGACTATGTTGGTTTCTCTGTAGAGTACCTATCTCCTTAGGGGCATACATTCCTTTCTTCTTTTCTTCCATAAGAGTCCCCAAGCTCCATCCACTGTTTGGCTGTAGGTGTTTGCAACTGATGGAGGTAAGGAGGTAGGGAGCATCTCCAGCAAGAGACAGAGACCTGGGATAAGGGAGACACACAAGAATTAATGGTGGTAACCTTACCTGTGACACTACACTGGGGATATTGAACCTGAAAATGCTACAACCTATAGCAGCCCTTCACGTAGGAAGCCTAGTGGAGCAATAAAACTTTGAACTCACAATTTATCCTGTCTACAAAAAATGCAGGCATGGGGAATGAAGCAGAGACTGAGGGAATGGCCAACCAATAACTGACCCTACTTGAGACTCATCCCATGGGCAAGCGCCAATCCCTGACACTATTAATGATACTGTTATGCTTGCAGACAGAATCAAGTTATTCTCTGAGAGACTCTACACAGCAGCTGATTCAGACAATACAGATATCCACAGTCAAATAGTAAATGGAGCTTGCATATTCTTTTTTTTGTCTTGTTTTTTTGACCTTGCATACTCTCAATTTCAGTTTTAATCATAAATACTATGGACTGAATTGTATTATCTTTAAGTTCTTCCTGAAGTCCTAACCTACAGTGTGGCTGTTATTGGAGACTGGCTTATAAAGCTATGATTAAGGTTAAAGAGTTATATGAGTAGTATGTTAATCCTTCATTACTCATGTCTTTTATTAATGAAATAGTCACATGGTGTCTGTTCAAGAAGAGAGAGAGAGGGAGAGAGAGGGGGGAGGGAGAAAGGGAGAGAGGTAGCATGTAAGGAAACAACTAGAAGGTAGCCTGCTGAAAACCACGAAGAGGGGATTGAGAGGAGCAAGCCTTTCAGGGACCTTGATTTTAGGTCTATAGCCTCCAGGACTAGGAAAAAATAAATTCCTATTGATTACAACACACAGAGTGTGGTATTTTATTATGGTGACTTGAGGAGACTAATAGACTTGGCAAATATTTTTCAAACTGTCTCTTCAGGTAAAATGCAATGTTCTTTGGTAATTTTATACCTCAATGGGAAAAAACAGGTAGCAAAGCCATGTCTGCTCAGAGTCATGGTTATTTGCATTGAAACATTATAGGTCTTATTGCCTCAGCAGTTTCCTGATGCCATTTATTTGACTTTGGTTAGACCATTACTCATGATGCTACATCATCCATCACGCCCCTGTGAAAACTGACTTCCCAAGATGCTAAGGATTGTTTCTGTGCATCCGTGATAATGACCACAAACACACATTTTACCCACTGTGTGCAGGGATATATGAAGAAAACACAATCTATTTTTTAGACATGATAAATTTATCTCTTAAAACATTATAGGGTGAATATAGAACTACACACCTTTCAGTTGTGTCGTATTTGAATTATTTAGGTTCAACTCATTGCATTTCCTGACCCTGTGGCCACCAGACATGTACATAGAGTCAGACTTATATGCAGAAAATATTCAAACCAATAAAATAAAATACATCTTTAAATAAGAATTAGACTTTAAAAAAATCAAGGAGGGCATAAAACTCTAAATACTGATACAGTGGCTTCCCCATGTGTAAGAGTAAAAATAGGCCTTTACAAAATGCAAATTTTTTCTATCTGGTGACTGATCAAACAGATATCCTTTTATTGTTCTTAGTTTTCCAGGATGCTTGATCAATATTAACTTCCTTTTATAATATAGGTAGGCTTTAAACTTGGGTCTGAAAAACATGAAAGCTGGAGCCCACCAACTTTCACAAAAGACTACATCTTTTCAGCTGCCTTCATTCTCAGGGTTTGGACAGATTGAAACTTTGCTATTGTCTTTCTTGAGTTTCTAGCTTGCTGGCTGAGTATCTTGAGCATTAGCCTCTGTAGTCACAAATCAGTGCTTTCACATGAAGAAAGAAAGATACACATACACATAGGACAAGTACACACTCACTATTAGCTGTATTTCTCTGGGGATATCTGATTAATCTTCAGATTTTGGTACTGAGAGTGACTCTGAAAAACTTTAAAGATGTGTTTCCTGAATTGGCTCTGGGATTCTAATGAGATCTCTTAACTGAATTATATTTAAAGATGCCAATGTCTTCATTTTTAGTAGTCAAGAGACCCATAAAATTGTCATGAGTAGCAGGAATATCATCAAATGCAAGCAGTGCACACACAATCACATTGAATCAGGACTTGAATGTTCAAATGAGCTACATGAGAAAGTGGTCCATGGTTTCCACTGTGGCTGCATTGCCTTCTCTTCTCCCATCTTTACTGTGGCTGCCCAAGAGGAGGAGAGGACTTGAGCCTGGTTTACAGTATTCTGCAAGATATATAGGTACCACCCAACTCAAAATGAACAGCAGAATCTCTTCAGCCTAGGAAATATCCCTGAAAGTCAATGGTCTAATAATACTATTTCAGTAAGTGGAGCTTTAAGCAGTGATCCAGGTCACTCACTTTGCTTGTAAAGAGAAATAATGAGATTTTCTGAAGAGTCATGGGCTACAGAAAATCATTTGGCTGGATAATCAGGAACTATGAAGTAAAATTATTTGAAAGTTGGTAACAAGGAACATGGGAGAAGAGATTCATGGATAGATTTGTTTGGATGATAAAAATTAAAAATATACTTGTATCCCACATAAATGAATGATCATCAAATAGTGTTCATAGAAGACAGATAGCTTAATCATGATCTACATATGGTAACTAATTTCGTAGATCTAGTCAGCTACTTGCCCCAGTTACCTTACAACTGCTTACTGTGCTTGTGAAAAATGTGATCCTGTTACCAGGGATGAAGGTTATACATGACCTCAGCAACATTGGGCTTCAACCTACTAGGGTCAATAAAAAACAATTTACTATCAGTTTAAACCAATACAGAAAACACCTACTAAAGCATAATTCTCTAGAGAGTCAGTTAACTAACTACGTGGTGTCAGACTGATTACATTGAATCAGTTTCCTCAAGAGAGAAAAATATTTAATCTTTATTAGATTATGCACTTACTCTGAATACATAGTTGTCTTTTCTGTACAATGTCCTTTTTATCAAGACTATCACCCATAGACTTACTGAATGCTTTATTTAGCATAATATAATGTACAAGGAGTTACATCTGATCAGAAATCTCCTATCAGAAGAAAAGAAATAGAGCAATGAGATAGAGTCTGTGGGACTGCATAAGGGTATCTTGGTTCTTGGTTGGGCATGAGCCTGGAACTCTGAGACTCCAAGGGAGAAACGACAAGTGTATGGCTGTGTCCCCAGAACCCAGGGTCCTGATACACAGTCTAGTCTCCATGAACTTACATTATTCAGTCGCGTTGGCCATTGCAGTCCCTCCCAAAGTGCACAGGTAAGAGGGCATGACTACAGGCATCAGTCCCTAGAGAGATTTACATACTAATGAAGGCCAGAGGGCAGAGCCAATTAAGCATTCTTCCCCAGAACCTCCCCCTCTTCTCCCTCCCTATTTAATTCAGCCCTGCCCTGAGTTTCAGGGGGGTACATCCAGATCCATCTACCATCTGCCATGAAAATAAACCCTTTTGAAACTATGAACTTTCTTGTGTCATTGGGGCCTGCCACCACCAAGGTTTCCAGGCTTTGGAACTTTAGACTTTCTCCTGTATGTGGGACCCACCAGTGTGGAAAGCCTCCAGAATCTCCGCTGTGCCTTTTTTCCCACAAGAGTCATGGAATTTAATGAGAAAACTGTGGAGTCTGCTATGGGAAATTAGCTGGTTTGATAAATCAATGAACTGATATTTTATAGTTGTGGTTACAATGGTTATATAAATGACAATGTTTTGAAACATTAGGATAAATTTTCTATAGGGCTAAGTATCCACTGAATTAGTCTTCAGTATGTGATGCTACTTATCCTATATTTAGGATTCATATGGCCAGAATTCCAGGATGTGACCTTGTTGGAATAGGCGTGGCCTTGTTTGAGGAAGTGTGTCACTATGTAGGCCGGCTCTGAGGTCTCATAGCGCTAAAGCTCTACCCAGTGCAAAGAGAGACTCCTCCTTGCTGCCTGCAGAAGACAGTCTTCTTCTGGTTCCCTTTAGAATAAGATGTAGAACTGTCACGTCCTCCAGCACCATGTCTACCATGCTTCTTGACATGATGATAATGGATTGAACCTCTGAAACTGGTAGACAACAACTTTTAAATGTTTTCCTTTATAATGGTTGCCTTGATAATGATATCTCTTCATAGGAATAAATTCCAAACTAAGAGAGATGACAAGTGGACAAGAGGAGGGTCATGTGAGGGTAAATTTGCTTCAGCTTGACTAAGGCATAGAGTTCTCAGGCACTTGAGTAAATGTTCTACATGGGTCCATAAGGGAATTTTGGAAGAGATTAACATTCTAACTGACAGATGGAGTAAAACAGATTGGCTTATCTAATTTAATAATCCCTCCTCTAAATGGTTAAAGAGCAAAGCCATCAAGCCTGCACTCAGTACAGGAGATGCTCTTCTGTCAGATTGCTTGAGCTGGATCTGGATTCCAGTCTTTACTTAAGCTTCAGACCATCCTTTCCCACTGGTGTTCTAGGTGCTAAGATTGAACAGTTGTCTGTCATGTCTCTCAAGGCTATTGGTTGGAATGACAACTCTATGTGACATGTACCTTAATTTGATGATGAAACAGAGTGCTGGATATCCCTTTTTCATATTGATGTATGTATGTATTTACATGCCAGTTAGTCTCCTCACTATCATTTTTCTGCTTCTTTAAGACAGTACTCTACAATATGTCAACATGTCTTTATAAATGAGAAAAGTAATTGCAGAATGGTAGATCCTCACTGATTACTTTTGAATAAATATGATTTATTGCCTTATTATCTAACTTAGATTCTACTTACATCCCATAGTCAGTGAAGTCATCTGAAGAGAGGTTGCATAAGTAATTTTAGTTAAATTACTCCTCTTTTTAAATGTATGAATATTTATAATTTAACATTGTATTTGAGAAATTCTATAACTAAGTAAGTGGTTTAATTCAGTTTGTGCTGTAATTTAACATGCACTTGGCTACATAGCTGTTTAAAATGAAAATGATGGTTCATACAAGATATTCTATGAAGTAGTGTATTGAAGAATAAAGCAGGAAATCCTGCTACATATGATCTTTGATAGTTTCGAAGGAATCACATAGTCTTCAAAATATGTTATATCAATTATGATTAATTTCAGTTTATGTTTTCTCAAATATCCCTCTATGCATTAATACTTATTTTACAGTGTCTTCAAACTGGCAAATAACTCAGACTGTTTCATAATCCTCCTTCTGTTCTTAGACTGTTCTTGGTTCAACCCATTACATGTTAAAGATCCCCATACTGGTTGCTTACTGAGAAAACATTTTCTTCTCTCTTATTGAACATTGTTAGCTATATGAAGCTGGCTATGTAGTTCTTTGTTGTTGTTGTTAATCTTCTTCACTGGACACCATTGATCTGAGCATTCTTGCCATCTCCTCATCTACCACACAAGTACACTGAAGATAGATATACTCTAATATCTATTTCTCTTATTTATATGGTAAAATACATAAAGTTAGGGTTTGTATGTGTTTTGTTTTGTTGCCAAAAACATGAGTTCAGTAAGAAGCATTGAACTTTATTTTTTTTTAATGAGAAAATTAGATGTCTGACTTATTGATGAATACTTGATTCTTTTTATATCCCCTTTATTCTATTTTTCTAATAAATAAATAAATAAATAAATAAATACTATTTATTAGAGCAGGTTAACTGAATGAATGCTAGAAAACATAGTTTACTGTCATGCTTTGGGGGTTATTTTAGTTCTACAGAAGGAAGCATGAAAAGAGAAAAATAAAGCAAAATGAATTGTCTGATTTATCTTCTTGGCTTATAGCTTAGCAGAATGGATTGTCATCAGAACAGAATTTAAATATAAATCTGAGTTTTAGGAGCTTCTTCTTATACTATTTCTATAATCAGAAATTACTCTATGGTGTTGAATGGGTAGGAAGAAGAAAAGAATTCAGAAGTGTTGGTGTTTTATTACTTCATCAAATATTTATTGAAACTCTAATAAATTTAGATGAATTGAACATCAGGGTGGACATCAAAGGCAAAATGCACCACAATTTGTTTTTGATTAATAAGAGTTAACCAATAATGACAAGTCATTCTTGCAAGTATTTTTTTAACCAACTATAAGACACAAAAACCTCACTATCTCTGAGGGAGGTTGCAGAATACAATGGGTCAGTTCTTGTGAGCAGAGAAGACTTGAGCCTAGTGAGCTGTGGCTTAGTTCTTATCAGGACCACTTACAGCTACAGCTGGAAATAGCCCTGGATTTGCTGATCTGTACTTTCTCTCTTATACTGATGTGTATCTTTCTTCCTTTCCCTTCCTGTCTCTGATCAGCTTGGTTCTTCAGAAAATACTTTAGCCTAAAAGTTTAGACAAAGAAAGTTCAGAAGCGTTTATTTCAAGATGTATGTCTTTGGGGGAAACTGAAAGACTGAGGGGGGGTGTTACTTTCATCAGGGAAGTCTTTTAAGGCAGCTGGAGAGTGGAGAATAAATGAGAGTAGGGGCAGATGCCATGTCATGGGCTTAAAAGCAATCATCGGAAATGAGTGCAACTCAATAATGATGTCTAAAGCAATTTCTAAGGCCCAGGATGAGAGAATTGTAAGGAGAATATGAAAAGATATATATGCAAGAGAGGTTAAAGACAATCTGTTCCTCATTTCTGATTCCTTTCTTTAAAATCCTGGAGGCTTTTAGGTAGCTGGCAGTTCTGCATGTTCTGTGTACAAAGACATAGCCTCTCCTCCAAGGAATTCCTTTGTCTGAAGTTTGAAGCACAGATAGGATATCCTTGTTTTGCTGGAAATTACAACTTCTTATCTGAGTTGTTTCATGTAACAACTTTTTGGGTTGAATGTGCTAAATGCTTATGATCACAACTGATGTCTGTTATTGGCTCATAGATACTGATTCAAAGCTCTTTAAGAGGGGTTTCATTGTTTGTTAAAGTCATCTGTTTATTTAATAAACATGATCTTTATAGGACAGCAATAAAATATCAGGTGGACTCTGATAGTGCTACTGAAATACTAACTTCAGAGTTATACGGACTGGAAATATTGAAGACTGCAAATGCATTGCTGACCCATGTCTCTTATAAATTAATTACAAGATGGTGCAGGTGATAGAGGCATTTACATCTTTTCTTTCCAACACACTAAGAACTCTATATGTTTCAATAAGCTTAAAACAGAGACTATTGTTGGTCTCCACCATAATGATGAACTTGTAAAATATCTCTAGGAAGGTCTATCTCTCCTTGTTAGGGTTGGACATAATGTGACTCCAGTCTTTGTGGAAATAAGGTAGATTTTTCACTTGATATCTTAATCCCTGTTTTGTTGCTACAAAGAGACACTATGACCAAGGTCATTTATAAAAGAAAGCATCTACTTGGGTGTTTTCTTACAGTTTCAGAAGGGTAGTCCATAACCAGAGCTGAGAACTAGACAGCAGGCTGGCATGATGCCGGAGCAGAAGCTGAGAGTACACATCTGATCCATGAGCTGCAAACAGAAATGTTTCAATTGGGCCTTTCCTGGGCTTTTGAAATCTCAAATCTCAAAGCCTACCTCCAATGAGGCAATTCCTTCAACAAGGCCACACCTCCTAATTCAACTGGGAACCATTCAATGTATAAGCCTATGGGACCCATTCTCATTTAAACTATCATTTGGGAAGAAGGAAGAAGAGGGCATGTATATACTCTCTAAAAGGAAAAAAAAACATTAGTGATTTTAGAATCTTTTCAGCTGACTTTGTAATGTAATCTTACACTTTATTAACTCTGAAGAATTCATATATGAGTCAGTAGTAGGAGGGAGGGACTTTAATGACAGATAATATTTGAAAAGACTGATGGACCCAAAGACTTAATCTGAAATTGAAATACTTCTGGAATGTACTAATAGGGTAGGTTTTTATTATTATTATTGTTATTATTATTATTACTATTATTATTATGTGTGTATGTGTAGCCTAGGCAAGGTTTACTCTTATATACCTTGTAGAAAGGAATTGACATACAAAACATGATTAACTAATTGTGAAATTCATTTGTTGAAAAATACAGTGCACATAAAGATAGCAATTGTTGAGAAATCAAGTCATAGTGAATATATTTCCACTGTTTCATTGATTTATACCTAGGAAGAGTACACTTAGAAATGCCTGCCAACAAAAGACACTGTCAATAGGACAAAACAGCAACCTACAGACTGTGAAAAGATCTTTACCAACCCTACATCTGATAGAGGGCTAATATCCAATATATACAAAGAACTCAAGAAGTCACACTCCAGAGAAACAAATAATCCTGTTAACAATGGGGTACAGAGCTAAACAAAGAATTCTCAACTGAGGAATCTCGAATGGCTGAGAGGAACCTAAAAAATGTTCAACATCCTTAGTCATCAGAGAAATACAAATCAAAACAACCCTGAGATTCTATCTCAGAATGGCTAAGATCAAAGACTCAGGTGACAGCAGATGGGAAAGGATGTGGAGAAAGAGGAACACTCCTCCATTACTGATGGCATTGCAAGCTGGTACAACCACTCTGGAAATTAATCTGGTGGTTACTTAGAAAATTAGAAATAGTTATATCTGAAGACCCAGATTCCTGAGCATATACCCAAGAGATGCTCCAACATATAACAAGGACACATGCTCCACTATATTTATAGCAGGCTTATTTATTATAGCCAGAAGCTAGAAAGAACCCAGATGTCACTCAGTGGAGGATGGATACAGAAAATATGGTACATTTGCAAAATGGAATACTACTCAGGTATTAAAAACAATGACTTTATGAAATTCACAGGCAAATAGATGGAACTAGAAAATATCATCCTGACTGAGTAACCCAGTCACAAAAGAACACACATGGTATGTACTCACTGAGAAGGAAGTGGATATTAGCCCAAAAGCTCAGAATACCCACGATACAATCCCAGACCATATGTAGCTCAAGAAAAAGGAATAACAAGATATGGATGCTTCAGTCCTACATAAAAGGGGAAAGGAAACAATCACGGGAGGTAGAGGGAGGAAAAGACCTGCAAGGGAGAGAGGATGAGGAGAGAAAACGGTGGGCAGGATCAGGTGTGAGAGGAGACAGGGGGAAGTATAGTGGGTCAGGAAATTGAATGGAGGTGTATAGCAATGGGGGTGGGGAACTGGTGGTAGCCACTAGAAAGTCCCAGATGCCAGAGAAGCAAGAGGTTCCCAGGACCCAACAGGGATGACATTAGCTGAAATACCAAACAAGGGGGAGAGAGAACCTGTAGAGACCATATCCAGTGGATAGGCACAGTCCCCAGTTGAGGGATAGAGTCACCCACTCATCTCAAAATTTTTAATCCTGAATTGTTCTTGTCTACAGGAAATACTGGGACAAAGAGTAGAACAGAGACTGAAGAAAAGGCCATCCAGACACTATCCCACCTAGGTATCCATCCCATTTGCACACACAAAACCCAGACAGTATTGCTGATGCCAAAAGGACTGAAGCCCTGAGGGCCAGCAGAAAGAATGGAAACAGGAAGCCTCGGGAGGTTGTGGGGATCCTCCAGAATGCATCAGAGACCTGGGAGGTAAGAGACTCTCAGGACTCAAAGGGAGGCACCTTAGACTAAATGCTGGACAGTAGGGAGAGGGAACTTATAGAGCCCACCTCCAGCAGGAATACAGGGGATATAGAATGAGGGAGGGGGTTGCCATCCCATAGTCAAAACTCTGACCCATAATTTTTCCTATCTGAAAGAACTGCAGGGATGGAAATGGAGAGGAGCCTGAGGAAAAAAAAGGTCCATTGACAGGCCCTAAGTGAGATCCAGCTCAAGGGGAAGTTCCAAGGCTTGACACTATTACTGAGGTTTTGGAACACTTCAAAAAGGCACCTCGCATGACCACACTTCAGAAGACCCGACAAGCAATGGAAAGAGTCAGATGCAGGAATTTGCACCCTACCAATGGACAGAAGCTGCTGAATCCTGTGGTTCAATTAGGGAAAGTTTGAAAGATGCTGAGGAGGAGGGTGACTCTGTAGGAGGACCAGCAGTCTCAATTAATCTGGACCACCAAGATCTCTCAAACACTGGACCACCAAAAAGGCAGCATACACCAGCTGATATGAGGCCCTCAACACATATACAGCAGAGGACTGCAGGGTCTTTATTCAATCAGACTTGATGCACCTATCCCTCAAGAGACTGGAGGCCCCCGGGAGTTCTGGGAGGTCAGGTGGGGTCAGGGGTGGGAACATCCTCGTGGAGACAGGGGTTTGGGGAGGAGGTATGAGATGTGGAACAGTCAGAGGGTGGACTGGGGAGAGAGAGAATAAAGTGTAAAAAATAAATAAATAAGAAAGAAAGAAAGAAAGAAAGAAAGAAAGAAAGAAAGAAAGAAAG
>NW_021604705.1:248013-254873 GCF_004785775.1 Grammomys surdaster
AAGAAAGAAAGAAAGAAAGAAAGAAAGAAAGAAAGAAAGAAAGAAAGAAAGAAAGAAAAAAGAAGCACTTACTGACAGGAGCCTGGTATAGCTGTTCCCTTAGAGGTTCTTCTAGTATCTGACCAAAACAGTTGTGGATACTCAGAGCTAAGCTTCTTACTGAGCAAACGGACTCCAATGGAAGAGTTAGCAGAAGGACCGAAGGAGCTGAAGGGGTTTGCAACCCCATAGGAAGAACAACAATATTAACTAACTGGACCCCCCTCCCCCCAGAACTCCCAGTGACTAAACCACTAACCCAGGAGTCCACATGACTTCAGCTGCAAATGTAGCAAAGGACTGCCTTATTTGACATCAATGAGAGGGAGGCCCTTGGTCTTGAGGAGGCTCAATGCCCCAGCATAGGGGAATGCTAGGGCAGAGAGGCAGGAGTGAGGGAGTGGGTGGCAGAGCACCCTCATAGAGGCAGAGGGAAGGGGGATGGAATGGGTTGTTTGTGGAAGGGAAACCAACAGGGGGGTGGGGTGGTGGGGGAGGGGACAACATTTGAAATGTTAATAAATAAAATAACAGCGAAAGAGAGAGATTGAGAGAAAGAGAGAGAGAGAGAGAGAGAGAGAGAGAGAGAGAGAGAGGTGTCTGCCAACATATGCTTAGCATTCAGAATAGGATAGGATACATGTAGGAGTAAGTTGCATGCTACTAATCTAATGTCTGTGATGCCAAGGAAGGAATCATTAGATTATCAGATTCATCTCTCTTTTCAATTTAAATAATGTAAATGATGTTTTGGAATGTAGAGGTGTTTGGGACCCCTACTCACCTTCAAATGCTATATGATTATCAAGTCATTAAGTATTAGCCAATCATATTAAGAGCATTCTCAAACAGAAGTACTTTTCTGTTTTCCTCCCCCAGGACAAATTGTCCCAAAAAGCTTGAGAGAAAGAAGTGTGAAGCTTTCTTTATACTGCAGGGTCACAAAGATACCAGTCACCTTTGTTTCCAGCCTCACAGCAGTCATCTGATGCAAATGCATCTCACCTTAACAGGGCATTGTGAACAAAGATGTTCGCCACATACATGTAGGCACATAGTATGCCACAGTATTAATTGCCACCTAGACCATATGTCCTGATGAACTGAATGCATTACACTTGTGAAAATTGTTTTCCCTAATAAACCTAGTGCAGCCGTTTTTCATTTTCTTCTGCTATCTATTCTAGGCACTCAGTCTTCGTAATAATGACATTTAATATATTAAAAAACATTGTTACTTTCTTCTTTTTTCTAGTGTCAAAACAAAAATATAGATAACAATGGAGTTTTTTTGAGTACTGTTTACATTTTTTGCTTCACTGAACAGAATTTGGTGGGCTCTAGGAATGTGCTTTGTGTCTATAATTTTGAATTTTAAAATTTAATCTTTTAATTAATTAACCATTTACCTTTACAGTCAAATAGATAGTCCCAAATTAATTAAAAAGGGAAAGGGAACTTTTTGTTTTAATTTTCACTTAATGAAAACAAAAGTAGGGTTTTTGTGTATTTGTTTTGTTTTGCTTTTGCATCTATAAGAATAAAATTTGCAGCATGGAATGAATCACTGTATTTGGATAATTTTGGAGGTTCTTTTTTTTTAATGATCCTATGAAATTTAAAGGTATGAGTGACACAGTTTCTAACACTAAAAGACATTGACAATCCATAGCTTGTCATAATTCATAACGTAGTCAGATGAATAATCATTTGTAGATCATTATAATCAAATGTCCATAAGGAAAACAAATACTTGAGTGACCAAATTCTTGCTACTGTTGAAAAACCAATCCTGCTACCATTGTTGTAACACCAGTTATAATTCTTTTCTAGAGCTATTTCAAAGTGTGCAAAAATAAAGATAAGAAAATTATGACTTCAAGTCTCAGGATTCAGCGTGGTCTAGAAAGCTTCCTTGGATGCCCCCAAATAAAGTTCATGTCCTGAACTCACAGGCTCAGTATATTTTTGAAAAGTATTAAAAGACATAGTGCTAAAGTAACTTTTAGTTTAAAGCAAACTAAATTTACAATCTTGCAGTTTCATGAGTTCAAGCTAGTGCATAGATGTTGACATAGTAGCCACAGAAACCCAACTGATATGGCACCAAGGAAAGACCCTGAGGGACCGAGAAGTGCTGCACTTAAAGCTTTGCTGGCTATCCATCAGAATCAGCTGTTCCTTCATTACCTCTTTGCTTAGTCTCCTTGTATCTGAAGATACATGAAAGGGAAAAGTCCTGCAAGGATGCTTGGCATCCATCCCACATACTATTTTTCAGATATAGAACTAGATTTACACCTGTAAGCTATCCACACAGAAAAGATAGCAAGCATGACACATAAAATGATGCTGAACATAGGAAGGTTGTAGTATTTTTTTCAGTTTATATTGACCGAATCATGGGGTACATATATGGAAATGGATCCTTAAAATTATTTGAACAGTATGAGGAAAATACAATCTTTGGTGTGTTTGATATAGACAAACTAGGCAGAGTCTTAATTCAATGCTTTAGTATATCAGCTAAAATACCTCTGAGTTTATTTGGTCTGTTTATTAAACTGTAGGTCCTCAGATGATGTACAGTAACTGAAGTAGAAATTTCAGATGTTCAATAGAAGAAGGTAGTATCTGATGGCTAAGGGAGATTGAATGTAAGAGTAAATTTGTGGTGTAAAATTTGTATGCCACACTGAATTTTATCTCCCAGAAGAGACCAGATATTATTCTCTTCTCCAAAGTGTTAAGAAATGAGAACATTCCCTACCCGAAGCTGTAAGAAATGTTATAAATGAGCCTGGTATCTTTGAGAGGTCTGTGGGGGTTCTTTCTTATAGATCAAAGTTGTAAGTTGGAAAGCTGTCATCAAATTGGACAATCTTGAATTCAGCGGAAGAGATGATATGATCTCATGGTTGCAGGGACAAAAAGGTGGCAGTTAATTGCTAGCATAAGATGAATATACTTTCTTTACAAGACAGTGGAGCAAAGCAGTCATCGGATTATGACCCGTGGAAAAAAGATCCCTGATCATAATAGTATGTTTTAGACTGAAATATTTATTCAGCCTTTCGTGATCACAATTCATTTAAGTAGCAGCTCTAGGTCTCAGAACCAAAGTCTTATTTGAGTCAGCATAATGTTATATTTTCTCAATTGCCAAAACCAGTTTCTAGACCCAGAGTCATTTGTATGGATGTGAGTAGAGATTCCCTTGAGTGGAGGAAGAAGAACACTCCTCCATTGCTGGTGGGACTAAAGCTGGTAAAACCACTTTGGAAATCAATCTGGAGGTTACTCAGAAAAATAGACATAGATCTACCTGAATATCCAGCTATAGCAATACTGAGTATATCCTCCAAAATATTCCAAAATAAAACAAGAACATATTCTCCACTATGTTCATAGCAGCATTTTTTATAACAGCCATAAGCTGGAAACATCCCAGATGTCCCTCAACTGAAGAATGGATACAGAAAATGTGGTATATTTACACAATGGAGTACTACTCATCTATTGAAAACAGTAACTTCATGACATCCTTAGGTAAATGAATGGGACTAGAAATTACCATCCTCAGTGAGGTAACCCAGTCACAAAAGAAAATACATGGTATGTACTCACTGATAAGTGGATAATATCCCTAAAGCTCACAATGCAGGTAGTACAACCCACAGACCAAATGGAGCTGAGAAAGAAGGAAGACCAGGGTGTGGATGCTGCAGTCCTGCATTGAAGGGAGAGCATGATAATTGTGGGAAGTAGAAGGAGAGGGGGACCTGGGAGGGAGAGAGGAAGGGGAGGAAATAAAGGGGCAGTATCAGGAACTGGAGAGGATGTGAGAGAGATACAGAGGGTCAGGAAATCGAACAAAAATAGGTAGCAGGGGAAATAAGGAATTGGGGATAGCCCCTGGAGGGTCCCAGACACCAGAGAAATGTGAGGAACCCAGGACACAGTAGGATTGACTTTAGCCGTAATGCACAGAGAACGGGGAGATAGAACCTCTGGAGACCATCTCCAGTAGACAGGCATGGCCCGTGGATGAGGAATGGGGCCACTCATCCATCTCAAAGCTTTTTAACCTAGAAATGTTCCTGTCTAAAGGAAAAACAGGGGCAAAAATTGGAACAGAGACTGAAGGCCAACCATGAATGGCTCTACCTGGGGATACATCTTGTCAGCAGATGTTGCTGTGATCAAGAGGCACTTGCTGACAGGAACCTGGTGGTGTGGTGTGGCTGTTCCTTGGGAGGTCCGGCCAGCAACTGACCAATACAGATGTGGATACTTGGAGCCAACCATCAAATTAAGCTCTGGGAACCTGGTGGGGGAGCTGGCCAAGGACTGGAGGAGCAGAGGGGATTGCAACCCCATATGAAGAACAACACAAGATGGCAGGATCAACCAGTGCTCCCAGGGACTAGACCACCAACCAAGGAGTGTACAGGGAGGGATCCATGGTTCCAGATACATATATAGCAGAGGACAGCCTTGCTTGACAGCAATGGGAGGTAAGGCCCTTGGTTCTGTGGATGTTTGATACCCCAGCATGGGGGGATGCTGGAGAGGTGGGGCAGGAGAGGATGAATGGGTGGGGAAGCACACTCATACAGGCAAAGGAGGTGGGAGAGGGGAGATGTGGGTTGGAGGGAAACAGGGAAGTGGGACATCATTTGAGATGTAAATGAATGGAATGATTAATAAATTAAAAAAGAATACAGAAAAGTATTAGAATATTTTTAAAAAGGACTTTTAACTTAGCATTTTTTTCTGAAAATCTTAGCATTCTTCAAAGGAATATATTTCTATTTCAACAAAATAGTAAATTTTAAAAGTCAAAACGACTTATGTTTCAGCAAATTTATTGAAAATCAGTCTTTTAAGTAGCATCTAAGTGCTGTTGTGACAGTCACAGCTTAATTCTGCCAGTTCAGGAACATGAAAGTTGGTCTCAGCATCTATTGTCCTCTCTCTCCTCTTATTCCAGTGTTTAGCTTTTCTTTGTAGAGATATTTTTACCTTCTTGCTTATCCCTGGGTAATTTTTTGAAGCTATTAGAACGAGATATTTTTCCAGTTTCTTTCCCAGCAAATTTGTTATTGCTATGTACAAAAGTTACTGATCTTTATGTGTAACTGAAAGTGTTTATTAGTTTTAAATGTTTTCTAGTGGAGTCCATGGGATCTTTTATGTCTAGAATCATGTCTGCAAATAGAGGTGATCTGAACTCTTCTTTTACTCTCTGTACCCCTTAAATATATATTTTATACATTTCCTGTCTTGTTCTTGGTGTGACTTTGAGCACTATAGAATAAGAACAGAGCAAGGAACTCAGAATGAAATTAACTTCATTTTCAAAATTCCTGTGTGATTATATTTAGTGTCTCAATTTTCTTACTGAAGTTTTTAATTTTTCTCTAAATTACTGATCATTATATTCAGTGCGGTAACTTGTCTAGGTCTTGAATTCATTTCTTATCTCATTCATCTGCTTTTGAGTCCTCAGTATGATCATTGGTCCACTTGAAAAGCAGGGTCTGAATCCTTTCTCAAACATTTCAACCACTTTAGTTGGGAGTATGTGAACATGGCGTGGTGGTTTGAGTCGTATCCTTCATATCGCATCATTGTGCTCTGTGCATCTATGGAGATGGGTATATCTTCCCGCTTTTATACCTAAGTCCACTTAGAGGTTTGTCCTTACTAAAGCTTATGTTTTCTTCTACAACTTAAAAGAAGGCAATTTCATGTTCCTCCAAAGACTCACTTGGTCAGAGATACCTGTGAAAATCACTTGCATCCTGAGAATTCTCACAGATAATAGTGTTGGGGTATCAAATGGGAAAAAATGTACTTTAAACATATTTCTAAAAGCAAAGGTATTAATATTTGCAAATTGAGGAAGGATTGGGGGAAGTGGAAAAGAAGAATCAAAAGATGTATGAAGAGGAAACTGTACAACTGGTATGTGAGAGGCAGTAGAAATATGGTAAATGTAGAAATCTAGAAAAGAAGTGCTTTGTAGGTGGAGAAAAGAATGGCATGGTCATGAAACTCAGTTCTGGTCAGAAGTTACACCACAGTAGCTTAACAAATGAAGTAAAATTGTCAATAATCAAAAATTAAAAATATAGGGAAAATAATTGAAATGTTGACTAAAATAGACACAATCACAAAATAGAAGATATTATTTTGCTTTTAAGCAGTTTTTCTTTCTTGCTGTGGTATTATTGTTTCTGCTTCCCCTTATATTATCATTTGTATCCATTTCCACAGGTGCCAGGGGTGACTTCTACTATCAATAATTTAGAAAAATTAAGTCAATGTTCCCTTTAAAGAAGAAAGATTTCTATGAGCTTACCTCTTTTATGTCAGAATTAACCATCCAGAGCCCTCCTGCTATCCCTCTGCCCACAAGTTACCATATTGCTCCTAATGAGTTAGGAATTGAACTTTGTCAGAGACAGGGCACTTCTGGTGATCACATGTAAAAATATCTTTTCTCTTGTCCTGACTTGAGGCAGAGGTTGGGGAGTCTTTGGCTGAATCAGAGGTCAGGGGTTCACTGCATTTCTGTTGCACACTTTGGTGATGGCTGTTCCCTTGGACAGGGAGTTAATGCTTGTTAACCTGATGGCCATAGTGGATGTGCCTCAATAGTGGCAGTAGTTGGTAGCACTAGCCGCTAATTTCTTATTTTGATACGAATTTATTCAAATATATGACTTAATTATTTTTCTCTCCTTCTTCTTCTTCTTCTTCTTCTTCTTCTTCTTCTTCTTCTTCTTCTTCTTCTTCTTCTTCTTCTTCTTCTT
>NW_021604705.1:254973-293244 GCF_004785775.1 Grammomys surdaster
CCTCCTCCTCCTCCTCCTCCTCTTCCTTCTCCTCCTTCTTCTTTTTTTCTACCTATCTTGTGCTATAGAGCATCAAATAAGGAAGACCATTTTGATTTGCTGGCTCATGTAGACTGCATGTTAGCTTCTGAGTTCCACCAGAAAAATGTACAGTTCTGTGATGAGGGAGGGGGTGTGCAAACTTTACCTGCAAGTCAGTAGTGTGATGTCAGTCAGAAGTGTTTAAACAGATGCATATTTCAGTGATGTCATTGATTCAACCTTTGCAGATTTCAGGTTATTGTGTTCCATCTCTTCTACATTAACTTTTCTCTCCCACCTCAATGGCTCCAGTGACTGTTTTACAATGACTTTAGATTTACTGACAGATGAAGAATCAATTGGCATCAAAAGATTTCTTTCTTGGGCTATTTTGTTATTCGATGGTTCCAATTTTTAAACTCTCTTCTCTTTTACACTTTACTTCACTGTCTTCTCATACGATGGGTAAAGTTTTCTTGCAAAAACAAGTCTCTTAATTGACAGCACTCAGTTCTCTGGATCTCCAAAATACTGGTCATTCTAATTATTGTGTGTTACTTTTTTCCCTCAGTTTTTTTTATTTTAAATTTATGGTGGATAATTAAATACAAATGTTATTGATGGTGAAAGTTAGTCAAAACTTACATTGATGTGAATATTTCTATATTGTCAGTGTTGTCTACTGTTTAGATTTCTTTCTATGTGAAGTCAAAAATACCATGCTGCAGTACTACAAGATGTTCTTAATGGCTCAATAGTCATGCAATTGTTATGGACCAACTATTTGCTGATTGACTCTAGGCTGCTTCACAGGGAGAGATATCATACTTGGTTATGATCAAAAGTGGTTATGTGAAGTCATGGTGTCCTGTGGGGAATCTGATATTGCTTTTTTTTTAAATAGCCATGCTGTCAAATCTTCTTCTAAATATTATGTTGATACCCACAGACCCAGGCTGCTCTTAGCTGTGATCAGAGAAACTTTGTGGTAAAAAGCAATCAACAGAGAGGTGAATAATTAGTCTAAGTGTTGAGAATGTGTGCTCAGCACTAAATGGGATATCTCTGGTAACTAATCTCTGCCTCACCAAGTCCTAGAGAACATCATAAAAGTCAGATAGTGGGGAGGAATGACATTAAGTGCTATCTTCTGGTACGGTATGGCTGTGGCATCTATGAGCTCACAGCAGCTATGGTTGCTTGCCCAAGCCTACAAAAGATTAAGATGGTTGAAATCCTGGTGTAGATGATCTCTAGGCTCGTTCCATACTAAAGCAACTTTTGACAACAGACTACCTTCTGGGAAACAATTATTCTATATTGAGGCTATGGCAATTGGCAGCTTTCTCATGTTTTAATGGGTGGCTCCCCACCAATGCATATATGACCAACAATAACTACACAGAGAAGGTTTTCTTAAGGCATGTTTTGGGAGTGGGAATGATAGTAGAAGCTGAGGGGTAGTTGGAGGAAAAATAGTAATAAATATGATGATATTTCCTTGTACGTGTGTATATCACGTTTTCAAAAATAAACTTAAATTTAAGTATTATATTAAGATACTGGTTTAAATTGAGCAAAGTGTCCTTGGATTTATAAAACACTTAACATTTATTACAGAGAGACTTAAATTGATCTGTTACAAATTTTATCCGTTATCTGCTAAGCCAAAATAAGAACAAAATCTGAGCAAAATTTAAAACAGAAACACGTTTTCTCTCTAATTCTTGCTCCAGCTGTGGACCGTGATATTCTTTTTTTAGCAGTGCTGCTGGCTTCTGGGTGAACCTGTATCTTCTGTGCATGGTTTTTGAGAGTTGACATTAACAGTCGGATACTTCAGGCCTTTGGGGAGAAAGTGTCAGCTCTGCTGTGGCGAGTTTTGTATTTGAACCGCTGTAACATTTTAAACTTCAGTTATGCTTCTGAGCACATGCATTTTCCTTATGCCTAGAGCACAGTAGTATTTTTTTTTTTTTTGGCCATGGACCACATTAGAAACATTAAAAACAGAGAGGGAGGGTTTCTGTACATTTTTACCTATGGTAGATTTACAATGTCACATTGTAGGATTATTACATTTGCTAGTGAGTAATACTCTTCAATTTACCTTACATCATGGGAGAAAACTATTGAAGAAGTAACAGTTGGTATCTGCAGGGAGACTTCCAGGAAGATTCCTGAGAGCAGAATTGACTTCAGACTTAAGGTTAGTGCTTGTGCATCACTCTGCAGTGAAATAGCGGGCCACACAGATGGTACTAGGTAAATGCTACAATACTGGGAGGCTAATGAGGACTAAAGCTGTACTGAAAGGTGTATCATGTTGGTATATTTGCACAGTACCTGATGCATTATGTTCACTGACTATGGATGTGAACCTCCCCTGTTCATCAAAAATAGGAACAAAACAAAACAAATATACCAAACACAAACAAACAAACAACCCGAAATCAAAATGAATTTTACATTGCATTGAATTTTGTGTTAAGAGTTTAAACACGCAGGAAAAAAAGTAAGGGAACTTATTTGTTTCGTTAAGCTAAAAATTGAGACAGTTTTTAAAAGGTCTGAAATTGCTCTATCTTTTTTCCCAATGTGTTCTTTTCTCATTTGAATTAGAAGTCATTCAAAACACTGACAGACAGAAGATGGACATCATTTGAGTGTTGACCTGAGATGATAAACCTGTTATTTAATGCTGCTTTCAACTAACCATTTACCATGACCACCTGTCTGGTATGTATTTCAGCGAAAAACAATAAAAGTAAAATAAAACCATACTAGTAGTCAGTAATGTTTATTAAATTGTGAAGGACTTAAAAGTAATATATTTTGTAGATCAAGGCATAAAGTTCCTAGATTTGACAGTTTACTCAGGAGGGTAATGCAGTCTTCAGACAGCTGCCAACAGTTGAAGAACTGTTATCACTGACTAATCTTACCCTATGATTTAGGAGATGCCAAGGATTACATGTGGCTTAAGTCAGACTGGCTTCCATCGCTTTATCATCTGTCTCCTCTTCTAAGTATTTTGCTGCCATCACAAGCTACATAAATATTCCCCGGGTATAATCAGTCAGGCAGCCCATTGTGGGTTTTTTGGCTATCTGTCAGACCATTCTGGGGAAAATGAAGCTTCATGGGGAAGCGGATGGTTATACGTTGCAAGAAGTATATATATAAAAAAAGCTGTTTTGATAAAATATACTTCACTAATCTGATAAATATCATTGGTTATACATTGCAGGAAATATATAAAAAAAGTTGTTTTGATAAAATATACTTCACTAATCTGATAAATATCATTTCTCCAATTGCAGATGGAGGAGTTTATCCTATTTGTGCTCTATAGGATTATGAAAACATAGCTCTGCTTCTGAACAGATACTACTAGCCTTTCAGAAAAGATGAATGAAAAGCTAAAGTTATTTTTTCTCTCCACTTCAACTCTAATATGTGAATTACTTTTTAAATTGTATTAGTATTCCAGCTGTCATTCTTTCTCTTGGAAAATAAGCCAACTTATTGTAAAAACTGTTTACACATGGTTTTTTATTTTACATATGTATGTGTCCTGTGCGTGTGCACATACCTACACCAACATAGCTCACTGTCTACTTTTCTTAAAAAGAAGCCTCAGAAATCTTCCCTGTTTGGTTTTCTGAATATAATAAAATTAAATGCACAAAGATCTGAGATAGTATGAGCTTGCTTATCGTATCCTTTTAAAGATTCAGATTACTTCAAAGGTGGACAGAAGTCCATCTATGTACTCACAAATCCAGGGTAAAGATTCTTTATCTGTATTTTGGGAAAAAAAACAAAAGTAAACCAACAGGAGGTGTTTTTGATGTCAGAGTGCATGTACCCCTTATAGCTAAGGATCAATGAAACAGGTGAAACTGGAAGTTAGTATGGAGTTTATAGCGTGTTTTGTAAACATAAGTTATGTTACTATGTTTCATGGGTTGGAGGGCTCATGATGAAAGAGTGCTTGCTACAAAAACATGAGTCTTTATACCGTCCTGGAACTCTTGTGAAAGCTGGGCATGGGCTTACATGCATCTGCAACCCTGGTGCTGTGGGAAATGGAGACAGGAGGCTTGCCAGGCCTTGCTTAACAGATAGCTAAACTCCATACTGAGGGAGATACTCTGTCTCAAAGGAATAAGTTGGAGAGTAATAGAATAGGACACTCAGCATCCTCTTCTGACCTATCCATAAGGTATCACATGTATCTACATAATATATGTACACATATACTGTGCTTACATACATTTATAATTACAATGGGTTCTCTTCATGAAAATTTCAAAATTATGCATTAAAAGGTACTCTCTTATGATAGTATCGATCACTGATACTTCTTGACTGATTTAGAATGGAAATTTTACCATAGTTTTTAATCTGGTGGAATTACTTGATAATGATATCATTGTAATATAACCCAAGAGCATTCCAGACTAATTAAAGCAGAAGTCAGAGAGCCGAGCCTAGACTAGTTATGCCATGGTAACTACATACAAGGATGAATAAAACATGGGATAATACTAGAACCAGTATATTGTGCTTTGTTTACTTTATTCCTTCTGGTCCTAACATGGGTATAACATGCTATAGGTTCAGAACATCTATCTATATTCATAGATGTGCTATTAGAAACAAAATGTCAATGGGAAGACACAACTTTTCCATCTAGTTGGTTTTCATACATGTGTTTATAGTAAGTTAATGCTACATTAACATTTCAAACTTATAGAAAAGTTACTGTTCTCTACGCTACCCTTCCACTTTATTTTCTTTGACTGACTCTTCATGTACCAATGATTTGTTAATTCTAATTTTGATAGAAAAGATAACCACTAATTTGGCTGTGCTCCGGGGAACAGGATGACTTTAAAGGAAATACTCATATTTATTTTTCAAGTTGATGGATTTGGTAACAGTTCTCTAGAGAGACATTAAAGTGTAGGCAAAAGCATCTGTCGCTTGCATTCTCTTCTGTCTTCTTAACATTTAACTTTGCACAGCTGGAGTACAAGATGCACTTTTGCTTTATTTAGCTCATGATGAAACCAATTGCTGGTCCCCAGATATGTACAGATTTTGAATGTATCTGTATCTTTGGTTTTCTGAAGTAGTATTATTTACAAAAGAGTATAACTGCTTGAGTTGATGAGATCAGGGGAATATGATGTAGTGAGAGCAACGGAAGAAGGGCAAAGTCACTTGCAGTATGATGCCTCATGCATGACCAAGGTCAGAAGTGCCTGCTCTTTAACCTCAAGTGCAGTGGCTGATACTAAGCTTGTCTTGTCTTTAATATTTCTAGCACCAAGTGAAAAATATATGACATTAAGTTCAGTTTTGCTTTCTGGTCATAAATGTTGATGAAGGAGGCACACTGTACTTTATATTTAAAAAGCAGACAGTGTTTGCCAAAGTGAATAATGCTCTTGGGAAAAACACTGAACCTCGTTGAGATTTTTTTTTCTTATCATCTATATAACTGATAGGTATCTAAAAGCAATTCAGTCACATCAATTTGTAGAGGCTACAGTGACGTTGTACAGGTAGACTGTTCCCTTGGATGGCCCATTTTAACTTAGTAATAAATTTTCAAACTTCTAGAGGACAGAAGAGATGGGTCATGTCTAGAGAAGACTACCATAAATATTGTTTTCTAGTCAAGCTCTTTATAGATCACAGTGAGTTTCAGTGTGCCTGGGGTTACACTCACCAAATACTCTGAAGTGATACTCTTTCCTCTGAAGCATTACTGATGATGTACATGAATGCCTGCTCTAACATGTAGCCACCCTGGGGTATAAGGTACATCTTTTTCCTTGTGGGTTGAGATGAAGTTGTAGTAGATAATGTGTCCTTTCATATACACCTTAGAACTGTTCTGACAAACACATGATTAGTGGAAGTCTTAAGTTTCATGTCATAAAATATGTACATAGAAATTTAATATTAACCTGTTTTGAATTGTATGACTGAACATCTGTTGTAGCTATTTAAAAAAATATTATCAATAAACCTTTTGTTTTGATCCTTACACTTAAGCCTCTCTTAAAATGTTTAAAATGATATCTCCTTCTCTGCTTCATATAAAAATGAAATTGAATTCCTTTCATGTTAAAATATGGTACAGTTTTATACATCACATAGAACAAGATTCACAGTTTTTGGTGGGTGGGTCTATGAGCTTTGGGAAATACATTTAGTGATACCAGCACCTTCAGCGTAATAAAAGTATAGGATTGTTTTATCACTTCTAAAATTTCCCAAGTTGCTAACAGCCCTTCTTGACTCGTAGCCCTGGCAACCACTGATCTGTTTGCTGTCTCTATCATTTTGCTCTTTGCAGAATGTTGTATAAATGATACAGGGTGTGATTTCATTGAGTGTGTTCTTCTCTTTGGATAGTGGACTTGTCCTTAATACATTATTTGGATGAGTCAAAACGTTCTTCCTTATTATTGTTAAGTACCATCCCATAATTTGTTTACTTGTTCCACATGTTCCTTTTATTTTTCTATTGATTAATCCATAGAAAGTATCTGCATTCAAATCTGGATGTAGTCATACTCTATTTCACCGACCAGTGTGCTACATCGTTCTCATGTAGCGCCACAGAGCAGTGTAATGAGTTTCTGACCGTGTGTGTGTTCCCAGCCTCCCTCCATCTTCTTTGCTAGTTGTGTCACACATTGTGCATTGTTTAATGATATAATCCCGTCAGACATTGTCATGTCTGCTGTGGGTAATCAGTGACCTTTTATATTAGTTATTTGAAACTAGAGTTTTGCCATTTTAACTTTCAATTCTTTGTGTTTATTAAAGTTTCTAGTATAATTGTTTTTACTTGGGAGAAATGTCTTTTATCTGTTATCTATTAATCATTCTGCTAGTAGTAAATTCTGATTTTACTTATTTGAAAGATGTTTTTCTTCATTTTGTAGCAGCTATTATAAGGCATTTTTGAATCTTTTATATAGTTTTGTATTATACATTTTCAGTACTATAAAATTTCTATGTTAGGTAGGCAATATTTACACAAACAATCATTAGTTTGTTAAAGTGATTAACTTCTAAAATATGCAGCACAGAACTCTAAGAAATCAAGTTATTACTGGTTCTAGAACCAAGGGAGCATGGCCAAATTGAAAAAGAAGTATTTAGGAGCGATCCTCTTCCACCATAAGACTGCAATTCAAACCCTATGGGAAACTTGAGGATAGCAGTTGCTGGGTGCAGATGTTCTTAAATGAAGCTAATATTCAGCAAGCTGACCTTGTACCAAGGAAACTGGTTAGAGAACGAGAATGAGTATCCATGGACCTTGAGCATGCCACACAATAGGAGAAAAGCCTGACGAACCAGGAAAGGAAGCTCCTGCCTCTCACTCAGCACTTACCATAGATAAAGCCCAGCACTGTGCAGTTACAAAAGAGAAATGTGTATATGCTTCAACTTTATTTAAAATGTCAAAGAAACAGATGTGGATTTGGAGGTAGGAGGCAGTCAACTGATAACCAGTATACATGTCAAAATAAACCATCTGCAGAATGCATCTCCAGATAACATGTGAGACATCCATGTAAACAACGAGAGCATTGCTAATAGAGTGACCTTCTGTGTCAAGTTCAGGGAAGACACTTTTCTTACCCCTAGAAGGTTCCATTGGGCTCCAGCTTCACATTAATCTCAACTTCCCATGAGCATTTTTCTGTGGTCTTTTTCCTTATAGGACACCAGGCTTTAGATTTAAGATGTAAAACATAGGATGAGTTCCAATTAATTAATTAAAATAGTTTAAAAAGATTCTACTGAACATACGGTGACCATTATGAAGCCCAACTACATTACTACATGCTAATGATAACTATGGAAAACTATAACTCTAAATTTACTAACAAATACACAAATCCTATAACCTCAAATTTATTGAAATTTGCTGAGAGAAATTAAAGGAAGCATAAATAAATGGAGATACATCATGCTCTTAGACTGAGAAATTAAAATTTTATAACCTATCAACTTGCTTCCATAGAAGCTACTACTTTTTATAGATTAAATTTCATCTCAATAAACATTTTCAATAGTTGGTGTCTAGAGTGGTACCTAACTGGTTAAAAATACAGGCTACTCTTCCAGAGGACTCAGATTTTATTCCCAGCCCCCACGCTACAAATCACAACCATTTGTAACTAAAGTCCCAGGTGATCTGAGGCCCTCTTCTGACCTCTAAGGGCACCAGACATTCAAGTGGTGCACATACATACATGCATGCAGGCAAAACACTGAAACACACAAAAATAAATTAATCTTTAAAAATGTTTCAAGAATCTTCTTTTTTTTTTTTAATCTGTAGAAGTCAGCAGGGGAATTTTTCAATTTATATTGAAGTGTCAGAAATTTAGCATACCAATATCAAGTTTTTAAGGATAGGAAAAACAATGGTGCACCTACAGTATGTGCTGTCATTTACATGTTGATAAATTAGAAGTGATGAACATAAAACAGCTCTGCTTTGGATAGCCAAGAGAGTGGCTTTAATGCTTCCCTTGACTTGAAATGTCCCAGGGGTTTCTTCCTCCCTCAGACTTTTGACCTGATTCTCCCTGACCCTGACTAAATTCTGACCTCCTGGAAGTGCTGGCTTCACCTTTCCTTTCTTTAGAGCATTTACTTTACATTGCATTTTCTTTCATGTTCTTCTAAAAACAAAATTATTTCCTCTATTCACCTCCAAATTCTTTAAAGGGTAAAAACCCTTGAAACACATTCTTTCCAGCTGAATTGTGGTACATGCCTTTAATCCCACTACTCAAAAGGTAGAGTCAGGTAGAACTTTTTAAGGCCAGCCTGGTCTGCAACGTGAGTTCCAGGACAGCCAGGGCTACACAGAGAAACCCTGTCTTTAAAAAATCAAAAAGAACAAATAAAAAACAAAACAATCTCCCGAAATCTACACTTTCTAGTATTACAATGGAGGCTAGTCTTAAGGTCCTAAGATTCATTATTTTCAAGTATAATTGATCATTCTGGTGAGTAGCCACCTCTGCGCTATATCAGAGCAGAGGCCTCAATTACTTCCCTGCAAACTTCTTGTCCCAAAGGTGTAAGAAAACTTTCTTTTCACTAGGATAAGACCAATTAGCAAACACAGATGGCTTGTAGTTTTCTCATTAGCTCTTAAAAGTCTTGCTTTCAGCAAAGATGTGCTCAGTTAGTATTTTGTTTAATGTATATAACAAGACTCTTAAAGACGGTTGTTTTTGGTATCTCAACTATTCAGCTCAATATTTCCCTCAACACTAGAAGTTATTGAGGAGATTAAATAGTAAACTACATTCCTCTTACCCCCATGGAAAACAAAATGAAATAATGAAATGAAAGACAAATTACAAATAGGGAAACAGTGTTACCAATACACATTTTTGACAAAAGACTCCTATCAAGGAAACACATCTTGTATTATAACACTATAAGACACTTCACAAAAGAAAATAAAAGTAGCCAATGCGTTTATAAAAAGATGTTCACCAACTTATCAAAGAATAAAACTTAAAACAGCAGTAAGAATTAATTGCCACAAAAAAATGACAAGCATCAAAAACAAAAATTCCCAAAGATAATCTCAAGTTCTGAGTAAGTCAGGAAGCCAGTGGATATTGAATACATCACTTGTGGGAACAGAATGTTGCTGCCATTTTGAAGAACCATGTAGGTAGTTTCTTAGAAACTTATGTAAATTCCATCAGATAATTTAGAAGGTCTAGTTGTAAAGTAGTCTGAAAATAAATGTTTATGTAATATGTTATATAAGAATTCCCAGAGAAATGTATTCATAATCTCCTGCACTACAAACAACCCAAATGTCTCTTATCAGGTGATTTGATAAATTGAAACATCCATGCACAGAAAACTGCCCAGCACTGACTAGAGATGAATTATTGATAATAGATAACACAAATGAGTCTCAGTGACATTAAGCTCAAAGAAGTGTCAGCACAAAACACCTAAGTATGTAATGATTCCATTACATGCTGTTCTGGAAGAGATAAAATTAATGTATATAGATAACAGTCAGATCTGTTCTTGCTTGGGGTGAGGTTGAGGGTGGAGGAACGACAGGAGAAAACCATTAGGGAATCATTAGGTGTAATGAAAAGCTTCATTGCTCGCTGGTGGTATAGTTACACTGATATATAAGTCTTGCAAACCTCATTACACCACAGTCTTCAAATAAGAGCATTTTATTTTCTGGGAAATATACTACCATTAAATTGATAAAAAACAAACAACTAATGTGAGAGTTTCATCATTAATGGAAAGAATTTCAGTCTGTATGCTTTCCTTTTCCTCAGCAAATTAAATAATAGGGTTGTGGAAGTGGAAAATAGTCAGCTTTAAACTCTTTAATAAGTTTTAAGCTGGAAATGGATCAGACTCCAGTTAGGGTGATATCTGTTTGCATTTGATAACAATGGGAAAACATTAATAGGTAATGTGCCTAAAATTCACATGGATCTATAAAGGACCCAGAAATAGCTGAAGTGATGTTAAGAAAAGTAGAGACATTGTACTTTCTGATTCAAAATGTCTTATGAAATTGCATTAATTAATATATAGCTATGAAGACAAACATTGAACAATTAGATAGAATTAAATATAAAAACAAGCAACTGTCAGTCAGTCTTTGTAAAGAAATTTAAACACATGATTAAACATGTATACTTTCTTGGTCAAATGATGTTGGGAAAGTTGGAGATGTACATGTGACCAGGTCATTGGGCCCAAGTTTACCATTTCTACAATGTCAACTTAAATGTACTAGTATCTTAATTTTAAACATAAGATTTGCTAGAATGGTAAAACTCCAGAAGATGATGTAGAGGAAAATTTTCTTGCTTTTCCTCCTACTTGATCTATCTTTCTCTCTCTCTCTCTCTCTCTCTCTCTCTCTCTCTCTCTCCACCCCCTCAACAAAGGCAATTACAGATTCATGTGCAATGCAAAGGGAAGAACAGAACAAAAAGGTACTTGTGGACTGGAAGAAGTTGTCACATACGTAGTAACTATCTGATAATAAATTAATTTCCAAAATAAACTCCTGTTACCTAATAGCAAGCACCTGAAGGGGTTTGCAACCTCATAGGAAGAACAACAAAATCATCCAATGAGACCCCCCCTCCCCAGAGCTTCCAGGGACTAAACCACCAACCAAAGAATACACATGGAGGGAGCCATGGCTTCAACCACATGTGTAGCAGAGGATGGCCTTGTTGGGCATCAATGGGAGCAGAGGCCTTTGGTCCTGTGAAGGGTCGATCTCCCAGTGTAGGGGAATGCCAGGACAGGGAGTTGGGAGTAGGTGGATGTGTGGGAGAATATCCTCATAGATTAGGGGGAGGGGGAATGAGACAGGGGGTTTCTGGAGGGGAGACCAGGAAAGGGGATAACATTTGAAATGTAAATAAAGAAAATATTCAATAAAAAATGGCCAAAGAATTTGCTAACAAATTTCTTCAAATAAAACATACAAATGGATATCAGCACATAAACAGTACACAAACTCACTGGTCACCATGGAAACTGAAAACAAAATTGTATGAAAACCAACTTTTACCTATAAAGCCATAATATAAATAAAGTGAAGAAGTAAAGGACAAGTGTTGGTGAGGTTGTAGAAAAGTCAAAATACTTGCACTTCACTGATAGGAATATTAAATAGCACACTAGTATAGAAAATAGTAGGGCAGTTCCTCAAAGGTTAACAGACTAACATGGTGTTGCTTCTGAGCTATCCAAACAATTGGAATTTGGATCTCAAGAATACATACAATTTCTTGTTTATTTCAGTGTTACTCTTGATATTTAAAAGGTAAAAATTACCTAGTGTCTCAACAACAACAAAAAAGATTACTTACACATTCATGATGGAATACTAATTAATCTCGTTAAATAAAATAGCATTCATGACAACATGGTGTTCATGGAACCCAAAAGATATTTTACTTAACATTTTCGAAAAGCAAAAACACAAACAAAACCTATTTTCAGAAATACTACACAAATCTACTTACATATGATATTGAAAATAAACTCCTAGGAGTAGAAGTACGAAATATCGTGGTGTTTTCCTCAAGTTAGGGGAAATGACTGTAAACTAGTTCACTAAATTCTGAAGATCTACTATACAACAGTTCTCAGACTAAACATATATGGTTGTGTGTACTTCAGAAAGATAGATCTCATATGAAATGTTCTTATAAAAACAAACAAACAAACAGCTCCTCACCACTCAAACAAGCAAAAATGGTGCAAAATATACATTGGGTGGAGGTAGCTATATCTATTACTTTGATTGTGTTAGTGTTTGATTGTGTTATTCAAACATAGATGTTTGAATAAACCCAAACCCAAGAAATTATGTATGCTAATACCTTGAAATTTAGCTTCTTGTGTACTGATATCTTAATAGAGGTGTGAACCAGTAACACACTCAATGTAGAAGTTGTAAAGGTGAAAATAGTAAAGGGAGAGCTGCATGACTCTCAACTCTCTCTTTCAATATCAGTCAAAATTTACTTAAGGAAAAGGGAAGTGTGGAACTCTGACAGTTGAGGACTGATTCACAGCACCCGCTCTGAAGCATTTTGCACTTTATGACAACTGTGATATGATCTCACCCTGGGGAAGGAACAAGAAGTTAACAGGGAAAAAAAGTTGGCTTCTCTGTGGTAGTTTGTGCCACTCCCTTCACAACTTTCAATTTGTGAACATCTCCCTGGTAGTCAAAGTCACATTTTTTATGCCGTGGAGAAGGAGAGGAGAGTCTTCTCTGTCATAGCTGGTGGGTGGTGTTGGCCACTTCCGCATTCCTCTGTCTAGCTCCAGAGTCTCTCTAAAGCAGGTGCTGAAGCTTTCTCTCACACCACACCACACATTCACGCCTTCTTCCCAGACTTTCTTTCTCCAAATTTCCTTGTCATGGGGTAGAACCTACAAGCTGTGAGGACTCTTTTGTTTATTTCTTGTCTCAGTTACCTAACATCTTTGACTCAGAGTAAAGGATGGTAGATAATTAGCTCAAGGTATAGAAACAACAAATTTCTTCTTATGGATTTACAACTGCAGGATGGACTGGAAATAGCCCTGTTTTCTAGCAATACTATTTATAGTAAACCATCCAAGTGAAATTGTGAGAAAGCCAAAGTAAACCAAAGACAAAGTAAATTGCTTCAATCTAGGCTGAGTTATTTCCCCATTAATTTTAAAGTCAAGATGATGTTTATTTTTTTTTCTTTTTGATATAATCTAAATCGGCCATTCTATTTTTGGGAGTAATCGGGATTTAACTTGCCTGCCTAGAAATTCTTTGCAGTTAGCCTTTGATCAGATTAGTGCGGTGAATTGTGCTTAGTGCTGGAGAGCTGGCCCGAAGTGGGAGCCTGTAATATGCACTTGCTCCATTTAGCTGCATTTTCTACCATAACTCTTTTCTAGAGACTAAAGTAAAGGCTTATTCCCTTGTGGAAGAAGTTCACAATGCTGACAGCAATCTTCCGAGTCTCATGACTCAGGCTCTGAACACCTCGAAAGTGCACAGGCAGCGATCTCCTGGAGCTTTATTGTGCCAGCATCAAGGTCAGCCAGTGAACCTCGGCTCACATTTGTACAGTTGAAACTCTGCATTACTTGGGAAGGAAAGAGAAGTTACTTCTTTTGGGCAGTGTTCCAATAGAGCCAAATGTATTGCCTGTGACTATAAAAAGTGTAGTTGTGGCACATACTTCTTGGTACCTATCAAGATTCTTTCTTCTTTGCTAACAACATTCTGATATCATTCTTAGTTCAATTACCCAGCCCCAGGACCTGAAAGTAATTTACCTCATCCAACAGTGCAGTCCCACAACTCCATTAGGCACTGGTTGGTTGACACTGTGTGCCTATGTGATTTGAGCTTCATGATGAGAATCACAAATGAGAATGTTGAAAAAATACTACGAAGATAATTTCCCTTTTCATCAAGAGAGATAGAATTTCTTTTTCTTCCTGCTTTGGAAGCTGTTGTCTCTGAAGTGCTTACTCTGCTCTCAGTGGGACACATGGCCTGAGGTATGAAACAGCTACGCAAATGTCTCACAGACCTGCAGTTGAACTCTTGAACTGACTCTTGTACCATGACTTTAAATTTCTTGTCACATGAGGACATGGAATAAAGTTAACACTTCATCTTCAAATGATCAAGAATTTTGTTATGTGCAGTGGAAAGCATGGTGACTATTGTTTCAGTGCTCACATTACTAGTTTTCTTAAACCTCTTCCTTCTTCCCAAAAACCAGATTCCAGCATCACCATGGAGATTTCCTGAAGAATTTAAATCGTAATATTCTTATCTGCTATCAGTTTCAGTGTTCCTAAATTCCTTAGGAGACCAAGTCAATACAAAATCATCCTGTAACACAGTTCTTATGTGACTGCTATCATTCATGAGATATGTTAGGATGACAAGGCCTTAAGTCATTACCCATTTCAGTGCTTATATTTAAATGTTGGTATCCACTGTGGTACATGTATGAGAGAAGACTGTTACACATGAGTTTAAGCCAATAGAAAGTCTTTACTAGCCAGTAAGCAACAACACTGGGCATTCTAGATCCCACTGTAGCCAGAATCTTTGTCACGATGAACTTTTAAGCACAAAACCCGTGTCTCTGGCTGATATACAATTGTTAACAAGAACAATTAACCACAAGCAGAACCATGGAAGCCAAAAAGCAAGGTTAACACATTTAAAGACTTTCCATAACTTAAGACTTTGATGGATTAGGCCTTTGTCTTAGTTTTGGCTGGTGGTGCTACGTGCTGAGTTTTACAACCTGAGCGGTACTTCCACCACAGAGTCAGTTGTTCCACGGTCTGTTGCCATTTTATAGTATTCATGTCCTGAGAGGGGCAAGACAGGACTAAATGGCGAAATAATTGATATCTGATGTTTGATTTTTTCTTTGTAATAACACATGAATTTGCATGTGTCTTCTGATTAGGACAATCTTTAATATGCAGGATATAACTCTGCTTGATCTCTGTTTTCTATAATATTTATTTCAGGGTTTTTTTTAATTCTTTTTTGCAAGCATATACACTAACATTCCAGAGACTTTGGAGACCATTGTAAATAATTTATACTTTGAAAAATGCCTGCTCAGGGTACAGAGAGCAGGGTGCTTGTGGAGTCAGATGGTGTATTATTCTGACTGTTGACAGCTCAATTGTACCTGGGCGTCCAGAAAATGGAAGCCTTCTCCCTTATCACACATACTGAGAACAAGAATCTACCTTTTGCATATTCTGAAGATTTATTCTTCTGCTATGAGTAGATGGCCCCCATTGCCATCTTAAACCTTGGTCAGAAAATTCTGATGCCCTTGGTATTGCTACTAAGACACAGTTATTTATATCAAGGTGTGTCTCTTTTTTTTCTCTTTGGTATGTATGCCCTCTTGGCAAGTGGCCAGTATATTTCTGCACTATATTCTATGTGTATAGGCACTTGGTTACAGTAAATAACTGCATCCAAGAGATTTTGTGTGTCAGGGAAATGTACCTTTGCATGTGTTCTCAAACTGCCAAAGGATGGTGGGTAAAAAGAGAGTCAAACAGAATTCATGGTCTTAGGAGAAGATGCCTGATGCTTCCCTGCTTTGATGCTGCTTGTGGATGGCATCTCCAAGTCACTCCAAGTGTTTTTGTAAACTAGTCTTAATCAGATAGATGTTACTGTTAATTTCCACTTATGAGCAGATGCTTGTAAATTTCATGCAGATTATAAATGTGTAACAATTTCTTAAGAGACATGTCAATTTATTAAGCGATAAATACCAATAACACCAGAGTATTATAATGTTTTTGTTTCTGTTGTTTTACATGTAAAGCTTAAGTATTAAGACTAAATTGAACATGTATAATTTGATTATCAAATTCTGTAGGGCTTTTTCCCGGTCACCCTAAGAGGTAAACATCAGTGTATGGTTAAATGTGTATGGATTTTATTGGGGAAATATTTATGAGAAGAATTAGGTATATAAAGGAATGTCAGAAAACAGCATAAGGTGGATGTTGAAAGGGGAGATGGGAAGAAAGTAGGATGTCAGGATTTCATATGGAGTTCAGTCTAAGGACAGTACAGTTTTGTGGTAGAAATGATTATGAGTCAAAGTTGGTTGACCTACTGTTTCTGCTGGATGGGGTCAGGGGCTGAACGTACTGGGTGAGAAGCACGGCTTCAGGGTCGGTCCTGAGGGATATTCCTCAAACATAAGGATTTATTAACTTAAAAATTGGGATTTTTCGTATTTAGTACAATTTTAATTTTTAGCTCAAGAAGGGTACCATTAGGTAACAGGATATTTGGAAGTACCTGAGAAATAATCTCAGAAAATCCTGAAGGAGAAAACAATTGAGCTTTACCATGCAAGCATGAAACCTTATATTTAACTAACTGATATGATAAGTGAAACAAATGTGAACAATATCAAACTATAAAAGTTTCATAGAGAAAAATTTGTCCAAAGGCTTTAATTTTTATTATATTTTATAGATAAGATTGTTTGAGGTAACGTATTTTTTAGGCTGTAGCAAATATAATTTAAGGTGAAACTTAAATAATTTTTATTAAATACAATTTTGGTTTAACTCATTTGGCCTCCAAAGGAATTTGAGAAACATGTTATTATGTTTGTATATTTTAGCCATTGCATTACCCAGAAGAAATATTTTCCAAAATTACTTTAATTTACTGTTATTTAAAATAAAAATCCACCACAAGTCTATTTACATTGTTATTTTAAAATTTTATCCTGTATAAAATATACATGTAAAATGTAGTTTTAGTAATAAAAAGACAAGATAAAATTTTCATAATGTGGCTGTTAATCTGATACATTTATAGGTAGTTATTAAAATCACCAGAGATCTGAGCAGGATAAATTAGAGCAGAAAGTATATTCCAAATGGCACAGGAAGGTTTTTTATTAAACATTTAAATGACATATTTAGTAGACCTATGAGGAATCTGAGGACCATATATTAAGTATTTCTGATTTAAAGCAAGCTTTACTTCTTTTTAGTTAGTTGCTTTAGGCTTAACCTTGAAAACATATACAGAAGGATAAATAAAGCTTGTACTAATTACGACTATAGACATAGTTTTGAGCACATTGAAGAATTTTATCACTATCCTAAGCCATAACTCTTCTCCTAACTATGACACCGCAAAACACTCCCTACCTATGCACAACTCTGGCAGAAGCCTTTACTCTACCCAAGACCACATCAGTTACCCAGAACCCAAGGCCCATGAAAGTTCCCAGAACTGCAGAACCCCAGAGACAATTCTAGCTCCCAGAACAGCAGAGGGTAAAAGGCTGTCAACTCTCAACCCCTAAAGGCACCCACATGGACCAGAGGATTCTCTGGTCACCAGAACCTCAGGCCACTCCAGCCAGAAGACCTGTTGGAAACCCAGAGAAGAAACAGAAACCAAGGGAAAAAAATCGATCTATACAACACAGAAATTAACAATTATACCTATAATTACTCCAAACTAAAATGCCTATAGGCCAGCAAAACAACATAATTAACAACAGCCAAGACAATACAGTACCACCAGAGCCCAGATATCCTACTACAGCAATCCCTGAATATTCCAATACACCTGAAGCACAAGGAAATAACCTTAAAACCAACCTTATGGAGATGATAGAGGTCCTTAAGGAGAAATGAATAAATACCTTAAGGAAATATAGGAAAACACAAACAATAAGACAAAATTAATAAATTCCTTTTAAAAATCCAGGAAAACAAGACAAAAAATTTGGAGGAAATGTGTAGATCTCTTATAGAAAGCTAAGGAAAAAACAATCAGCTGAAGGAAATAAATAAAACTACTTCAGACCTGAAATCAGAAACAGAAGCAATAAAGCGACAGAAAAAAAAAGGAATCCTGAAGATGAAAAACCTAGGTAGTCAAACAGTAGCGACAGATGCAAGCATCATCAATATAATAGAGAACATAGAAGGGGGAATCTCAGGGGTAGAAAATACAACAGAAGAAATTCATACATTGGTCAAAGGAAATATTAAATCTAAAAAATTCCTGATACAAACCATCTAGGAAACCTGAAACACTATAAAAAGAACAAACCTAAGAATAATAGGAATAGATGAAGAAGAGTCTTAACTCAAAGACCATGAAAATATTTTTAACAAAACAATACAATACAATTTTGTATATGAAGATGCAAGAAGTTTACAGAAAACCAAACTAATTAAACTAGTAAATAAAGTCTATCTGCCAGATAATAATCAAAATATTAAACATACAGAACAAAGCATACTAAACACTAGAGAGAGAAAGGCCAAATAACATATAAAGGCAGACCTATGAGAATTGTACCTGGCTTTTAAATGGAGATTCTAAAAGCCACAAGGGCGTGGGCAAAAGTCTTGTAGATTCTTAGAGACCATGGATGCCAGCCAGCCCAGACTACTATAACTAGCAAAACTTACAATCACCATAAATGGAGAAAATAAGATATTCTACAAAAAATTTAAGCACATTTCTCTACAAATCTAGCTTTACAGAAGTTACTAGAAGAGAAACTCCATCCTAAAATGACTAAATGACTAACTACAGCCATGAAAATACAGTCAACAAATAATCTCACACTAGAAAAACCAAAAGAAGGGAAGAGTGCACACACATACACACACACACACACACACACACATACACACATATCCAACAACAAAATAACAGGAATTAGCAATCATTGGTAATTACTATCTCTCAATATCAATGAACTTAATTCTCCAATAAAAAGATACGGGCTAACAGAATGGATATAAAAACCAGCATCAATCCCTCGTCTATAAAAGAAATACAACTCAACAACAAAGATAGGCATTTCCTCAAAGCAAAAGGCTGAAAGAAGATTTTCAATGAAAATACAACCAAGAAGTAGGCTGGTATAGCTATTCTACTATCGAACAAAATAGACTTCCAACCAAAATTAATCAAAAAAGATGAGTACACTTCATACTCATCAAATGAAAATCTTACCAATATAACATCTCAATTCTTAACATCTATGACTCTAATACAAAGGCACACACAGAAACATTGTAACAGAAACATTACAAAAGCATAAATCATACATGAAACCTCACACATTAATAGTGGGATACTTCAACATTCACTCTACCCAACAGCCAGGTCATTAAAATAAAAACTAAACAGAGAAATAACAGAGCTAACATGTTATGAACTAAATGGACCTAACAACTATCATTAGAACATTTCACCCCCAACACAAATGAATATATTTTTTCTCAGCACCTCACAAAATTTTCTTAAAAATGACCATATATTCCATTACAAAGAAAGTTTCAACACATAAAAGAAAATTCAAATAATGACCCAGAACGCAGCAGTCCACCATGGACTAAAGCTGAATATCAACAACAGAAATAACAGAAAGTCTACAAGCTTGTGGAAACTGAACAATTCTCTAATGAACAAGTATTGGTTCAAGGCAGAAACAAGGAAAGAAATTAAATGCCTGCTAGAATTTAGTATCACACCTGAAAGCTCCAGATCAGAAGAAGCTAGCTCACCCAAGAAGACTAGATGGCAGGAAATAATCAAACTAAGATTAAAATCAATAAAAGAGAAACAAAAAGAACAAATACAAAGAATCAATGAAATGAGGAGTCAGTTCTTTGAGAAAATCAACAAGATAGACAAACCCTAATCTAAACCAACTAAAAGACACACAGAGAGAATATCCAAATTAACAAAACCAGAAATGGAAATGAGGATATAACAGATACTGGGGAGATGCAAAAACTTGAAAAACCTGTACTTCACTAAATTGGAAAACCTAAAAGTAATGGAAAACATTCTTGATAGATAGCACTTTCTAAAGTTAAATCAATATTAGATAAACATTTTAAACAAATCTCTAACCCCTAAGGAAATAGAAGCAGTCATTAAAGGTCTCCTAATCAAACAACAACAACAATAAACAACAACAACAACAATAACAGTACAGGGCCAGATGGTTTCAATGCAGATTTCAATCAGACTTTCAAAGAAGAGCTAATACCAAAATCCAAATTAATCCACAAAATAGAAACAGAAGGAACATTTCCAATTTATTTTAAGAAACTCTAGTCCCCTTGATACCCAAATCACACAGTCAGCAAAGAAAGAGAATTACAGAACATTTTCTCCCATAAACATTGGTGCAAAAATACTCAATAAAACTCCTAAAAACCAAATCCAAGAACACATCAAAAAGATCATCTACCACAATCAGGTAGGCTTTATCCCATAGATACAGAGATGGTTTAACATATAAAATCTGTCAATGCAATCCACTATATAAATAATTGAAAGAAAAAAGAAAAACATGATTATCTCATTAAATGCTGAAAAGCTTTTGACAAAAATCCAACACCCCTTCAAGATAAAAGTTTCAGAGAACATAAGGATACAAGGGACATACCTAAACATAATGAAGGCAGTTTACAGCAAGCCAATTGCCATCATCAAATTCAATGGAGAGAAACTCAAAGCAATTCCACTAAAATTAGAAATAAGACAAGGCTGTCAACTCTCTCCATATCTATTCAATATAGTACATGAAATTCTAGCTAGAGCAATACAACAACTGAAGGATATCAAGGAGATACAAATTAGAAAGAAAGAAGTCATAGTACCATAGTATGGGTATCTGCAGATAATATGATAGTATCATAAATGACCCTAAAACTTCTTTTTAATAATTTTTTTTTACTTACTCACTTTACATCCTACTCACTGCCCCCTCTCAATCATCCATCCCACAATCATTTGCCCATCACCCCTCCCCCTTCTCTGAATGGTGGGATCCACACTCTTTCAATTCAAGTATCTGTGAGGCTAAGCACTTCCTGCCCCACTGAGGCCGGACAAACAGCCTAGCTAATAGAACATATCCCACATATAGGCAACAGCTTTTGGAATAGCTCTTGCTCCAATTTTTTGGGATGCACATGATGGCCAAGTTCCACATCTACTCTATATGAGTGGAGAGGCCTAGGTCCAGCCAATGTATGTTGTTTGTTTATTTGATAGTTCAGACTCTGAAAGCTCCAGGAGTCCAGGTTAGTTGATTCTGCTGATCTTTCTGTGGAGTTCCCATCCTCTTTGGGGCCTGGAATCCTTCTTCCTATTTTTCCATAAGAGTTTCCAAGCTCTACCCACTGTTTATCTGTAGGCGTCTATATCTAGCAGCATCACCTTCTGGGTGGAGCCTCTCAGAAGACAACATGCTCTGTATGGCCCAGAGTCTGATGGAGGTGGAGAATAGGCAGCTAGAGAATGGTGGTCCCCTTGAAATTGACCTTAAAACTTATAATAGAGAACTCCTACATACAGCTGATAAACACTGTTAGCAAAGTAGCTGGATACAAATCACCACGTAAAAATTAATAGCTCTCCAATATACAAATGACAAATAGACTGAGAAAGAAATCAGGGAAGCAACATCCCTCACAAAAGCCTCAAATAACATAAGATAGTGTGGGTAATTCCAACCAAGTAAATGGAAGACTGCTATGCTAAATACTTATAGCGTTTGAAGAAAGAAATTGAAGAAGATATCAGAAGATGGGAAGATCTCCCATGTTCTTGTATATAAAAATTGTAAAAATGGCCATCTTATCAAAAACAATCCTACAGATTTAATATAATCTCTATCAAAACTCAACAACACAATTTTTACAGACCTTAAGAGGTCTGTAAAACCTTCATCTTTAACTTCATATGGAAAAACAAACAAACAAACAAACAAACAAAAACTAGAATAACTTAAATAAGCCTATACAATTCAAGAATTTCTGGGAGTATCACCATCTCTGATTTCAAGTTGTATTAATAGTAATAAACCCATATGGTATTGGCATTAAAAAAAAAGACAGGTTGATCAATGGAATGAAGTCAAAGACCCAAATAAATCCACACACCTATGACTATCCGATTTTTAAAATTTTATTTAATCTTTTTTACACTCCAGATTTTATCCCCCTCCTGGTCTACCCTCTGACTGTTCCACATCCCATACCCCCCCCCAACATCTCCATGAGACTGCCCTCACCCTCCCACCCCAGCAGACCTCCCCACTCCTTACAGCCTCCAGTCTCTTGAGGGTTAGATGCATCTTCTCTGACTGAACCAAGACCTGGTAGTCCTCTACTATGTATGTGTTGGGGGCCTCATATCAGCTGGTGTATGCTGCCTGGTTGGTGGTCCAGTTTCTGAGAGACCTTAGGGGTCCAGGTAAATTGAGACTACTAGTCCTCCTAACAGGGTCATCCTCCTCCTCAGCTTATTCCAGCTTTTCTTTAATTTAACCACAGGGGTCAGGAGCTTCTGTCCATTGGTTGGGTGTAAATGACTGCTTGATTTTTAATAGAGAAGATAGAGATATACAATGGAAAAAAGAAGGCATCTTTAACAAATGTGCTGGTCTAACTGAATATTGGCATGTAGAAGAATGGATAGAGATGAATATCTATCACCCTGCCCAAAACTCAAGTCCGAATTTATCAAAGATCTCAATATAAAGCCAGATGCACTGAATCTGATAGAAGAGAAAGTGATGAATAGCCTTGAATGCACTAGGACAAGGGACAACATCCTGAATAGAACACGAATAGTACATGTGCAATAATCAACAATTAATAAATGGGACCTCAATAAAACTGAAAAACCTCTGTAAGGAAAAGGATACCCTCCATGGGACAAAACAACAGCCCACAGGATGAGGAAAAAAATTTCATGAACTCTGCAGCTGACAGAGGGCTGAAATCCAAAGTATGTAAAGAACACAAAAAATGAGACCTCAACAAAACAAATAATCCAGTTTTTAAGTCCAAATAATTTGAAAATGGTACATATGTGAGCAGAATTTTCAACAGAGGAATCTGAAAATACTGAAAACAGTTAAAGGAATGCTTAAAGGATACTTCACCATTATAAGAATGCAAATCAGAAGGATTGTGAGTTTCCACCTATCAGAATGGCTAAGGTAAAAACACAAGTGGCAGCTCATGCTGGTGAGGATGTGCAGGAAGGGGAACACTCCTCCATTGCTGGTTGGAGTGCAAACTTGTACAACCTCTTTAGAAATCAGTATAGTGGTTTCTCAGAAAATTGGGAATCAACCTACCTCAAGACCCAGCTATATCACCCCTGGACATACTCACAAAGGACTCTCAATCCTACCACAAGGACACTTGCTCAACTATTTCATAGCAGCTTTATTCATAGTAACCAGAAACTGGAAATAACCTAAATATCACTCCACTGAGGAACGGATAAAGAAAATGTGGAACATTTAAACAATGGAGTTTTACACAGCTGTTAAAAAAAATAACATCATTAAATTTGCAGACAAATGCATGGAACTAAAAAAAAAAATCATTCTGAATGAGGTCACCTAGACCTCAAAAGATATACATGGCATGTATCACTTCTTAGTGGATATTAGCTGTAAAGTAAGGCTGAGTAACAAGGAGTATTCAAGGGGTAATACATGAATCTCCCTGGTGAGGGAAAATAGAATGGTTTTTGCAGGTTGATCAGAGGGGGTGGTTTGGGATAGGAAGAGGAGGAATTAGGTTGTGGGGTGGAAGGAGAGAGTACTGGTAGAGGAATGGAATTGAGGGTCATTTAAGGGCTAAGGAGAAACCTAATACAGTGTAAAATCTCAGGAATTTATAAGGGTGACCTTAGCTAAGACTCCTTGCAATGGGGGATACAGAGCTTGAATTTCCATCCTCTGTAACCAGATAAGTCTTCGCCATGAGAGATTGGGAGCCCAACCCACTCAGAAAACCTTAAACCTACAATTTCTTTTGCTTGCTTGGGGTAAAAGTAATAGAGACCTTGTGGGAGTGATCAACAAATGACTTGTCCAGCTTGAGACTCATGCAATAAGTGGGTGCTTACCTCTGACACTGCCTAGAGAGCCAGGAAACAGAGGCCAGAAAGCCCAGAGTCCTAGGATAGAACCAAATACAACTGGCAAAAAAGGCAATAAAATGATTACTAATGATATTCTGCCATACTTGTAGCCTGGAGCCTAACATAATTGTCACCACAGAGATTTCATCCTACAACAGAAGAAGGCAGATCAGTGACCATAGCCAAATATTATGTGGAGTTCAGGAAATCCTGTGAAGGTGGGAAAGATTGTATGAGCCAGAGGGGTCAAGGACACCATAGGTATTGGCCCACAGAATCACTTTACCAAGGCTCATAGGGACTATTTTTCATAACTGAAAATTAGTGAACATTCATGGGTCTGACCTGGGCCTTCTGCATAAATAGTATGGCTGTGTAGTTTGGTTTGCTTGTGGTACTCATAAGAGTGCTAGTAGAGGCTGTCTCTAACTCTTCTGCCCTCTTTTAGGACCCTCTTCCTCCTAATGGGTAGCCTTGTCTTAATACGAAGGATGCCTTAATATAAAGGTGTTGGGCCTCATTAGCGAGCCTCCAAATCCACCCAGAAGCCGGCTCTGATGCAGTCACAGTTCAGTCTCTTTATTTCAAGCTCAAGCTTGGGCTTACTCACTGATGACCTTAATGCAGCAAGGAAAGGATGGTGAAGCAACCTCGAACCCTCAGTGGGACAAGGCCTTATAGGAAATGGCAAGCAAGCAAGGAGGTTTCCAGCCTGGCAAGCAGCTAACTGAAAGACTATTGTAAGCTGACAGGTGTGTGCTCTGAAGCAAAACCAAGAACAATCACAAATGGTCTGAAAGTACTTCTGAAACAGACTTATCTTGATTTGCTGTTGGTAGGAAGTAGCTAGGGAGTAACTCATGGCCAAGGGCAAGCCATTGGGTTCTTCCTGGTACTTGGGTGCATAGATTCAGTTGCAGGTCAAGTTCTCAAGCTCTTTTTTTTATTGAATATTTTATTTATTTACGTTTCACATGTCATCCCCTTTCTCCATTTCCCCTCCCTCATAAACTCCCTCTCCCATTCCTCCTCCTCCTTTTTGCTTTTATACTATTTTAATTTCATGCAAGTATTAAGGTCAGTTCTAGATTGAAAAACTAGCAACACAATAGATGGAAATAGTCAAGGAAGAAACAAGACAGTAAACACCAATAGTCAAAGAACAAGGCAAAGTCTTGTGATCACTATTTCTAAGGGCTTATCAGAATGACCAAAATATCTGAACCTACTTCCCTGTCTAACCCAAGGTCATTTTCATGCCTGAAGGAGTAGGTTTGGCTCTCAAAGGATGTCCTTAGTCTCACTGCAACTTGATATGTAATATTTGGTTGATATCCCTCAGAGGCCTGCTCTTTCCTGAGGGGAAAAGGAGGAGGAGTAGGTCTGAGTGAGAAGGAAAGTAGGGGAGAAGGCCTGGGAGGAGAGGAGGGAGGAGAACTGCACTTGGGATATAAAATATGAGGGAAGAATAAATTAAAAAGAAAAGAAAAACATCTTTGATCACTTAAAAGTTGACTGACCATCAGCTTTCATGCATTAACTACTTCTTACAGTTTACAAGTTAGGGTGGTTTTTTTTTTTTTTTTTTTTTTGTAGATTGAGATTTTACAGTTTTATCCCTGATAAATTTAAGCTTTAAAATTGGAAGTGAAGATCCCTTAACATTAAAATAGAAATTTAAACTATAAATACAGTTGCAAAAGCAAGCTAGTCAGACATGTATCTTTATGTTAGTTTTTATTAGTCTGAATATACCTTAGGGATGTAGACCTTATTTAATCAAGCATATGTTTTTACTTATTTAGACAATTTTAGAAGCTTGGTGTTAGCAAAGATACAAGTGGGTAAACACATTTCTAAGTCACCTGTTGCCAACCTGAGCATACCTTTATAATCTTAGAAATTTATCCATCCTAAAGATGTATATTTTAGAGACCTGTTGTTTTCTTCTTATCCTAAGAAGAAGATATAATAATAATTGAGAAGGTTTATACTTTGTGTCATTTCAATCAAGATGGTGGTGAAGTTACATGTCATGTACCTTAGTAAAGATGGCTGCGATCATATGGTCCCTTTCATCCTTGGAGGCAAGCTGTGTGGCTGCCATAAAAAAACCAAAACCAAAACCAAAACAAACAAAAAACAACCCTATTTTATATCGTATGATGTAGTTGACCTATTTTTCTAAACAGCAATTGAATCACATATGTAGTGTATTATAGCAAATTAAAATTACTTATGTGTAGATTTAGCAGTCAGGCTTTTGATGAAAGTTCTAATTTAAAATAGGATACAGATTTTATGGATTTTAAAACCATACCCATGAAATTATAAATCCTAAGATCAAGAGTTTACATAAAACACAGAGATAGCTCTATCCACTTTGGGTCAATTTATACATGAGATCAGTTAAAAATATTCAATTGCTGAGATATAATTTAAAACATAGGTAGGTACAGGCATTTTTGTAGAGCACCGGGAATTTTATGTAAAATATATGTTCTTTTTTCAGAAGAGCCATCTATAAAAGCATTAAAATCAATCTCTATAGTATTTTAAGATGTAACTTTAGGTAATACCGATTCGCAGGCAAATGGGTAGAACTATAAAATCTCATCCTGAGGTAACCCAGATTCAAAAGAATGCACATTTTATGTACTCACTGGTAAGTGAATATTAGCCCAATAATTCACAATTCCTGCAATAAAACCCACAGACTACATGGAGCTTAGGAGGACCAGAGTACAGATGCTTTAGTCCTGCCTTGAGGGGGGAACAAGATGACTGCAGGAGATGGAGAAAGGGGAACTTGGGTGGGAGGGAAGGAGAAAGGAAGGGAGGAGGAAGAGGAAGAGGAAGAGGAAGGAAGGGGACACTATCAGGTACTAGAGGGGACAGGAGAGAGATACAGAGGGTCAGGAAATAAAAATAGCTAGCAGGGAGGATGAAGAACTGAGAATAGCCACTGGAGGGTCCCAGATGCCAGGAAAATCAGAGGCTCCCGGGACTCAGTAGGGATGACTTTAGCTGAAATGCACAGCGAAGGGGAGATAAAACCTGTAGAGACCACCTGCAGTAGATAGGCCTGGCCCCTGGATGAGGAATGGAGCCACTCACCCATCTCAAAATTTTTAACCCAGAAATGTCCCTGTCCAAAGAAAAGACAGTGACAAAAAATGGAATAGAAAGTGAAGGAAAGGCCATCTGGGGACTGCCCCACCTGGGGATCCACCCTGTCTGCAGACATCAAACCCTGACACTGTTGCTGTTGCCAAGAGGAGCTTGCTGACAGGAACCTGGTAAGGCTGTTCCTTGGGAGCGGAGGTGTTCGCCAGCAACTGACCAACGCAGATGTAGATGTAGATGCTTGGAGCCAACTATCAGACTGAGCTCAGGGACCCTGGTGGTGGAGCTGGGGAAAGAACTGGAGGAGTGGAGAGGAATTGCAACCCCATAGAAGGAAAAACATCAGCAGGCTGGATCACCCTGTGCTCCCAGGGACTAGACTACCAACCAAGAAGTGTACAAAGAGGGATCTATGGCTCCAGATACGTATATAGCAGAAGATGGAATTGTCTGACATCAGTGTGAGGGGAGGCCCTTGGTCCTGTGGAGATTTGATGCCCCAGATAGGGGGATGTTGGAGAGGTGGGGTGGGAGTGAGTCGGTGGATGAGGGAGCACCTTTGTAGAGGCAAAGGGGAGGGGGAAGAAGGCAGATATGGGAGGGGAGATTTGTGGAGGTGTTGATTGGGAAGTGGGATATCAGTTGAGATGTAGACGAATGGAATGATTAATAAAAAATGACAAGAAATACCTTTAAAAAGACTTCTCAGTGTTTATTTATAGATTCTAAGTAACATGAAAATCTCTCAGTTCTTAACAGTTTAGAGCAAATAACCAATCTGAACTTTATTTAGTTGAACGGTACTTTTGTAGGCTCCTTAATAGCAAAGGATGTTTTCCTATGAGCTGCCACCTTTACAGCAGCATTATTTAGTAAACTGAGGATGTGGTTTGTTACATATGTTACATTTACTATATAATTTAACTGAGAGTAATCAGCAAACAACTTAAGAGAACAGAGCCAAATCCCTAGTAGTGATAAACAGATGAAAGCATGCCCAATAATATGACCCAAAGTTTTAAATTTTGCTCTCACCATGAAAATTAAGCATTTTTAAATTAAATATTTATGTTTATTGCCTTATAATTGCAAATATACATTCTGTTTATTATATTATCTATACTGAGAATCTGAAATAGTAAACACAAAAATTTATTAAAATTCACCTCATAATTATAAATATATATTCTATTTATTATATTATTTACAGCAAGAATGTGAAATAATGAAGACACTTTGTTACCTGTAGTTCTTAAAATCCAAAATCCAACCACCTCTGCCTTTGCCTGGTTGAAAACACTAATGAGAAAAGTTGTCAAGTGAGCACTGTATGTTAAACTACGGGAAATTTGAACAAGAGATTTACAGTTACAAGTTTTCTAACCCTTTTTTTTCTATTTTTTTATTTCATAGTTTATCTGTTTACGTTCCCCGTTTATCTGTTATCCCCTTTCCCCATTTCCTCTCATTAACCTCCTATCCCTTCCCTCCTCCTCCTTTTTTTTTTCTTTAACCCTGTTCAAATTACACACAAGTATTAAGGTCAGTTCTAGGTTGAGGAACTAGCAATACAATAGATGCAAATAGTCAAGAAACAAGCAAGACAATAAAGCCAGATAGTTAAAAAAACAATCAGGACAATAAACAAAGTCCTGTGATCACTCCTGTGATCACTGTTTCTAAGAGCTTATCAGAATGACCAAAGTATTTGAGTCTACTTCCCTGTCCTAGCCCAAAGTCATTTTCATGTCTGAAGTCTACTTCTTTGTCTAGCCTAAGATTTAGATTCCTGCCTGAAATTACTTCTTTGTTCTAGTCTAATGTCACATACCTGCCTGTAGTCCATTTCCTTGTGCTTGGCCAATGTCAGATTCTTTCCAAGCAGTCCATTTCCTTGTCCTTAGCCAATGTCAGATTACTGCCAGGCAGTCTCCCAAAACTTTATGGTGAGTGTCTATGGCACCCTACAACTAGGCATACTTATGCCTAGGTGAAAAGGAAGGATCTACTTACTGGCATATGGGATGATCCTGTCCAGGTATCTAATATGGCAAAAAGGGCATGTTTGTGTTTTTTCTGCAGGATGCTGAAGGAGCATAGTGGCTGCCAGAATGATTGGTGAGACATGCAGTTGCTGAGACAAAGAATGATTCTGACCTGTGAGCTTGTGCCCTGACAAGGGTGACTGGGAAGCTGTATTGGACATATGTTCCTGACCCACCTTTGCTTGCCTATATCCCAGATGGGACAAGCTGCCTTGCCTCAAGTTTTTAGACCTTGTGGGACAGAAAATCAAAAAGACAAGTTATAATGACTCTTATATTTTTCTTAATGGTGACCAGTTATTCAGACTCAATCATGCACTGGTCTAGAAATCAATCCAATATTGGAAATAACAGACTTCATTTGGAAGGCTAGATCCGGACATTTTCAGAGACATATTTGGAAGTTAGCTGCAGTTCTCTATGATGTTATAATAGTAAGAGATAAAGTTGAGACAGGATCTGGATTTCAAACCAGTGTTAGTGCATGTGTTAAGACTCTTACAATTGTCAAGTTAAAATTACTTTTGTCTCTTCTACACTATTTATTGTAAGTTGCATTGACTGTATACTTTCTAACTGTGTTAGTGTGTTGAAACCTGGCATGTATGTTACAGGGGTCTATCAACCAGCTTTTGTCTCACTGTCCTGAGTATTAGAAAACTTTGGTTTTCTGAAAAAAAGCTTGCAAGTGCTAGAAGAAGTGAGTTAGGTTTTTAAGCAGAAGCAAGAGAGTAGTGGGCTTGATTATTGCTGATAAAACAACTTTAACTACATTAATTGCTAGCACCACTGCTTTTGCAATAGCTTTGACACAAGGAGTTAAGACAGTTATTTTTGTTAATCACCTAGCAAAAAATTGTTACTAATGTATTGAGTATACAAAAGGATTTATATAGGTGTCTGGAACAATGGATTGATGCTATATATCCTATTCAAATTATCTGAAGGAGGTTCAGGGTATAAGAGGTAAAAGCCATCTCAAGTGTCATGACAAATATCATTGGAGTGGTGATACTTCTAAAATTTACAATGATAGTCATTATAATTAGAAAAAAAATTAAAGACACTTGTATTTGGCATAATTCTAATACCTCTCTGGATATTTTAACTTTGTATAGTGAGATTATGAATTTAAAGAATGCTGCTTTGTTGAGCTTTGGTGCTGGAGATAATGCTGATAAAATTATCCATGGCTTGAGGTCAGTATTTGCATTTTGGTCAAACCTCAGGATTGGCTTGATCATGCTAGCCCTTTTTGTCCTGGGAATACTTTTATTCCTGCCAATAGTGTTAAAGCTTGTCTCTAACAACATCAACATGTTTGCAGCCAAGGTGCATGACTTGAAACTGAAAATGTACCCCTCTAGGCACAGTTATTAGATTAACAGGCTGGCAAGCCAAGAATGGGTAAGATTCTGCACAGAGATTTACCAGCCTAAGATATAAGTGCATTGCTTTTGATAATGCATATTCCATGACTGGTAAGGAAGGCATTCTTTTCAGAACCACCTAAGACAGGCTCAGTCTGGTTTATACAATAAAAAAGGGGGAGATGGGATGCCTTCTAACTCTTAAATATAAAAATTATTTCTTAGAGGAGTCTCAAAGAGAGTGCTGTCGCTGCCCTTAGGAAGGTCCAATAGCTGATAAGTTCTGGCCAATTTACAAAAAAAAAAAAAAAAAAAAAAGGCATCCTTATAAAAGAAATCCCCAGCAACATCCACAGCATTTTATGAAAGTTTTCCAAAAACACAATAGAAAAACATATCCTATAAACACCCAATATCATATGCGTTAATTATTTTTTTTTTAATAATCAAAATGGTGATGCAGTGTAGCTCACTGTTAGAGAACTTGTCTAGGATGTCTGCGACTTGTATTTAACTTATCAGCATCACATAAAAGGCCATTTTTGATGATGTACATGAGTTGAAGAGGCATTGAAAGATTTTAGCTAGGAGGAAGGAGATGTAGGACTCTACTATACAAAATAGTGACTATAGGTAACCATATATTATGCTCTTTAAAAACATTTAAAAATGGTTATAAAAAAGTTTTCAGTACAAAAATTATAACTATGTGAATCAAGGTATATTGCTAATTAGCTAGAGATCACCATTCTGTAATATATATAGTTTTCAAAGCATCATATTGTCCATGATAAATGCATACAGTTATAATCATTAACTTCTTAGCAAGGAAATAAATGCACAAAAAATATTGGAAGCAATCACAACAAACAGCTCTAATTAAACAAGGGTGAAACTAGCCACTAGTGATATGGCAAAGTTATAAATGTGAACCATATACAGAATTTCAATTTATTCTTGGAAATACAAACATATTTTCTCTGGACTTCATAATTTTTTGTGAAAAATTCATCTATTTTTCATATGCTTTTAATTCCTTGATGATATGTTCAATATATACTCTATAATAGATTCATTTATCATATTGTTTTTTATTTAATTTTAATAAGCATGTTTAAATGGCAAAACAAACAAAACCAATTACACTAACATTTTATTTAAACCTGTATACCAAAACTATACATTTCAATCTATAATCAATTTTAACCTGTTTCTCCTTCTCTTTTCAAAATTCTGTTTGCACTCTTCATTTATAACAACACTTTTTGAATTAATCTATTTTAAGTGATCAATAGTAATATGTAGTTTATGGTTACCTTATTAGGAAATGATCTAATGTATAGCTTGTCTATGGAAAATTTTATTTATAATTAAGATGACATAAAAAACTACTTTATGCATACCAGTACTAGAGCATCAAAAATTTGTCATTGACATGCTACATGCTTATGGAACCTTTGCATTCTACAGAACTCTTTAATTAATTATTTTGCTTATTTTTTATACATTCACTTTACATCCCACTCACTGCTCCCCCAGCCAGTCACCCCTCCCACAATCCTTCCCCCATCCCCACTCCCCTTCTCTTCTGAGTGGGTGAGGCCCCCTGAAAGTTAAGCTTAATTTAAGTATGGATTAGATGAGAGGAGAAGAGAACATCCTCCATATAATGAATGATTAATACCTCAGGAATTCAAACAGCATTGTCTTAAGTACTTTATGTCCTAATTATAATCATTCTGTATTAGAAGATGGGCCTGTTTAATTTTTTTCATGAAGGGACCTTTGATGTTGAGTTATTACCACTTTAATAGAAAAACAACAGCAACAAAAGATTCCACAAAGGGATCTTTGATATTTAGCTATTCAGGCTATGGGAAAAAAATCTCAAGCAAACAAACAGCAAGGAAAATTTAAGTTTGGCCCCCATGCTGCTAGTGGTGTACCCTGGTCTGACATTTTCGAAGAGGTAGAAGAAAGAATCTCAGATATAGTGGTACCATAGAAAATATTGACATAACAGTCAAAGAAAATACAAAACACAAAAAGCTTTAACCCAAAACATCCAGGAAATTCAGGATACAATGAAAACACCAAACCTAAGAATAATAGGAATAGAAGAGAGTGAGGATTCCCAATTCAATGGGCCCAAAACATCTTCAAGAAAATCATAGAAGAAAATTTCCCTAATCTAAAGAAAGAGACAATCATCGATGTATAAGAAGCCTCCAAAGCACCAAATAGATTGGACCAGTCAGAATGGCTACGATCAAAAACTCAGGCAACAGCAGATGCTGGTGAGGATGTGGCGAAAAAGGAAGACACCTCCATTGCTGGTGGGATTGCAACCTGGTAGAGCCACTTTGGAAATCAGTCTGGCAGTTCCTCAGAAAGCTGAAAATAGTTCTACTTGAAGACCCAGGTATACCACACCTGGACATGTACTGAAAAGATGCTCTACCATACAACAAGGACACATTTGTCACTATGTTCATAGCAGCCTTATTTATAATAGCTAGAAGCTGGAAACAACCTAGATATCCTTCAAAAGAAGAATAGATACAGCAAAATGTGGTACATTTATACAATGGAGTACTACTCAGCTATTAAAAGCAAGGACTTCACAGATTTTTCAGGCAAATGGATGGAACTAGAAAATATCATGCTGAGTGAGGTAACTCAGAGCCTAAAGGCATATATCCACTGATAAGTAGATATCAGCCCCAAAGCTCAGAATACCCATGATACAACTCACAGACCATATGAAGCTTAAAAAGAAGGAAGGCCAAAGTGCGGATGCTTCAATCCCACTTACAAGGGGGAACAAAATAATCACAGGAAAGAGAAGGACGGAGGGACCTGGGTGGGAAAAGGGAAGGGGTGCACAGTATTAGGTATGGGAGGAGACAGGAGAGAAGTCCAGAGGGCCAGGAGAATAAATAGAAATATGTAGCAGTGGGGTTGGGGAATGGGTGAACCACTAGAAAGTTCTAGACACCAGGGCTGAGAGAGGCTCCCAGGACCCAATCAGATGACATTAGCCCAAATGTCCAACAGTGGGGAGATAGTACCTGAAGAGGCCCCCTCCAGTAGATAGACATGGCCCTCAGTTCAGGGATGCGGCCGCCTACCCATCTTAAAATTTTTAACTGAGAATTGTTCCTGTCTAAAGGAAATGCAGAAACAAAAAATAGAGTAGAGACTGGAGGAAAGGACATCCAGAGACTGTATCACCTTGGGATCTATCTATCTGCAGACACCAAATCCAGACACTATTGCTGATGCCAAGATGTGTTTGCAGACAGAAGCCTGGTATGGCTGTCTTCTGAGAGGCACTGCCATTACCTAACTAAGACAGATGTAGATAGAGCCAACCATTGGACTTAGTGTGGAGACTGAAGGGAATTGCAATCCATAGGAAAAACAACAGTATCAACTAACTGGACCCCTCAGAGCTCTCTGGGACTGTGCTAACAAACAAAGAGTATACATGGGCTGGTCTGTGGCTCCTGTTACATATGTAGCAGAGGACTACCTTATCTGGCATCAGTTGGAGGGGAGTCGATTGGTCCCTGTGGAGGCTGGATGCCCCAGAGAAGGGGGATGTTAGAGGGGTGAGGTGGTGGTGGGTGGGTGGGTGGAGGAACACTCTTTTAGAAGCAAAGGGGAGGAGAGAATGGGGTGGAGAGCTCATGGAGGGGAAACCGGGGGGAAAGGGAACAACATTTGAAATATAAATAAAAATTTTTAATAAAACAAAAACTCTACACTCATCCAGCTCTGCTGGTTGCAGCTCGATGCAGTCAGACTCCCAGAGTCACACTTGAGGTGTCTTCCAATCAGAAGCCAAGTTTAGAAAGAACATTTTAAGTGGGAATTTTTTTCCTATCCTTGGCCTCTCACCTCAACAACTTTGAACAGGCACACTGTAGATCCTATCCATGATGCAGGTGAAACTCTAAGGTATGTCAAATTACCCTATTCCAAAGGTCATCCTAATAGTAGTTTGTCCTAAATATCTTAGATAAAGTCTGCTAAGGCAGGAAAAGCTCAGGAAGGCTCCTTCATACCCTACTCCCTGGAGGTTGTTGTTACTGTAATATAATCAATGTCTTCCAGTTGTTACTAGTAAAGAATGTGGTACTTTGAACACTTGTCTGCTTTACAGTTGGAATTCCTTGGTGAGTCTAGTTGAGATTTTTTTTTCTCAAACCAATGATCTCTTTCAGCAGGCTTTCTCTCCCTCCATGTGACTTCTGTGGAGTTAGCAATCTGGCAGAGCATACTTCCTCCTTCCTAATTCTCTGCCCTTTATTTGTAATTTTGTTCTGTGGGGATCCCAACCCTATGGTGTGTAAAATGCAGCACATATCAAAAACTGCCGATACTCTTTCAAAGCCGAGTGAGAGAGGAGCCAAGTTTCAGGGGTATGCTTAATTTGAAAAATTGGTTAGGAACTCTAGCATGCAGAGAGGCATCTGGGATGTTTGAAAACTGACATTGATGTTCCTAGCTGGAGAAAGGAGGTTGTTGACCATTGTTGAATGCTACGATGTTGCTGCTGTATTCACTAGTTTATTTTATTTTACTAAAGGCATGTATCTTCCATGCCCTTGCTCATTGAAGGGCATTAAAATAATGCACATCTCTCTAGTTCTCTGGCATGGGAGGGGAGCAACTAGAAAATATCACAATGTGAGGGTACCTGGCTCATCGATTCTATCATACATCACTCTTATTCCTCCACTGTGGTACAAATGCTAAGTGACAGCCTTAGAAGAATTCTCCCTGTGGAGTCTCCAGCAGGAGTTTCCTTGACTGTTTAATTATCAGATCTGAACAGATGGCAGAGTCTGGGAACTTTCTGAATAGATACTTTCTAATTGTTCAAGCTATGCTTCCTAATTCTAACTGGATCAATCAACGTTAGAATCTGATAGTTATAAGAAATCTCACAATTTGGCCTCTGAGACTATTACTGATTATAGTTTCTCATAGTTCGATGTGAGAGTAATTTTCCTTGTCTGTAATAGTTTTATTTTAAGTGACTAAAGTGATAGACTATGACAGATTGAAAGCCATGGTGGAAGAATATTAGAGCAAATAGACTTAGGCTCTGCCAGTGCTTTTGTGCATACTTAGCCTGTACTAGAACGATCACAGATAGAGCTTCAGGTTTGTGTGTGTATTATTCCTATAGACTATAGACTTTGAATTTTGGGCTGCTGAGCACCTGTACTTCATGGTCTTGGCTGCCGTTGTGGCTGTTGTAACATCTTTTTGAGATAATATGCTCATTTGCAGAGTAATGGCTGTTGGGAGCTCAAGACTGAGTTCCTTTCTAAGACAGTGGTCCTAGGCTACCTCAGCAGAGGCAACTGTTTCCATCCACATTTGTCCTTTTCAAGGCACCAGTTCAATGACCCAAGAGGGGATGCAAAGGCTTATTCTTTTGGCTCAGTCATAGACAATTCTGAAAAAGCTATCCCAGGTCTGAAATTTTGTATGGGACTGTTTGAGGCCTCTGTTGTAATTGTATTCCAAGGCATCATCTTAGGCTACTGTCTTCATCCTAATACAGGTGATATTTACCTAGAACACTCACCTATGGAAATAATATGGATTTTTTAAAATAAGACAATGTTTTTTTTAAATTGATACCCTAACTAAACACCTTTCATCACCAAATAAAACACAGCACCAGGAATGGGTTACATCTAGTTTATTTGTTGGACAAAGAGGCCCCATGGAAACTTCCAAATATTTGGCTATTGCCAAGAGTATTGGTTGCTCTCTACAAACTTATAGTGAGGTTCAATTACTGAAGATAATGCTTACATATCCCATTTAAAACAGAGAGGTTGAGCTCGTAACTAGAGCCTTTACGCCTACTGACTAGTGTTTATGATGCTGGAACATGCACTGCATGTTACCAGAGGAGAAGGGTAACCATGAACCTGGTAAAAATCCTTTCATCTGCAATGACAACCTGCAGGAAGATATACTTGTGCAACAGTGGCATAAATGTTTTGTGAGTAACCAAAATTATCTGACTGGTGTAGGGACCACTCCATGAGATGGAACTTATGTCTGACACTGCTTTGGTAGCCAAGAACCTGGGATTAGATAGGCCTTGGGAAAATAACTAATATTGCTCTGGTAAAGGACAATATCAACCTAGTGACTCCTAATATCATTCTGTTCTACTAATAATCTTATTAATTGTTTTTAGTGGTTATGAGCACACAATGCATACTGATCACTTTCACTGGCCACCTTCCTGCCATCCCTGTTCACCTCACATGCTTTATATATTGAGTGAATTAGTCATTTATAAAATATTGGATTTGATATATATCTACTTTTGTTACTTTATATTTTTTTCTTTTGGTCTTTAAATCTATTTAGTTTAAATGTTTTTGTGCGTGTGGTGGTTTTTGTTTCCTTCTCTTTCTTTCCATTCCTTTTTCTTTTCCTTTCTTGAAGTGCTCTTTAAAAATTTAAAAATTGACATGCTGGCAAAAAAAATGGCATTTATCTAATAATCAGAAATCTGAAGGAAAATGTTAAATAATTAAGAGTTTCAAACATAATGAGATGATTCTTGATGTATTTGGGAAAGGTATCTTTTCCTTATTTTAGTTTTTAGGTTTACCTTTAGATTTCTTTATCTGTTGTGTTTATGTGTTCGCCTGACACAGTGCAAGCAAGCACATATAGGTCAGAGTACAACTTGGAAGTGTCATTTCTCTCCTGCTACCAAGATTCTTAAGTAACATGAGCACTTAATTTATGCAGGTATTCCCCAGGTACAAGTCACAGTTAGGTGATGGGATCTCTGCTTAAGTCTAAGGGGAAGACACTTATAACTAATTCACATCCAAGTCTATAACTCACTGTGATAGAACACTGAGTATAATACACACACCCTGTTGGTAAGAAAATGCAGGAACATAGTACTAAAGAAAGTAAGAGAACTTGTAATGTTTGAAATTTGGGTACTGTTTTTGATCAGGGTTGGTAAATGATTGCAAGATGGACATTTTAGATCATGTAGACTGTGCACATTGTGTTTCTGTGATCGTATTCTACAACATCTATGTGTCAGTGGAGGTGAACTAAACAAGATGATATTGTTAACAGCAGGCGGAAGACTGATTTGACCCTGGTTAACGAGATTCAGTTTGTTATCTGGTGGGGCTGCTGAAGGAGCTCAGCCTGTGAAGGAGCTGGTTATGCGGATGAGCTGAGCTGGATTCCTGTGATCTCCATGGAGAAAAGAGAGCTGATTCTCTAAGATTTCTCTAGCGTACATATGTGTATGAGCATGTGTGTGCATGCACACACTCACACACACACATACTCACACTCACACTCACACACACTCACACACACTCACAACATACACACATTCACATACACACTCACACACTCACACACACTCACACACACACACTCACACACACTCACACACACACACTCACACACTCACACACACTCACACACACACACTTACACTCACACACACAACACACACATTCACATGTGCACTCACACACTCACACACACTCACACACTCACACACACTCACACACACTCACACACTCGCACACAC
>NW_021604705.1:293344-310341 GCF_004785775.1 Grammomys surdaster
ACACTCACACACTCTCAAACACACTCACACACACTCACACACACTCATACACTCTCAAACACACTCACACACACTCACACTCACACACTCACACACTCTCAAACACACTCACACACACACTCACACACACACTCATACTCACAGACACACACTCACACTCACACATTCACACACACACACTCACACACTCACACACACACTCACACACTCACACACACACTCACACACACACACAATAAATAAATACAAAAACATTCAAAAGGAATTCATTAGTAGATGGGAGGCAGCAGTGAGGCACAGAATTCACATGTAGCAAAATTTCAAAGTTACTGGTTGGTCTCCCTTCCTTCCTAGCTTTTCTCCTTTCCAGCAATTCTTTCTTTTTTAATTATTTAAGAAAGAATTAGAGGCTCCTGTATTCTTTTCATCTTTCTTCTATCATGCACTAACTTTGTGCCCTTTTTTGTCATCTTATTTTACTTTACAAATTGCTGGAGAATGTGTTTGTCTCAGGAGTTCTCAGAAATCCTGCTGCATATTAGAGTCAACATTATAGTTTCATCTGAATGTAAATGCTGTCTCTACTCTTGCCCTTGCTGTGCTGTGGTAGAACAAATTGTTATTCTCTATTGACTGTGTACACTTCTCATGTCTTTATGAAAATAATTTTCTAAAATTTTGCTTTAATTCTGAAGTGGAAATTTGAACATTCAGAAGCCACATTTTTTTTTTTTGTAGAATTCTAGCTACACTATTCATGTTTGTTGGTCTAACATATACAATTAACTTGAAGATGCTGTTGCTTAAAGCTTAAAAATACTGAAGTCTATTTAGGATGAAAACTGCAACTTCTAAGAAGTCATAACTCTCTTCATATTCTACACATCACTGTCCCCAAAGGACTTTTGAGAATACATTTGAAAGTAAATTTTATATATCTGAGATACTTAACACAAATGATATATGCATTATGATGTATTTAGCAACAAAGAAAAATTAAAATATTATTTTCCAGGGATCACTGAGAATAAAAACATGCAAACAAATCCATTCTGATTTGCTAAATAAAAATTGTCTTCAAGCGCTCTATGTTGATTGCATTTTACAAATAAAAATTATACTTTGTCACCATACTTAAGCTGAGTCAGCTATAAAATGTTGTTAAGATGGATGACAGTCAATCACCTTTTGCAATAGTAAAGAATAAAACTATAGTGATAGCATATTTTCTGCAAGTATGTATTCCCTGCAGAGTCTGTATTGACGGTAATGATATAAGGTTGACCCTTCTTATCTAAATGTAATTTAGAGCAGTGTGGAATCATAGTAAGTCAATACTTCAATTATTTAAAACTTTTCATTATCTACCACTACTACAACTTTTTTTCTTTCTTTTTCACTAAGACACAACCTTTCTATATAGCTGGTCCTGAACTCTTGATGCCTTGTCTTGGTCTCTCAAGTATTGCAATTAGAGGTTTGTATCACCACACATGTGGCCTCTGGATATGTTTTATGTTGACTTGTCTTCTGACCTATGATTAAAAGCCCATATTAGTTACATTTCTCATTGTTATGATAAAATACCTCCCAACGCAATGTAAGGAAAGAAGAGTTTAGATGTTATCATAGCAGGAACATGGAGTAAGTAGTCACACAGCACCTGCAGTTAGGAGACAAGGAGAAAATGCCAACTTTCTCATTTCTCCATATTATTTATTTATTTACTTATTTATTTTGTTTTTTGAGACAGGGTTTCTATGTATAGCCCTGGCTGTCCTGGAACTCACTCTGTAGACCAGGCTGGCCTCAAACTCAGAAATCCACCTGCCTCTGCCTCCCAAGTGCTGGGATTAAAGGCATGCGCTACCACCGCCCTGCTCTCCATATTTATTCAGTCTGAAACCACAGTTCAGGGAACGGTGCTATGGCATTTATATGGACTTTCTCTACTTAGTTAAACCTGTGTGAGCAATCCTTATAAACAGATGGCAATTCCTAATCCAGTAAAGCAAACATTGAAAATCTACCCTTACAAATGAATTTCTTGTTTTTATTGGATATTTTATTTATTTACATTTTGAATGTTATCCTTTTCCTGATTTTCCCTCTACAAACCCCATATCTCATCCTCCCTCCCCCTGCTTCTATAAGGGTGGTCCCCCACCCACCTACCCACCCACTCCTACCTCAAAAATCAACTTCTTTTCTTGACATCCAAACCATCACTTTAAACTATAACATTAGATGCATGGTCCTCAGCTCATGAACCTCTCATAATGCAAATTAATTTAATTAGTTTGTACGAGTGTTTTTACAGTATTAACACTATTGCAAAGTTCAAATGTAAGGAGGCAAAAATTACAGAAAAAGATCAGGACACCCATCTGAATTAAAGTTAGTAAATTCACAGGCCTGAGTTAAAGAAAGAGCCAGAAGGCAAGTCAGCTAGGCCATTCCAGGGACTGACTTACTACAAAGAATAACAGAACTACAAATACAGGTTGGTCAAGGTACTGTGGGAAAGGACTGACCACAATGGGCTAGGTTAAAGTCACATTCCTGAGAAAAATGTGTGCAGGATGTTTCCCACTCCCCACCCCGGTTTATGACGTGTGCAAGGTGTTTCCCACTCCCCACCTTGGTTTATGGCTAACTGAATAATGGTTGAAAACTTTTCACTATTTACTACTGTTCCACTTTTTGATTTCTCCCTGAACCCCCCTGGTTTGTGGTTTTCTCCTTTAAATACCCCTTTCTCCCAAGCCTCTTGGCCGACACTCCTCTGCCCTTGCATGGGATACGAGTCTTGACCCTGCGCTGACTATGATTAATTAAAACTCTTGCTATTGCAACTAGTTTGGTGTCTCTTGTGGTCATGGGTGAGTCACATCTTCTCGAGACTTGAGTGAAAGTCTCCCCTCTCTGGAGATCTTACACAAAGTACACTTTCTACCCTGAAACTCAGGCAATCTCTTAACATTCAGCCTGCATTTAAATACCACCACCACCAGCAGCAGCAGCACCAAAATTTACTGAAAGGATTCTTTCTTTCTCTTTGGTGTCAGCAGCCATCAGGTGAGGCAGAGGAGTGTGCACAAATACATCAAGAAGCTGTGCAGCAAGAATCAGATCCATGTGGTACTTTTTCATTTGAGAGTCTGCTGTTGGCAGTTACCGCCAGCTTTCTGTGCTGTGTAGGGTTCCATACTCTAGCTAATATGAAAAAGTGTGAAAGCTGAGATACAACACAAGAAAAGTTGTGTCATATACAGGATTCATGTCTGCTTCAGTGGTTGCAAACATCCAGTTCCTAAGAGTGCAATTTACAGTTAGCTTATTCATTATTGTGTTAAACAGCTGAAGTTCACCCAAAGACTTTGGTTTGTTGTTGAGGTACTTGGGTGCTACTCTGGGGCTTTGAGAGTCTTGAATTCTTACTTGGCTGGTGAAAATTTCACATATAAGTTCTTTGAGGTTTTTCTCATTGATATATTCCATAAAGCTATCAGAAGAAATTCTGATACCCAAAGGATCATCAAACGATTCCACAACCACAGGGAGATATGTGGGCTGGCCCATAGTTAAAGAATATGAAATTTTACTTGGACAAATTTCCATTAAGTTTGTAAGCTGTGAGACGGATTCTGGAGTGGGGTTTAGTTAATGCTAGCTACATGAACTTACAGAAAGTTTTGATCAAGGTGTAAGTTTGTGACAATCACGTACCCTGCAGCCATATAAAGAATATGGATGACTATTTAAAGCTCATTCTTAGACAAGTCAATTCATGTTGGGTCAGTTTACATTACTCAATCCCATAAAATTAAGAAAAGTTAGTTGGTGGCATTATGATGTCATTTTTTTGCAGTCTAATGTTCAATATTATTTGCAGTTACTCATCTTCCTGGTAAACTCTTCGAAGGCATTGCCATTCCATGTTAGCCACACACATGCCACATTATCTTCCTTCTGTTTATGTCATGTTTGGTAAACTAATATTTCTCATAGTGACTTTGTGTATGGAAGTGATATAAGATGAATTGCCCATTTTACCTTATCACAGATCTATGTTTACTCTCTTAGAACAGATGGCTAGATTTCAAAATCTTATTGACATGTTCCTTCAACTGATTTGCTCTTTGGATTTTAAAATGATGGTTTTATTGATTTTCTAAAAATACTCATAGAAGACTCAGAAATTATTTTCTATTCATCAAGAAGAGATAACATTATGTCTAGTAGGTATTTTACTAGAGTAATATATGTCTGTATAAGGGAAAACAACAACAATACTATGTTGCATATGCCAATGTAGAGTGGCACACAGTAATCATTCTCCTTTCAAATGTGGCCAATGATAAAACTGCAAGAAAAAAAAAGAACTAAACCAAGACTAAGATTCTGTAGGGAAAACACCAAATTCTGAAGCACATGACCAACATCTGGACCTTGAAGTAGCATCATATAGGCTCAAATGAGCTTGAAAATCTTTGTCTCTTTACTCTGCCACCTTTAGTAGATGTGGCTTCTCTTTGTATTGGTTCCATTTCAACTTTCCTTGATGGATGTCTCCAGCTTGTTTATTTCTTTAAGTCTCCCTCCCCCTCTCAGATTTATTTATATATTTAGTACAGTGTTTTGCTTGCATACATTCCTGAAGGCCAGAATAGGATGCCAGATATCACTATAGATAGTTATGAGCCACAATATGGTTGTCAGGAATTGAACTCAAGACCTCTGGAAGAGCAGCCTGTACTCTCAACCTCAGAGTCATCTCTCCAGCCCCTCTTTGCATCTCTTAACCCTTCCTTATCAAAGGGTCTTTCTTTTACTTTAAACTTTTTATTTTTGGCAGTAGTTGGCTATTACCACAGAGCCATGCTGAGAACAAGAGTCTTTGGAATGACCGTAGATGGCATATCTATACTATACTCCCTCATGCCAAGGTATGGGGATCATTGTGCAAGAGGGAGCAGAAAGACTATTAAGTATTACAATGTGGCATGTGTAGATGAATACAATAAAACCATGGTTTCCAGTCACACCAGTGGAGTTGCACATATGAGCTCACAGTGGACATGACAGCTTGCACAAGACCTGAGTAAAATCAAACCAGACAATGCCCAAGCTTGGAGGGGAGACAGACTCATGAACTTCTATCCCTGGTCATGAAGATACTGGGAATGATGATTGTCAGAGGAAAGAAAGTTGGTTTCCTCCTGGAATGTAAGCTAGGAGAGGCTACTCATACCTCAAATGGTTCCGATCTCATACATATATGACCAGCTTTAGAAGACACAGTAGTTGAAAAAACAAACAAATAAAAACCATAAAACTTAATAGCACATAAAGATGGGAGGGAAAAGTGATGGTGGTGGAGATAAGAGTGGAATTTCAGAGGAGAGAATGGGATGTGAATTTGACCAAAAAATATTGTGTATGAAATTTTCAATAATAAGTAATAATTATCAAAAATAAATAATAAAAGAATCAGAAGAAAATATTGGTAATTTATCTTCTTTTACTTTTGCCTATTACAATTCATAGAATTCTTGAATAAATACCCTCTGTTGCTGTGGATTTAAATATTACTAAGATTTTGATTTGTCTGTAACTCAAGGTCATTACCGTTGATATGTTTACAATGCTACCTGAGCAAAGAGACTTCATTTTGTTCATTATAGATCAACAACTTTCTTTTATCCATGGTGAGCTTGGGACAGAAGTAGAGAAGAGAGAATAAAATTCTGGGTGAAAGTGAAAGTGTACATTCTCATATATGGCAATTTCCACATTCTAGAGATTGCTCCTTGCAATCTCCTTTGAAGCTGTTGTCTTTCATCAATATCTATTGATAGCCCAATCACCCTGACACTCACAGTCTGTTTCTTAGACCGAGATACTTTCATCTAAACTAAATTTTCTTCTTCTTACATTGATTCCTTCCCTGTCTGTTTTGCTCACCACACCCAAGTTATTTTTTGCAGTGAATTAATCAATATATGTCACTCCATTAATTAAAACCCTTGGCTGATTTGTACTTTCTTACAATAGAGATGGTATAAACTCCTTATGTTGAATTCCTTCATAGTTTGTCTGCTCACTATTCATCCATTTTTTGCATTTCCTGTCATACACTCCTGGTAGCCTATCTTACACTGGATGCTGGATGTAAGCATTAGTTATTCATTTTATAATATACTGTCATATGCTGTCCTCTTTATCGCTATACTCATGAGTCTATCACTAAAGGCACAGTCTAGTTGATAAAGTTTGAAACCTAAACTTGGTGACTGTAAATATATAATACTGTCCATTTTATTTAATCACTCTATGGCTCAGTTGATTTTCATGTAGATGGGGATATTTACCATGAAGAATTTGTAATTTACATATTTATTTTGAAGATAATAGTAAGTGATCATATGTCTGAAGTAGAGGAAATGCAATATCCACATGATCCACCACTGTCAAACTAAATGCTTTGCTTTCTGTATTAATAGAATGAGCTTCCATACATTCTTACAGACAGATTTAATATCACCCACTATGTAGAGTCTTTGCTCACATCCCCACAAGCCTTTTCCATTATATTTTCACTGTAACATTTATTGGAATATATGACACACTTTATGAAGTTTCTTTCTTCCCACTATTAGACTATGTTTATTTTAGGAAAAGGATAGTTGTCTTTTATTTATTTTGTTCTATATATAATAGATACTTAAATTGTTGACTGAATGAATGAATGAGTCAATTAAGAAACAGAGAGATGTACATGATCTGTGAAAATGCTTTTACCATAGCAAGCTTCAAGTGTGTATAAAACTAGAGATGCTGATGTAAGGAATTGTCACACACTACAAATGAAGGTCAACACACTAATTCTCCTTGAATTTTTGACAGTGAAGTTTTTAGTGTTTGTGTGTGTTTGTGTGTATGTATGTGTGTGTGTACTTACATATAAATACCTGAGGACAACCTCAGGTATTATTCCTCAAAAGCAAGTCTATCTTTTGTTTGTTTGTTTATTTGTAGGCTCTTCCTTTGCCAGCAGGTCCAGGCGAGAGGAGAGTGATCTCTCCAGGGCTGAGCAGAATGGCGAGTGTTGACGGCCCAAAAGAAACACACTGGGCAAGGAGTCTTGTCTAAGCAGGAACTCAACTTTATTGCATCAGTCTCTTGCTTATATAAACATGGAACATAGGGAGGAGGAGTTTTGGAGGGGTGAGATGGTGTAGGGGGCAGGGGAGGGTGACGGAGGGTATGGGGTGACTGATAGGGCCAATGGCAAAGCTCTACATTCACAACGCCAGGGCAGAGGCAGGACCAAACAGGTCTTGCTGAGTCACCCTGGTACAGAAGTGACAGCAATAGGTCTCAAAACTAGAGTCAGGTTTAGGCTCTCCCACAAGGCCACGGAAACTCAAGCCAGGCTGGGTTTGTCCACAAGGCCCAAACCAGGGCCTAAATGGGGCCCAACATTTGTTTGTTTGTTTATTTATTTATTTATTCATTGAGATTACACTAGTATTACCTCATTTCTCCCATCCTTTCCCTCTCTTCAAACACTTTAGTATACCACTCCTGCTCTCTTTCAAATTCATGACCTCTTTTTCATTAATCATTGTTACTTGTATATATGTGGAACCATTGGTCTAGAATTCTGGAATTTATTATGTAGCAAGGAGGACAGGCTGGTTGGCCAACAAACCCAAGGAATCTACTTGTCTCTAACTCTCCAGCACCATGATTACAAGGCCACAAACCGACCCTAGCTTTTTATATGAGTTCATGGGACAAGCTCAGACCTTACGCGTACAAGGCTCACTTTTACCAAGTGAGCTATCTTCTATGCCCCTTTATTGAGCATTTAAAACAAATATCAGATATTACACTCTTAATTCATTAGTGAATCATTTTGTATCCTTTAAAATAGCACTATTTTAAACACAATGACAGTGAATAAATTTTCCATCTATTATTGAAGATACATTATATTTTTAAATGTTTTCAATTGTTTCAATTGTTGGTTATTAGGTTATTTATATTAATGTCCTTACATCACAGCTCATATATTGTCTCAAACTTTTAGTTTTAAAGAGTATATCTTCTTTCACCATTTATTATTATATAATGTAGGTAAGTCATTTGAAACAAAATTTCCTATAATTTAGGAGTTTGATGATATGAATTTTATGCTATTTTAAATTATCTTCACCTTTTCCTATTTTGTTAAAGTTTCCTTTGAAGGTTGATTAAACAAGCTTATTTTCCCGTGAGAAACTACATATTCTAGCGTATACTTCAAACTAAATTGCTTAAGTAGGATTACAATGTGTTATTGTGTGTTTGATAAGTTATTAGTGAAGTTTGAAGAGTTTAAATCCCATTAATTTATTTTTAAATCTTTTAAAAAGCATGTAGTTTAATGTTTTTATAGTATACCACTAATCATTGCCTTGAATCATTCTTTCACTGGGAGTTGCAAAATAGCAATTTTTCTCATTCTACTTTTGATTCATTAATTTATTATTTATTCACTTTACATCCTGATCACAATCCTTTTCCCTCTTTCCTACCCTTACCACCCTCCCAGGCCCCTTCTTCCACTCCCCTTCGCTCTCTCCTCAAAGAAGAGGAGACATCTCTCTGCTCCAGTATCAACCCACCATGGTACATCATGTCTTAACAGGATTAGGTCAATGCATCCTGGCCTACTGAGTCCAGACAAGGCATGTCAGCTAGGAGAAATGAATCCAAAGTCAAGCAACAGAGTCCCAGAGAAGATAGAGACAGCCCTTTCTCCAATTGTTGGGAACCCACATGCAATCCAAGCTGCACAACTGGTACATATGTATAGGGAGCCTAAGCCCAGTCCGCGTAAGCTCTTTGGTTGGTGGTTCAGTCTGTGAGCCCACGTGGGCCAAGGTTAGTTGGCACTGCAGATGTTCTGGTGGTGTTCTTGATCATCCTGGCTCCCCATCCTTCCCTGACTCTTCCACAAGATCCCCTCAGCTCTGCCTAAGGTTTGGCTGTGAGTCTTTGCATGTGTTTCCATTAGCTGCGAGATGAAGTCTCTCTGGTAACAATTGTACCAGACTTCTGTCTGCAAGCATAGTAGAGTATCATTAATAGTGTCAGTGTTGACCTTTCCCATGGGATGGGTCTCAAGTTGGGCCAGGCGTTTGTTGGCCATTCTCTCAGTTTATGCTCCATCTTTTCTTAAAAATTAATTTATGTTATGTATATGAGTTCTATACTGCATGTACACCTGCAGGCCAGAAGAGGGCACCTTAATAGATGGTTTGTGAGTCACCATGTGGGTGCTGAGACCTTAACTCAGAACTTCTGGAAGAGCAGTCAATGCCCTCAGCCACTGAGCCATGTATTTAGAACTAACTTTTTTTTTTTTTTTTCAAAGCTGAGGACCGGATCCAGGGCCTTGATCCTGCTAGGCAAGCACTCTACCACTGAACTAAATCCCCAACCCTTTGTGCTCCATTTTTATCCTTGCACATTTTGTAGGCAGGGCAAATTTGAAGTCAAAGGCTATGTGGACAGGTTGGTGTTCCTCTCTCTCCACTGGAAGTCTTGCCTGGTTATGGTAGGTGACAGCTTCAGGCTCCATATCCCCAGTTGCTAGGAGTCTCAGTCAGGGTCCCCTTCATATCCTTTCAGGAGCCTCACCACCCCATGTTTCTGGCTTGTTCCAGAGATGCTCCCCTTTCCCTTCTCTCTCCCAGCCATCTCATTCCCCATCACTGCTCTCCCATATCTGACCCCCACCTTTGTTCCCCTCCCTATCTTCTCTCCTACCCAGTTCCCTCTCTCCATCCACTTTTCATGTATATTTTGTATCCTCCTCTGAGTGAGATTCAAGTATCCTCCCTTGAACCTTCCTTGTTACGTAGCTTCTTTGGGTCTGTGGATTATAGCATGGTTACCCCGTACTTTATGGCTAATTTCCTTGTTTAAATGGCTGAGTAATATTCCACTGTGTAAATGTACTACATTTTCTTTATTCATTCTTTGATTGAGGGACACTTGAGATGTTTCCAGTTTCTGGCTATTATGAAAAAAGTTGCTATGAACATAGGGGAGCAAGTGTCCTTGTGGTACAGTAGAATATTTTTTAGATATGTACCTAAGATGGTGTAACTGGGGCTTGAGGAATAGTTTTTTTCTCATTCCACTTTTTTTGGCACATATTAACTATGACTTTTGTATGAACAATAATTTAACTATTTAGTTACCTCTGGGTATATCCCACTTAAAAAGATAGATCATTCTTTACTTTGTAAATGTTCAATGTACTGGCTTGATGTATGTGGTCTCTCCACAAATACAACAGCCAACAGAGTGTCAATCCAGGAGAGGAAATGTATAAGAAATTTCAGTTTAATATGACTTAGTAGCTGGTATTAGTTTAAACTTTAAGAATCTGACTCTGGGTAGCTTATTTTAGTATCACAGAAAAATTTGGAGAAAAGTTTCTTCATAATCATTAATTTAATCCCATATATACAGTTCCACACATGCTTAAAACATGATTTCACTGGAACTCTTGTGAAATACAAGTGATAAAGATAGGCCCTATAGATTAACTGAAAATTTAGGCTCAAGGTAAGCAATGCTCATGATAAGGGGAGCTAGTGTGACCTAGTCATACAGATAGTACAGAGGTCACTGGGCTATTAGCCACATTTATTTCCAATCTTTTGGGCAGAACATAGGTTTATATATTGTTGTCTTTGAAGAGTCTACCTTCTGAGTTTAACATTCTGGTTTCCTTAGTGCTCATCTGTGAGCACAAGGACCTCATGGTTCCTAATTTCTGATCTAACATTATATAAAGCTGATTATTTTGATCCATAGTTTGACATGTTTTGCTCAGTTGCAGTTAGTATACTATCTGTTCAGAAATGTCCATGTTTGGTCTGCTAAAACACTCCAGGTGTCCTTCAGCCTTTTGACAAGTTTTGAGATGTTTTATCTAAACTCCTTGCTTTCTGATATAGCAAGACAACAGGATTATCATGTTCATATTTTTATTCTGAATCTAGATCCATTCATTCCTGTAAGACGTTCCATTTTTTGAAGAGATAAGAGATTGGATAGAGTTGCCTCTGCTTCCTGTAGGTGGACAGACTAGGAACTATGCATTTTATTAAAAGAGAAAATAAACCATCAGTTTGTGGTAATATTTCTAATAGAAAAATTCCAGTTTCTATTTAACTATTTTGATGTGCTATAGCTCTGTCTTGAAAACCATGGTTCCTATATTAATACATGTGAATTAATTTAGTATTTTATAGCTGTTTCATAGTAAAATACCTAAATTTTAGAATTAAGGAAAAAATCAGAAGTAGATAGTGGTTAAAGTAGAAAAAAACAAAGAACTATTATGACAAAGTTAAGGAAATCTCAATATAGAACTGGCTTTATTTCTAAAATACATGAAGAAATTGGCATTTATAACAAAGAACAAATATATGTGTGTATTTGTATATTTTTTATTAAAAGAACATTTACCATTATGTACTTTTTCTAAAAAAATAAACATTTGTTTTAAGATAATTTTTATTAACCTAAAATTTCAAGAATCATGACAGATACTTCCTATGTATTTTTAGTTATTTTGTGTGCTCTTTTAAAATATTTTTATTACTTTTATGGCTAATAGTGTGTGTCTGTGTATGTGAATGTGCCTAACGAGTTCAGAGTCATTCCCTGGAGCTGAAGTCACTTGTAGCCTTGAGCCACTTGATGTGGGTTCTGGGAATTGAATTTGGGTCCTCTTTAAGAGCAATACATGTTCATGACTGCTGAGCCATCTCTCTGGTTCTACCCATACAATCTTTAGTCAGTTTTTTCCAACATCTAGTAAAAACAAGGGCAAAACATGATACTATTTATGAATCAGAATGTATACTGCTACACAGGATATCTCTGACACCCTTGTGTAGTCATATTCATTTCCTCTCTGTCTGATACCCTTTTCTTTCCTTCAATGTGTAATTATTCCATAGTTCATGCATTACCTCATTTGTAGTTAAAGAAAAACTAATCAATTATGCTAATGCTACTATTATATCCAAACTAGAAATGTACAACAACTACCCCCCCCAGAAAACAGCAGATCAATTTCTCTGAAGAATTGTTCATTTTAAAGTGATGAATCTTCTGTGTCCTAAGAGACGTTGTCCGATGAGTGGAGAAGAAGCTTAATACTATTTTCCAGCTTCCAACTCCACACTTAGGTTTCACTGTGGTCTGTTGAGAAAAATAAGAGAGACACGGAGCGCTCTCTCTCTCTCTCTCTCTCTCTCTCTCTCTCTCTCTCTCTCTCTCTCTCTCTCAGTGTGTGTGTGTGTGTGTGTGTGTGTGTGTGTGTATGTACTTCATGCTTTCTGAGAGCCATCTCCCTCGTTTTCTTTCACTAGAATCTAAACCATCCTTCTCTTTGACATTTGAGAGTTTTCACACTGTTAGAAGAGGGTTCTATTTTGAGTTATTTCTCTTCAATTTGGGACTTTAGTTACTTTGATACTACAGAGGGTCCTGCCTGCCTCACTACCCTCAGACCTCACACAACATTCTTGCCCCATCTATCCTATGAAACTGCTCAGCAGTGGTGACTGTCTGAAGTTAAGCTTTTGAATCCCAACCTTTTCAGGAAGACATGCTTCTTGAAAACTGCTGGGTTTTCTGCTTTTCAGAACCTGCTAGATTTTCCTTTGCTTACCTTTACTTGTTCTTGCAGAGCTGTTATCCCTCCTGAGATCTTGCTGTTGTCTGTGTTTCAGATTCACTTGTTCTTCTACTACAATGCCATAGGTGCTAATTTATCAGTCTGTTTTGTAATTTGTTCTGTTTATTGCAGTGCAATAAACATTCCCTGAACTTATTGACTTGAAATAATACTCATTGTCTCATGAAGTTGTGTATTTGTGCATGGAGTGACCAGAATGGCTTGTTTCTGTTTTATAATGTCACAACTTGAGATGAAATACTGTGAATGGCTAACAGATAAAGCATCTGAGAGGTAAAATAAGAATCTTTGAATTAAAAAAAATCACTACATGGCTGACTTGGTCTTCTTTAGACTAGAGTGGCTAATAGTGATTGAGTTCTTAGGCAACTGAGTTATGAAGTCATGAAGATGATAACAGCCAGTTTTCCTACAGATAGGGCCAGAAAAGGGTTGGCATACCATTCCTTATGCTGGCTGTATTATTCAAAACATTCATAGACCATTCAGTGAAAATGGTGAGGGAAGTAGACTGGAACTTCACATAGAAAGAAGTGTGTAGCTGCCTTTAATCTACCACAATGTAGTAATTATTCTAGTAGCTTTCTAGAAATGAAAACCTCATTAGATATAATCCATATATCATAAAATTCATTTTAAAAATCCATTCATTGTTTTGCAGTGTATAAACCCAGTCTGGAAAGATTTCACATTTCACCATTGCAAAAATAAAACCTTTCACATTTTAGCTGAGACTGCCCTTTTCCTTGCTTTCTATGGCTCTGGAACAATAAAACAGAACCTCAGTGTCATCATCTTCCCCAAACTTGAAATTTCTAAAAAGCAAAATAATTTTGACTTATACATTATTATTATAAAATGGAAAAATTATTTGTATATATTTAATGGATCAAAAAAGATGTTAAAATTGGAAATAATGAATCAAGCTAATTAACACTTTTATCACATTAAATACTGAATTTTGAGATAACAAGTTTGGAAAATTATTCTCCTCTGCTGTCAGTCTGTTGTTTGTCACAGGCTTAAAAAAAAAAAAAAAGTCTTACTCCCTTATAATGAAGGCTTTGCCTCTATTTTATTGAGAATAAAGGCAAAAAATCCAACTTTGAAAATAAATCAGTAAAATAATCATTTTATCTTTCGTGTAATCTACTAGATGTTACAGGGAAAAGATAAAAATTAAAATAATTTTAAGACATTGAAAATCCAGTAGCACATCTTCTGCATATTTTGTACCAATGGTACCAGTCTCCCAGTATTAGAGTTCAAATACATATTTAAAATCTACATATATTCCCCGCACATAAGACAAAGTGAACCCTGAATTTCTTCAGTAAATTCATGCTCATTAGTACAGTTCTGATTTTCTGCTTTGAACCAGTGCAACATTCTTGAGAAGAGAGGCAGATTTCCAAAGCACAGCAAAGCAGTGGCTCCTTGATAATAAGAACTGCATCCTGCAGTGTTGCAGCTCCTACCCTGCTTTGTCTCTGTATCTGCTTCAGCATCCTGGCCCAGAGCTCTGTAGGCAGGCTGCCTGCCTCAGATGAGAATTAGAAGACTCCAACTGCCTTGTGCACCCATGCATAATTTTTAGGATAAGTAGTATGCTTGGTTGTTGTTTTATTTTTTGTTTTCCTTTATTGAAAATATTTTTCTCACATAATGTATTCTGATTACCATTTCTCCCATCTTTCCAGTTCTATTCCTCCCAGTTCCTCCTCCCTCCCCTCCCATACTGATCCACCACCTTTATCTCTCATTAGAAATCAATCAGGCTTCTAAGGGATAATAATAAAATTAAATTAAATAAATAAAACAAAAACTAACATATTGGAATAGAACAAAACACACAAGAAAAAGAGCCCAAGAAAAGCAAATAAAGCACATGTAGATGCAGAGACACTCATACTCACAGGCAAGAATCCCATAAAAACTCTATATTGTGTGCTGTAGTATATACTCAAAGGAACTTTAGGGTAAAATGAGAGAAACATATAAATAAGGTAAATTAAAAACAATTCAAAAGCTTTGACTTGACTTCATGGGACAAGGAACCTCCAAAGCTACCCTTGAGTTTGTTTTCTATTGGCTATTTATTGCTGGGCATGTAGCCTTCTGTTAAGAGTAATTTGTTTCCCCATTGTGATTCCCTTGAAAAAACCCTAAATTTTCTTTGCAAGTGGCTCTAATTGGACGTAGCTTCTAGCCTAGGAATGGGACATGTGTTCACTTCTCTTTTCAGCTCTAGGACCACATCTTGTGCAGACTCATGCTGGCCTTGTGTATGCTGCTCCAGTCTCAGTGAGATCATAGATTCATGGATCCCGCTGCATTAGAGGGCTTTGTTTCCTGATGTTCTCCATTGCCTCTGCCTCTTTCTGCCTTCTCTTCCACAGAGAATTCTGGTCATTCACTGAGGGAAGGTATTTGATGGAGACATCCCAGGGTTGAATGTTCCAAGGACTCTCACTCTCTGCACATTCCCGGGCTGTGGGTCTTTGTATTTGCTTGCATCTACCACAGGAGAAAGCATCTCTGATGATAACTTAGCAAAGCATTGATTTGTGAGTATAGTCAAATGTAATTAGGAGTCATTTTATTGCTATGTTTTTTTAGTGGAAGAGTAGTATTTGCTTTTACACTAGGTTCAGTGTGGTCTCGTCAGATTGTTGGACACTCAAGAAGTGTAGGGTATGGCTTCCATCTGGTGGAATAGGTCTTAACTTAAATCAGATACTGGTTGGCTACTCCCACAAGGTTTATGCTGTGATTTCCCTAGCATATTTTGCAGGTAGCATACCATTGTAGACTGAAGGGTTTGTAGCTAGTTTGATTTTTATGATCCTCTTTTTTCAGTGTGCAGAGTATGCTCCTGTACCAAAGATGCTAGCACTCAGAGGTGAAGTCTCTATGCAGGCATCAGCTCAACTTCTTCATGTTCTAAGAATTGCGTAGGTGTCATCCTCTGCCATAATTTTGTGAAAGACAACCTATTGTTTTGGCAGCCTGCATTTTTGGGGTTTCTAGGGGACACCTTTGGACAACTCAATTAGATATAAGCCAATCACAGTACTGGAAGCTTTATTATTTGAAAACTGATAGCCAGCTGGGATTCTGTCTTTTCTCATTATTTGGTGAAAAAAATATATATATTAAATACATACATATACACAAAATTAAGGTATTTTCTTCCTCATCCCTGTCTTGTCTCTTTTCTATTTGACCCTCCCATTTCAGTCCCCCTGCCTCCATCCATCCATAAGAATTTATTTTGTTTTCCTTACCATGGGATATCTGTCTGTTTTAGTCTCTTAATCTCTACCTAACCTCTATGGTTCTATAGATTGTAGCTTGTTTATCACTGACTTAGTAAGCAATGTGTTTTTAAAGGAATGATGAAAAGGACTTTCATTACAGAATTGAAAACGACAAAAAGCACTTTGCTCTTATTTAGAATTTGACCATGTTTGCAGGTTAATTTTTATTATAGGTTTCCTAAATTATCTTTGTTCAAAAATTGTAGAAAAGATCATTAATAAAACACGAGTGTCCTCATATCAACATTCCTCTCTCCAGCCTTTATGTTCCATTATTCTATAGCAAAATAAAAAGTGCTTTGAGCTTAATTCTTCATACTATCTTCATTTTCTACCTTGAAAAAGTGAGAAATATTACTCTCTAATTCTCAGAGGTTTTTTTTCAGCCAAAATGAGGTAAAATTTGCATCCCTGTAAATTTAAAGAGTCCAGGTAGGTGCTAACATATGGGCAATGATCACTTGTGATTCAAACCCTTAAGTAAATAATATTGGGTTGAAGTTTAGATTTCATAACTTGTTAGATGTGTGTCTTTCTACCCAGTACTAAATATCAGTGGCTGTGCAGCTTGTACATAAAATAAAGGGGAAGAACCCATGCCTTTCCAATAGGGTCATCCTGAGAAGTACAGAATGTAGTATGTGCAGATGTTGTAGTTAAGTGCTAGAAAGTACTAAGAATTTAACAAACATTAGATATGCTATTAATAGCGAGGTTCATTTGCTGGGTTAACAAAGAAAATAGGGGATGTGATGGTACATGCCTTTAATTTCAGCACATTGGAAGTAAACCAGGCAAATCTCTAATGTCAAAGCCAGCCTGGGTACACAAAGAAACTTTTTCTTGAGAAATGAGAGAGAGAGAGAGAGAGAGAGAGAGAGAGAGAGAGAGAGAGAGAG
>NW_021604705.1:310351-390753 GCF_004785775.1 Grammomys surdaster
GAGAGAGAGAGAGAGAGAGAGAGAGAGAGAGAGAGAGAGAGAGAGAGAGAGGAGAAAGGGACAGAGAGAGACAGTGGGAGAGGGAGAGAGACAGAGACAGAGATAGAAGAAGGAGGAAGAGGAGGAAGAGGGATAAAGGGCATGAAGAGATGATCCTGTAGTTAACATTTTCTGCTATTTCAGAGGATGCTGGTTCATTTCTCTCAGCCTTGCCTCATGGTGGATTACAAACATTTGTAACTCCAGTTTCAGGGAATATGATGCCCTCTTTTGACCTCTATGGACACTAGGTGTTTCCATGGTTATATTTTACATATTCAGACAGTCACACGTAAACATAAAAATGATTAATATTTAAAAAGAAAAGTCTGGCTAAATTTTAAAATAGAATAAATAGTATTTGCTAATTTTAGCATTGATAGATGGAAATTGTTACCAGCTTTTCCATTTATCCCATAGATATCTCAGGAAGATTGAGGGGATATTTGTAGTATTGTTTATCTTCTTTTTCATACATAAGTATGGATTTCTTTGCCACATTAAAAGTTTATGCTCAGGGAAAGCAAAATATCTGCAGGTGGAAAAGGATTATCTATCTTTCTGTCAACCTGCTTAGGAAGTATTATTCTGTAGGGGACCTGGAACTTGCAAGATGTATTGGAATGTAGGACAATATACTTGCTCTGTAGTTATGCAGGGTTTCAGCAGAGCTTTGGCCATGGAACCTGTGACACTCTGAACACTTGGCTCAGATAGAAGAGGAGGTCCTGCCACTATAACCATGCAGTTCCAAGTGGTGCCATTTGGTTTCCTGATTTTGCTGAGACAGCTTTTGATCACTCCATGTTCTACCTTCATTACTATGGGTAATTTCATCTGTTTCATACTTCTAACTTACATTTTCTTCAAAACATCATACTGCCAGAACTCAGTTTTAATCCATGTTTTTGTGCTGATTTTATCACTAGTTGAGGCTAACTTATTCATTTATAAAAAGAATGGACAATTATTTGAAAAACTAGGTCTTTTTATTTTTGTTTTTATTTACATTGCAAAGTGTGTATTTCCAGGGACACCATATTTAAGTTCATGGAGGAGTAGGTTATTCTCTCTTACAAATATTCAAATCTTTGTCATAAGCCATTGCCTGGCTTAAGTGCTCTCTTAGGTATGTGTGAAAATGTTTGGAACTCTAACCCACCCTATATGTTTTCTTGAGATAAAGTCTAAGTGTTCAGTGGAGTTAAAGGTTCCCCCTGGGTTCAAAAGAGAGTCTTTGTCTCTTTATGTCCTTCTAATGCTCTCTGGGTCCTAACTGAGTTCTGACACAATGTGGTTTTTGTTGTTTTGTTGTTGTTTTTATCATTCTGTCATAGCCTGTTTCATTGGCTCATTTTGATTAATTTTGGTGCTAAAGAACATGTAGTGTCTTATCTCTGGCCTAGCACAAGGCTTCCTAGACACTGTCTTGCACCTACTCCTTAAGTCTGTCAAATAAAATGGTTGTCACTAAAGCCTATGCTTTCCTTTTGCTTTTAAGCCAGTATATCAAGTAACTCTCAGTTTTATACAGCCCATTTATTACCTTGTACAACCCTCCTTAGGTGTATGAGAACTTTCTTACCATAGCTATATTAAATATCCAGACTTGGAGGTCCATTCCCTCTTCTCAATCCTCTTCACCACTGATTTCACTTTGAAATACCTTCCCCTAGACTGTAAGGCTTTCCCCAAAGTGTCAAAGTGTAAGTAGGGCAAAGCTTTTGAGACTGATGATAAAGGGCATGGGATAGAGTTGTTTGTTCACTTCTTGATGAAAGTCCACTTCCCTCTCTAACATAAAAGGCAGGAATCCCGACTTTGGAATTTCCTGTGGGCATGATAGTCTGTCCACTACTACTTACTGCAGTCCTCTCCTCTTGCTCGTCTTGCATTTCTTATTTCCTCAAGTCTTGTAGCTCTTGTATCATTTCTTTCTAAAGCACTATTAGTCTCACAAATCTAGGGAACGCCATTGCCTACCATTGGATTCCACTCAATATTCTAGACTCTTATCATGACATTTAAATTATTTAATTCACTGAGTTTATGGTTATGTGCTCTTTGTTTGCATGTGTATCTGTGCACTATGTATGTATGTGGTGCCCTAGAAGGTCAAAAGAGGGCCTTGGATCTAGAGTTCCAGAAGTTTACGAGCTTCCATGTGGGTGTGGAGACTCAAACCTGGGCCCAGTGGAGGACCATCGAGTGCTCTTCACAATTGACCTATGTCCACTCCCCTTTCATCATCTTTTATCCTCCAGTTTTATAGATTATATTTCTGCTACTAACTCATTTGTAATCTAGACTTTGTCATGGATAGTTAACTATATTCTTCTATAATTTTTTTCTAGCCTCCCATTCTCCAAATAGTACCTCCTGTCATTCCAGCTGATTCTTGTCAACAATTCAAAACCAAAGACCTCTTTACACACACACAGTAACCTGAGTTTACATCATCTACCCTTTCCTTCTCCTTTATCTACACATGCTTTTATATAGTTCATTATTCAGTGAAATACGTATGGTTCATCTTGTACTCATGTCTTTGTTATAAGAACACAATTTTATTTTCTCTCTCTGATTTTATTAAATTGTCTAGAAATTCAAATCACAACTTAATTATATCCCCCTGTCTGTGTACTCCATGTATATGCATACTAAGATTATTTTTCCAGCATGGCTGGAAAAATGGTTACTGCATGAATTTTGAATTTTTGCCAGGTAATCTCAAATGTGACCCATATTACATTTACTTACTATATTCAATCTTTAGATAAACTTTCAGACCTTTTTCTGTAATTAAAAACTTCTATCACCTTCTATTTTCATTTTCACTCTCTGTTGCTGATGTAAAGTGAAAGGAATTATACAAGCATTCATTTACCTGTGTACTTGGCTAAAGCTCTCCACCTCCTTGAGTAAACAAGAACACATAAATATTCATACTGTGTATTCATTATTTTACCTAAATTATCTAAACTCTTTGGAAAAGAAACCCCTACACAGATCTAATTTTCTGTCCTGTTTTCTTCACTTTCCCAATTCTTTCTATCAGTTTTTCCTCAATATTAAAATATTACATTAACTTATAGCAACGTTTTTGTTAACAAACAAAACTATATCTACTTATTTCTTTCTTGTTTTCTTCTTTATTTCATAGCAAAATCTTTCAGAAGCATTTGATCATAGGTGGGACTCCAATTCTTTTATTTCAGGTCAAAAACTATTATAATCAGGCTTTAAGAATACTTCTGAGTATCTGGGGGAAAGCGATGGTTGCAAAATAAAGTCCAAGTTGGTTAATCCAATGGCTGTTTTCGTTCCCATCTTATCCAGTGGGGGTATTATCTACAGACTTTGATGTGGTTAACTATTTTTAGCTTGAGAAGTTTCTTTTGGCTCCCAAATTATCATGACTCTGTTTATTTCAGGCCTCCATGGTTGTTACTCTTTCTTTTATGTGATTCCTTGTAATTTCTCCAAATTCCTCAGTATCTAGAGACAAGCTAATTGATATCCACCTATGGTCACTTATAGCATTCTACACCATGTAGTACATGCCATTTACCTAAACAGCCTTCAAATGTATATCTTGGGGTAAAGAGCTTTTACTTTACTATATAATCAAATATTCAAAAACCTGCTCATAATCTAGATGTGTTACAGAAAGTTTAGAATTATGTCTCAACCTGAATCCCTTCAATCTACCTTAAAAATTAATATCACCATTTTTAGTTAGTTTAACATAATAACTTTATCCTTGAATCAACCTGTCTTGTTCAATAAATTTCCACTGACACATGATATGAAAAGTAGGTTCATCCCTAAGAACTGCCTATCAAATCCAGGAATCTCGAATCACTGCTCCCTCATGCCTGGTCTAGGGTTCATATTTGTTCCAATTTGTGTGAATGACTCTCAACTAGTACTTTTATTCATACTCTTGCTTCTTTTCTCCTATTGCCAGTGAATCTGACAGACTGTTAAAGCCAGTTTGCATGATACAGACTTAGTAAGCACATGACTCTCTCCATTTAATGGACCCATGAAAACCATGACTAAAGCAATAACAAAGTAGATCATTTCATTCCTATGTGACCTAAAATGTTAGTCCAAATCCCTCTAGTCATTTCAAGACTTTGTGGCCTCAAATAGAGGAATGATACACTAGCTTCAGGATTTTCATACCAGAGTTGATATTACTAATTCTAAAAGGGTTTATAATATTTCAAATACATGAACAGTTTTATAAATAACTCAGAGTTATTTAAAACATGATATTATCTCTTTGTAGGGAATATATTGAAGTATTTTGCTCTGATAAAAACTACCCACTATTAGTTATGATCTCCATATCTTTTTATCTCTGAGTAATGGTTTGGTCAAGTACTGAGGTTATTAAAAACTTCCTATTATTAGGAGTTCTGTTTCTATCTAATATGTTCAAACTTAAATAAGTCAACTAATAAAATAGTATCTGTTAATGCAAAAAATGGATAGAATAATGTAGAGATAGGAGAAACTTTATATTGGCTTAAATTATATTAGTGCTTATTTGTGTGATCATTTTTTGATGTAGGAACAAAGCCTTCCTTAATATAGCACCTGTGATGGGTTTAATATGCTGTCCCATGGGAAATGGCATTATTAGAAGGTGTGGCCTTGTTGGTATGTCATGGTGTAGGCAGACTTTGAGATTTTCTATGCCTAAGCTATACATAGTGTGGAATGAGAGCCTCCTCCTGACTTCCTGAAAAATCCAGTCTCTTTTTGTTATCTTTGTGTCAAGACATACAACTCTTTACTTCTCAAGCACCAAGTCTGCCTACATTTTACTGTAATGTTTATCACCATGATAATAGACTAAATCTCTGAAATTTTAAGCCAGCCTCAATTAAATGTTTTCTTTAAAAGAGTTGCCTTGGTCATGGTGTCTCTTCACAGCAATGAAACCCTAACTGGGCAAAAGTTGGTACCAGGGATATTCTGTGATAGGTGTGACCATAATTTTGTTTGGAGGAATGTGGATTTGGAGACTTTGGATTTGAAAAGCAATGGAATGCTTTAATTGGGGCTCAATGGACCATCCTAGTAAAAATATGGAAGACATTGGTGCTGAGGGTGATTTGCACTCTGGAGTACTGGCTGAAGAGATTTTAGAGGAGAAGAATGTTAGAATGTTAGTATATGGCCTAGATACTGCTTTTGTGATATTTTGGTGAAGAATGTGGCTGCTTTTTGCCCTGTCCAAATTGTCTTCTTGAGACTAAAGTGAAGAGATTTAGATTAACTGCATTAGCAAAGAAAGTCTCAAAAATCCTAGCATGGACTTTGTCCTGTGGTTCACTTTTATGAAAAGAATTTTGATCACGCATTGAATGCTTAGAAAAAAAATATAAAACCTCTGCTACTAACTCATTTGTACTCTAGACTTTGTCATGGATAGTTAACTATATTCTTCTATAATTTTTTATAGACTCTCATTATCCCATTATATTATAGAACCATTGTCTATATGATTCAAAGATTACATGGGCAACAGGAAGTAGAATGGAGCTAAATGTTGTATTAAAGTATATTAGATGGAATAAAGTGAATGGTGACCTCAGTTAAAGATCCCACACAGATAAGCTTATTCTTTTTGCACTTGCAATTGAACAAAGTATAATTATTTCATGGGGGTGTTATTATAACCTTGTTATTGTTTTCATTTGGGACATAAGGATTTATGATTGTATGTCAAAATGACAAGGGATGGATTGTAATGGCTCTTCTCAGTTGTGAACTTGACTATATCTGGAATGAACTACAATCAGAAATGGAAGGTCTACCTGTGATCCAGACCTTGAGTCTGAAAGACACGGACTTCTGATTTGGATCTTTATTTAGGATGATGCACACTGGATCTTGAGGCATTATGATTATGAAAACCTTAGGTCTAAGCATGATGGTACATGCTTTCAATCCCAGGAGACAGAGGCAAACAGATCTCTGAGCTCTGTCAGTGTCCAGAATATATTTCTAAACAGCCAGGGTTAGGCAGTGAAGAAAGCCATTGAAAACAGAAAATTGTTCTATTATTGAAGATGTAATAGAACATGGGGGCCAAGTTCCAGTTTCAGCAAGCAGCAGAATTTTGCAGCTTTGGCCATGTGGTTTTAGAGTCAAGAATAGAAAAGATTATTATGTCAGTTGATGCTGGTTAGATGGAGCTAAAATATTAATGGTGACTGAGAACAGACCAGCATCACTGAGGTGAAATCTTTAGCAAAGGATTTTCTGAGAGCACAAAGAAGATATGTTCAAGATATAGACATTGTGCTGGCAGCCTGAAATTACTTCTTTGTTGTAGCCTAATGTCAGATTCCTACCTGAAGCCTACTTCTTTGTCCTTGGCCAATGTCATATTCTTGCCAAGCAGCCCATTTCCTTGTCCTTGGCCCATGTCAGATTCTTGCTAAACAGCCCCATTAATTGCTAGCACCACTGCTTCTGCAATTGCTGCATTTTTGAATACATGATGTTCTCTGCCATATGGGTATCAAGTGTAGTAGATGGAAATATATTGAAGTATGTTGAAAAAAAATAACTAGCCTCTAGAAAGTGACTCCAGAGATGTAAATAAAAGAGCCATCCACTAATGGCTACAGTTTAAATGACTGAGTCTGTCAGTATATTTCAAAAAAGGATGGACACTGTTGATTGAAAATGTCTGTCCATTGAGCTTTCACTTTCACTATGTTTCTGTTAATGTCACATTTTATTTCCACCTTCTTTTATTTCATGGTTTATACTTGGTGCTTATAAGTTGCTAACCGTTACAGCCTTTGAACAGCATCCTTTTATCCACAAAAGAAGTAGTCTTTGCTCCTTTGAAGCTTTTTCCTTAAATTTGAATTAGTCTCTTAATGATCCTGTACCCACCTTTTATACTCCTTATCTCTGTGCTTTGTGTGTTTTCTTTATGGCCTAAGTTTCTTTGATATTTTTCCCTTTTGTTATTTGCAATACACTGAATTGCTGTAGATTGATTTTTAAGACTTTAAAACTTCCCAGATTCTGAATTTTAAATCAATATTGACATTTTTGAAGACTTGGAAAACTTCCATTTTCATGCATAGTTTTAATTTATATTTTGTACCTAGATTTTTCCAAAACAGTACAATATTTACATATATAATATGCTTAATATTGAATATATGAGTGATTGGTAGCACATTTGTCATTTATTGGCTTTTGTCACGTTCTGGTTTGCTAGTGTATATCTTGAAATAGTTTCTTTTACACCTGAAATGGCAGGTAAGTGATGTACTTTCAATAGCATCTTAAATAAAAAATTTCCATCTATTGCCAATTTTCCAGAATGACAATTTAACAGTTTATAGACTTTATGAGTCAGAACCATTTCCTTTTAATATTCACAAATGTTGGCAGAGGCTATGTAGCGTGTAATTCAGTCAAGGAGCAGAAACAATACTACAACACTTGTATTCCCTTTACAGGTGAAACATTTGTTCATTCTGACCATTTCTGACTCTGGATTGGACAGCATTGCCAGGTTGTACTCTGATGACATTTTTCTGCAAATAGTTTTTCTTTTATAATTTTCACCTCTTTTTCCTCTGACATGATGAAGATTTCTCTATCTTGGTTATTATTTCAAAAATAAGCCTAAATCTCTATCTTGGTTATTATTTTAAAAATAAGCCAAGACAAATGATGTTTAGTCAATTTTTACAAATGTATTTATTCCATTTCATTTATCTTTGCTTTGATATATATTTATTTCATTATTATTCATAACTTTGGGCCTATAATCGCACTTAGGACCCGGGATGATTTTTTTTTCCAGATATAACCATTTTCTACTATCAGTTTTCTCAAAAAGTCTATTGCTACTGTCATACACGGTAAGAATAAAAATAGGAATGGTACCACAGCACAAAAATGCTTACAAAGTGAGACACAGACCTGAAGGAAAACAGCACATTGTTTGATATGCAATTCTTCTCCACAGTGGTGCCCCAAGCAGTGACAAGAGAAAAACTCTACAACTTTTGTTAATTTAAAGCAATGACAAATAGAATTGTGTTGGCAAAGGAAAGACAAAAGATATACATCTTAAAATCTATATTCATAGCAACATAGGGATATGGGGGAATACCAACAAGGACACACTTAGATGCATCCCTGAGAGATGTGGAATGTAATAGATATTTAGTATAACAGTCCCACACAAGAGCAATCTGAAAATCAAGCAGAAGAGTTGTATACAGCCGAAGTTTTTCAGTTAAGAGCAAACTGAAGGGGAAATAAACTAAGAAAAAATATTCTTAGTTTAATAGTTTCAACATTATTAAGAATAAACTTTACAGAGAAAAGATAAGCATAAATGGAGAAGTTCTACTTGTTCAGTTTTCCTATAAAATCTATTATTTCACTTATATTTTGAGTGGCATAGTTGTACATACATTGTTGTGGTGGTTGGAATAAGAGTAGTCCCCATAGTCTCAAATATTTGAGTCCTTAGCTTTCTGGGAGTGCCACAACTAGTGAGTGACTAGGAGGTATGACCTTGCTGAATGAAGTGGGTGTGGTCTTGTTGGAGGAACTATGTCACTGAGTTCTCCAAAGCCCAAGCCAGGTTCAATGACTTTCTCTTCCTGTTGCCTGAGGATGCAGATGTAGAACTCTCACCTACTCACCCATCACCATGTTTGGCTCCATGCTGCCATGCACCTCACCATAATGACAATGGAATCAAGCTTTGAAACTGTAAGCCAGCCCCAGTTAAATGTTTTTCTTTATAAGAGTAGCTGAGGCCATGATGTCTCTTCACAGCATTGGAACACTGACTAAAACACTTGGTAAAGTAGTAGAACAAAGTAGAATTCATTTTCATTATTTTGCAATAAGTGTTAGCCTTACATTCTCCCCAATACAAGTATGTTATACTTATAGAAACATATAAAAATACCTACAACTTAAATTTTAAGCTGAGTATAACATGAGATGTTATAGTTCCATGTTTTTTGGCACATGATGTATTCAATAAATATGATTTCTAGCCTCTTTCCTCTTCAAGGACACTTATATAGTTTACTTTTCCTCTGTCTTCTCTATCCTGAAGATAGTCACTAAACAATTCTCTTTAAACAGTTCTCTATTTACCAAAAAGTCATAAACTTACATAATCACTACCAGGCTATACAGTTAATGCTCTTTTCTGCTTCTTGTACATTAACTTGGTTTATTTCTGCATTTTAGTTAATATACATCTAGACTACTTATGAAAACATAATTGATATTTGGGACTAGAATAACAAAAATAAGAATATTTCCCTTTTTTCTTTTAGTGCATATCATTAGTTTTAGTTGCCTTTCCTAATATGGCATTTGTCTTTTGTATTTCCTATGATTTTACCAGATCAAAGACTATCTAAGCAAAAATAAAACAAGTTTGTTGAAAAGAAACTTCAAGAAGAATGAAATTGATAACACTTAATATTTGGAGACTTCAGCTCTTTCTTTATATTAGTAAAATATTCTCTGTCATTTGATTTATGTATGAAAAGGAATGTCTATGCCTTTATCCTTTAAATAGTATATTACCCCTTTATAAAACAACTCGTGTTTGTACATAAGACAATTGGAGTCATATATTTCAAATTTGCTTCAGGAATGGAAATTAATCTAGAGTTAATGTTAAATGATTGTGTGTTAAATGATGGTATGATAATGTCTGTGTTAGTAAGTAGCGCATCATAGCATGACACAATCCCAGTGCCTAGTTTATGTTTTAAATATTTAATGGATGCATGCGCTTCAGCTCTAGAATAGATCATCAACAGAATCAGAAAAGAGAGAGAGAAATTTATTCACTGTAGATAAGTCAGAGTTCCATTCATAATCTTCCAGACTCCTGTGTAGATTAGCTGTTGTTCAAGGTGTGATCTGAGGCAAACTATTTCTGCAGCTAAAATTCTTCCCAATGGCATTGTTTGTCAGTGGGATTGTAGACTGCACTCTTTTCTAGTGGATGGTGTCTTTTTTATCAGTTAGATAATTTCAAGGAATACACTCAATTTTTCCCATATATATCCTACATTCTTTTACTCTAGTATGATTGGATATTATTTTATGTCTTATTATAATTAATTTCTCTTACTTTTTAATTTGATTTCTTATTTTCTTAATTCAGATAATCAAATATAGCATAGAGAAATGCTTCACTTATCCAAAGATTACATTTTTGCCATTAATGTGAGTTTTGTAAAATCATTAGTGAGTACTGCTCATAATTTTCTTGTTGGAAGTATATCTTTATACTTTTAGCCTGTCTTGAAAAGAATCATCATGGATATAACAAGTGAAATTCTACATTGTTCATATTCTGTGTTTACTTTTTTTTATTAACAATCATCTTAGAAAATAAGAAAATAATAAGATGAACTCAGAGGAAGATCATCATGATTTTCATTAGTTAATATTTGTGCCTCTTATTTTAGAAATTTAAGACAGTTAATAACAGCTTAAATGAATTTTGCTTATTCTAATAATATAATCATCATAAAATTAACAATCTCAGTCTTTAGATTTTGTAAAAAATAACTTTTAAAATTAATTAAAATTAATATGTTCAGAAAAGCTTTTCAGTTTTGTCAAATGAGAATGTGATAGTTAAATAGATTATCATAATCGGACCATTTAAAAACATATAGTGTGCACATTTATGGAATTCTTTCTAGTAGAAACCTTTCTATGTGTCATGTATTTTCTCTTGCTTTCCAGAACTTTTATTAATTTTACAGCATATCTTAATGAAAATCATTTCTTATGATTCATTTAGAGGCTACTGACCCCCTGCAGCCCCAGCATGAGCATGTCAGGCCTATCAGAGTTGGCTTCTCCCCCCTTTACCACTCACAGAGAGTTGTTCACAGGTGGACACAGATTCAAAAACAATTCCTCATATTTGGGAAAGAGGATTTTTGTTAATTTTGGTTATATGATTCCTTTAGAGATAACAAAATATGCAGAATACACTGGATTATTTTTGTTAGAAGCAAAATTACTTTTTATTGTGATAAAATTCAAGCCCAAGAAAATTTTAATGACTTCTCTAACTCATCAAGTGTTCTATGTTTAAAGAATTTTCATACTATTTTTGTGAGCCTTTTGGGTCTAATACTTCGGATACAAGCTAAAAAAAATGTTTAATTCTCATCAATATTAGATTTCTTAGTCCTTTGAATCAAAGAAAGTTTTTGTAGATGTAAAAACAAGCTTACGAAGTACAGATTTAAGCTCTTGACACATTTTATGCATTAATACAAATAGTTCCTGCCTCTGTTATTAGCCTATCATAGCTCATTGGAATTTCTTTGTTGTGAAAACTTTCTCAACTGAAATGCATTTTCAGAGAAGCATATTGTGACAAAGACTAAAGTGACAAACTCCTTTTCTTTCAATATACCTTCTGGAGTTACACTCATGTGTCCCTTATTGTTTTAACATTTGTTATAAACAGATAGAAAAGCATGATTATTTTTTAATTGAGAAAACTGTTTTATTTTAGAGTCTGTTATTTTTCATGGCTTCTGTTGAAGTATTTAAAATTTATTTAATAAAACTTGTAAAGTCACACTTCATGTATTTTTAAAAAATTAATCATTTTGTGTCCGTGGGTAAGAAACAATGTGCTTCCAAAGACATTAATAATTGCGTTCCTTGTCATGAATAATACATTTATGTTCTTTGCTGTATTTTATCTGATAATGTATGGATGCAGCATGTTTACTTTTTGCGGGCATATTGTGGCTCTCTTGATGTATTATGTATAAGCATTTAGCTTCATTTATGCTTTTAGGGTCTATGATCAAGTCAGTCTCTAGTGAAGTTGGAAAAGTAAAGCTGTGTTTAGAGAAACAGGTCTTTACTCAGAGACAAGTCTGCTCCTGACTTTTGCTAGGATGCTCTTACCCTAGCAACTAAACTACTAGTTTTGTATACTGTACATTTAACTATTTATAAGTTATAATTCAAGCTGGAAAAGTAAGTATAAGATCTATGTATTTGTATATAAATAATATATAATTTTATATATAATTATAAAATAATTTTATTTATAATTATCTATATCTATGAAATTCTCTTGCCTTGATGTATATGAACTTGTAATGAAAAACAAAACCAGATAATGGTTAAAAGTTCTTGGAATGCTTAGGTTTTGACAAAGCCAGTCTGAGATGTATGGAGCCTGTGGATTCCATGTTTTCCCAGAAATTTCCTTCAGAGTCATAGGGTATGTGATATCTTATACACATGTGTGCATTCCATTTCCCAGATGCAAGCTTCGTATATTGGTCAATATCTCTTAGCTAATTCTGAAGTTTTGACTTCTCAGAACCTTGGTTCAGCAAGTTCCTTACTCTCCCTATGTAGAGAGGCATGGTGGGACAGGGCAAAAGCAGACTGCGAAGGTTCTCCCTCAGCCCAGTGACACTCCTGGTTAGGTAGTATTACTAAAGTAAATCTCAGAAACTCAGTTTACATTTGTTTTTACTTGATGGTTGCATTCCTTCAAAAGTTAAATCACTGTAGTCTGAAGTTTAGAGTACTATGATGCTATCTGCAGACACCTTACATGCAATGTAATATCAAAAATTTGCACATAGTTAGCTGGGTTTATAATTCCCAAGTTCGCCCATTCTTTATCACTTCTTTTTACACTGAGCGGTTTTTTTTTCTTTTTTCTATTTAGGTGATTTTTTTCAAGTTTATTTTTTATACAGTTTATGTCCTGATTGCAGCCACCTCTCTCCTCTCTTCCCAGTCCTGCCCTTACAAAGCACTTCCCTCATGGTCCCTTCCCTTCTCCTCAGAGAACGGGAAAACCCACTTGGGTACCAACCCACCCTTGGACATCTAGTCCTATCCGGACTAGATACATCCTCTCCTGCTGAGTCCTAATCAGGCAGTCCAGGTATTGGAAGGGGATCCAATGGCAGGCAACCGAGTCTTAGTCAAAGACAGATCCAGCTCCAATTGTTAGGGGACCCACATGAAGGCCAAGTTGCATATTTGCTACAAATGTATAGAGTCCTAGGTTCAGCCTCTGCATGCTCTTTAATTGGTGGTTCAGACTCTATAAGCATCCATGGGTCCAGGTTAGTTGATTCTGTAGGTCTTCTGGCTCACTCAGTTCTATCCCCATTCTTCTACAAGACTCCCTGAGCTCCGCCTCATGTTCGGCCATAGATCTCCGCATCTATTTCCATCTGCTGCTGGATGAAACCTCTCAAGAAATAGTCACACCAGACTCCTATCTGTAAGCTTAGAAAAAAATATCATTAATAGTGTCAGGGGTTGCCTATCTCACATGGGAAGGATCTCATGTTGGGGCAGTCACTGATTCCTGTTCCCTCAGTCTCTGCTCCATTTTTATCCCCGTATATCTTGTAGGAAGGACGAATTTGGGGTTTAAGGTTTTGTGGATGAGTTGATGTCCCTTTCCCATTACTGGAAGTCCTGTACGGCTACAGGAGACCATCACTTCAGTCTCTGTATTCCCTGCTCATAGGAATCTTACCTAGGGTCACCTCTATAGACTCCCTGCAGTCTTTCCTGTACCAGATTTCCAGCTAGTCCCAGAGACGCCCCCTAGTGATTTCCATTCTCACTCTCCGCTCTCTCCAGTCCCCCCTTGCCATACACCTCAGAGCTATTCCTGTTTCCCTCTTCCTGCTCCTCATATTCCACTGAGTTCTCTCTCTTCATCGATCTCCGAAGACTATTTTGTTTCCCTTTCTGAGGGAGAGTCACTCATCCTCCCTTGGGTCCTCCTTATCACTCAGTTTCTTTGTATCTGTGGACTGGATTGTAGCATGGTTATTGTGCACTTTCTGGCTAATGTCTACTTATAAAGTGAGTACATACTATACGTGTCTTTCTGGGTTTAGGTTACCTCACTCAAAATGATATTCTCAAGTTCTATCCATTTGCCAGCAAACATTAATATGGGTAGAGGCCCTTTGTATTCTCTGTGGTGCTATGTGGTGTTCCAGGAGCAAAACTTTAGATTTGGGTACCTGAGCTCCAGAGAGTAGAGCCTAGCCTCCCACTCTACACTCTGAGGTTGGTCCATTGACTACTTGTGAAACATTTAAGCAGCTCAGTCTATTGTCATTAGCTCAGGACAAAGGTCTTGGAGCTTTTACCAACAACAGATTTCTCTTGAGAGGATTTGATACTAGATTTCCTGTGAAAGCCCTGGACTTGTTATTTAGATATTTTTCTGGTTTAGACTTTAATCTCTTGAAATGTCCATAGATTTGTAATATTATAAAAGTCAATTCAATTGATAACTGAGTAAGCAATAGCATTAATATCTTTATATTTAATTAAATAGACAATTCATTTGTCTTTAAAACTAAGTAGATAGTGAGGTAACCAAAGGTAATTAGTCAGATTTTCCACTGCAAATAGGAAGAAAACTGATCTTCCTCCTCATAGTAAAATTACAGAAAGAGTTCAATCTTTTCTTTTTTAAATCTTGGCTGGAGTATTCTATTAACACTGCTGCCCAACCAATTTTAGAGAAATCTTTGTCTGGATCAATTGTGGATTGCTGTACTCTGTGTCTTACTGAATATTTTATTCCAAGTGTGCACTGAAGAATTTAGTCTTCCTTATCTCTCTTGTTTTTCTCAAATTATATTGAATATGTTTCTAGGGATGTATCTCTTTAAGTAATGCACATACTTTAGACCATTAAACTTCCCATGCAATAATTCAGGAGGCAGGCAGCAGAACATGTCAGACATACCTAGATGAGTATGTAGAGAAACACATGGGTGTTTCTTGGGACACAGTACACTGTACAAGTATTTTGGATGACATGTTAGCTCATTTCAACTGCAGTTATGTTGCAGTAGTGCATACACTCTATAGGTGACTGTAACATATATGTAGGGAGGCAAAAATCAGTTCTTAAAGGCACCTTCTTTGCTGCAGCTGTCTTGTTTTGAGTGAAGCTCTTGTAGGATACACTGTGAAAGCATTACAAGGATGATATTCAGTCAGGAACTTTACTTCTATATAGACCTGGCATGAAATCTGGAGCTGGAGGCTGGAGTGAAAGAATTCTTTATTCATGAGAACTAATCAGTGTCTCCCTCCACCCATGTGTTGGAAGAGAGAAAATTTACATTTGTAAGGTAAAATGCCAGCTGTCTAGAAACCCTCAGAAAGAAAATTCAACTGCCATTCACTTGGGTTTAGCTCTGCAGTAGCATTTATGTACACATATTTCCACCATGGAAAGTAAAATAAATTACCCGAATTAATTTCAATGACTTTAACGCACATATTTGGAGAATTTCATGACATTTAAATAATTACACATGGGCTATGGAGAGGGACACAGATCTGAAATGAGATTCAGTCCTAAGGGAGTAGCTGAAGTTTTTCTCTGAAGAGTTTCTGAACTGAGCATGAAGACAAGTATTCAGCCTCCTTGAATCTTTTAAAGTGCTATTTAATTTAAGAAATAGGCCCAAAATTATGGATTATAGGAGGTTTTTTTTTATGTAAAACCTACTGTAAATTGAGCATTAGCAGATCAAGTGGTCATCCCTTTGATTGCTGGCTTTTATTACTGACTTTTGCTGCTCTCATTTAAATGACTTGAGAAATAACTATGGAAACTATGAATAACACTTTTTTTTATTTTTAAAGCTAAAATAGGAAATTTCTTTTTTTCTGACATTGATATCAATAGAGTATGAGTCCCAGAGTCAACTTGAAGGGGTTTGGGGTCCTTTCTCTTGTGGAAGTCAAGTTAAAAAGGGTACAAATGGTGTATTGTCATCATACCAAAACCTATGGGATACAACGAAAGCAGTGCTAGGAGAAAAACTCCTAGCTCTAAGTGCATACAAAAAGAAACTGGAGACAGCATACACTAGCAACTTGAAAACTCACCTGAAAGCCCTAGAACAAAAAGAAGCTAGTACACCTAAGAGAAGTAGACAGAAGGAAACAATCAAACTCAGGGCTGAAATCAACCAAATAGAAACAAAAAGAACTATACAAAGAATCAATAAAACCAGGAGCTGGTTCTTTGAGAAAATCAACAAGATAGATAAACCCTTAGCCAGAATAATCAGAGGGCAGAGAGACAATATCCAAATTAATAAAATCAGAACTAAAAAGGGTAACATAACAACAGAAACAGAGGAAATTAAAAAAACATCAGACCCAACTACAAAAGCCTATACTCAACAAATCTGGATGAAATGGATAATTTTCTAGACAAATACCAGTTACTAAAGTTAAATCAGGAGCAGATAAGCCACCCAAACAGTCCCATAATCCCGAAAGAAATAGAAGCAGTCATTAAAAGTCTCCCCACCAAAAAAAGTCCAAGACCAGATAGTTTTAGTGCAGAATTCTATCAGATCTTCAAGGAAGACCTAATACCAATTCTCTTTAAATCTTCTATAAAACAGAAACAGAAGGGACACTATCCTATTCATTCTATGAAGCCACAATTATGCTCATACCTAAACCATACAAAGACCCACCAAAAAAGGAGAACTTCAGACCAATCTACGTTATGAACATCAATGTAAAAACACCCAATAAAATTCTTGTGAACCGAATCCAAGAACACATCATAACAAATATCCATCATGATCAAGTAGGCTTTATCCCAGGAATGCAGGGTTGGTCCAACATATGGAAATCCATCAATGTAATCCACCATATAAACAAACTCAAAGAAAAAGAACACATGATCATCTCACTAGATGCTGAGAAAGCATTTGACAAAATTCAACACCCCTTCATGATAAAAGTCTTGGACAGATCAGGAATTCAAGGTCCATACCTAAACATAGTAAAAGCAATATATAGCAAACCAGTAGCCAACATCAAACTAAATGGAGAGAAACTTGAAGCAACCCCACTAAAATCAGGGACTAGACAAGGCTGCCCACTCTCCCTCTACCTACTCAATATAGTACTAGAAGTCCTAGCCAGAGCAATTAGACAACACAAGGACGTCAAAGGGATACAAAGTGGAAAGGAAGAAGTCAAAATTTCACTACTTGCAGATGATATAATAGTATACTTAACTGACCCCAAAACTTCCACCAGAGAACTCCTAAACCTGATAAACAACTTTAGCAAAGTGGCTGGATATAAAATTAACTCAAACAAATTAGTTTACTAAAAAACTAAAAGATAAAATGACTCAAAAGATAAAATGACTGAGAAAGAAATTATGGAAATGACACCCTTCACAATAGTCACAAATAATATAAAATATCTTGGTGTGAATCTAACCAAGCAAGTAAAAGACCTGTATGACAAGAACTTCAAGCTCCTGAAGAAAGAAATCAAAACAGATCTCAGAAGATAGAAAGATCACCCATGCTCATGGATTGGAAGGATTAATATAGTAAAAATGGCTATCTTGCCAAAAGCAATCTACAGATTCAATGCAATCCCCATCAAAATTCCCACTCAATTCTTCACGGAGATAGAAAGAGAAATCTTAAAATTCATTTGGAATCACAAAAAAAAAACAGGATAGTGAAAACTATTCTCAACAATAAAAGAACTTCTGGAGGAATCACCATCCCTAATTTCAAGCTGTACTACAAAGCAATAGTGATAAAAACTGCATAGTATTGGAACAGAGACAGGCAGGAGGATCAATGGAATAGAATAAAAGACCCAGAAATGAACCACCATACCTATGGTCACTTGATCGTTGACAAAGGAGCTAAAACCATCCAGTGGAAAAAAAGACAGCATTTTCAAAAAATGGTGCTGGTCCAACTGGAGGTCAGCATGTAGAAGAATGCAAATTGATCCATACTTATCTCCTTGTTCAAAGCTCAATTCCAAGTGGATCAAGGACCTCCACATGAAACCAGCTACATTGAAACTAATAGAAGAGAAATTGGGGAAAACTTTGAACACATGGGCACAGGAGAAAAGTTCCTGAACAGAATGCCAGTGGTGTATGCTCTAAGATCAAGAATTGACAAATGGGACCTCATAAAACTGCAAAGCTTCTGTATAGTAAAGGACACAGTCAATAGGACAAAGTGGCAACCAACAGATTGGGAAAAGATCTTCACCAACCCTACATCTTGGCTAATATCCAAGGTATACAAAGAACTGAAGAAATTAGACTCTAGACAATCAAATAACTCTATTAAAAAGTGGGGCACAGAGCTGAACAAAGAATTCTCAACTGAGGAAGCTCGAATGGTTGAGAAGCACCTAAAGAAGTGTTCAGCATCCCTAGCAATCAGGAAAATGCAAATGAAAACAACACTGAGATTCCACCTCACATCAGTCAGAATGGCTAAGATAGAAAACACAGGTGACAGTGGATGTTTGCGAGGATGTGGAGAAAGAGGATCACTCCTCCATTTTTGGTGGGATTGTAAGCTGATACAACCACCATGGAAAGCAGTCTGGTGGCACCTCAGAAAATTGAACATATTGTTACCTGAGGACCCAGCTATACCACTCCTGGGCATATACTCAAAAGATGTTTCATCATACAACAGGGACCCATGCTCCACTATTGTTTTACAGGAAAAAATCAGATAAAATTCTACATTTCACTTTATTCATGTATAATACAAGGATGCCGATAACTGTGCCTACTCTAGAGCATTGTTCTACAGTTGAAACAAATGACATGTATAAACCTAAGGAGGAGATATTTGGAGGATGTAGATTACCTGGTTTCAAAATCTACTATCATTATACAATAATCTGAGTACCACAGAACAGACACAAATGTAGACAAATAGAATGCTAGACCCAAAGCAGATCCACACATTTCTAGTCCAGTGAGTTCCGTCTGAGTAACTACAGCATACTTCTTTAGGGAACCTTTTTTAAAAATATTTGGGGAGAAATTGGATATTTTTGAGGTAGATAGGGTAATGTGACTCTTTTGCTCGTAAGACTGGATTCTGATCAGACTTAGATTTTTCAGAACCTACTTTTAATGAGTTCTTAAATGCTTTAACCTCCCTTCTAGCACCAGAGGTAGTGGAAAGAGAAGGTTAATAAAGCAAGGGAGGATGTGGAAGTGTTTAGAAGTCGTTCTTTGGAGCAAATCCCATTTGTGTTGTCAGGATATCAGTAGTTCAGCTCACATGAATCAGTAGCAGCAGCAAATCAGCAATGGCAGGTTGATGCAGGGGAAACCAAAAGGCTCTGCCAAATGGCTTGATGCCAAGAAAATTGCTAAAAGCCACTGAAACATCAATAGAAATTCTTTGTGGCATTTCTCTCTATGAAGTCATGAGAAACAATGAACAGCAAAGAGTGGTAAGGCAAACCAATACCACACAGCATCGTCCACTGTCTGTTGGGTTATATTTATACCCTTTCCAAACATCATGTGTTGTCTCAAGCTTATGCTCTTGAAAAACATCACATGCCCTTTTCCAAGTCAGCTTCCAGGAAAACATCCTCCCACATGTCTGCTTCAGGAAAACATCCTCTCAAAAGACAGCTTCATGAAAATAATTACATGACACAACTGAGTCTCCAAAGAACCATGAAATTTTCACTTCAGCAGACTATGGCCACAGACACAAAACCAGACTCATACATTTTTCTATAACTAAATGAAAACATATCTTCATGACCTCAGGATAGGAAAAACGATATCATGCAAGACATGAAAATCAGCAATAGATACATAAATTTAATTATTGGATTTAGGTAAAATTTAAGATTTCTTTTCATCAAGTCTCCATTAAAATGAATAAATAAGCCACAAAGTAGGTCATAAAAATTATAAAATATCTAAAATAGATTTTATGTCAAATATATAAAGAATCACTACCTATAAATTATGAAATAGCTACCCATCTGAAATATATACAAAAACCTAGGTGTGGTACCATATAGGTATACCTATAATTAAAGCACCCAAGAGGCTGAGGTAGGAGGATTGTGAAACTGAGTTAGTCAGGGCTTTATAGCCCTTCTCAAAAAATGAAGAGTACAGTATACAAGTTTACATTTATAAAAGATTATTTGTGAATGAACAGTAAGTACTGCCAAAAAATTTCACATATCATTGGTTGTAAGACTGCACCAATAAAAACAATGGGAAGCCACCAAATGTCAACTGAGATGACTGATATCAAAAAGACTGAAAATATCCAGTGTTGGTTAGGATGTGAATTGACAGGAACTCTCATACATTGGTAATCTCCTTTTCTTAAAAGGATAAGAAAAATCCTTAGGAAGACTGTTTGCCAGTTTCTTACAAAATTAAATATATGATCCAGAAATCCTTCTAGCAAGTACTTACTGTGACTGATAGAAAGATATTCATCCATTATTGTAATAACTAAAGCAGAAGTAACCCAAAAGAATGATACTGGAGTTGGTAAACATTGTAAAATGTTACTTAACAATTTAAAACTACTGGTATACAGAATAACATCGCTGGAAATTTATATCACTTGAAGTCAGAGACATTATACACAAAAGAATAAATACTGTGAGGTCATTCCTTTGAAACTTAACTATAGGCAAATACGATGGAAGTTTCATAGTGATTGTGGTTTTAGGATTAACTAACTGGAATTAACAGTTCATTATTTTTCTGTATACTTATATGAACAGTCACTACACATTATATAGTTTTCTAAGGACATCAATTATGAAATAGTATATAATTTACAATGAGTTTCAAGCTAAACATTATACTTTTATATATTTTGTTTCTATAAATATGCATATACACACAAATATATATAAACTATATATACACGTAGAGATATATACATATATAAATTGTATATATACCCATATATAAACTGTATATATATCTACTATATATACACATATGTGTACACACACATAGATACACACATATAAACTGTATATGTGTATTCAGCAGAAAGAAACTTGTCAAACATGTCAAAGGAAATCACAGAATAGACAGAAAAAAATTTGATGCTCAGATGCAGAAAGAACACAAAAATAATCACTTGCTCCACCGCCAGAAAGGTGGAAGAGTTTTTTCCAGTAAACCCTTTTAGTCCTTAAATATGTCACACAGGCTAAGTATAGCCATCCTAAACTGCTACTAATCCCCAGTGTATCCTAATCACTAGTTAGCTGATTTTTTGTATCTAAATAGAGTAAACATTGCTGTTCTGTATTGTAAATAAAACAAACCTTGCAGTAAGTGAACACTTCATCTGTCTTAGACTTTTATCACAAAGTAATTCCTCATGATACAGTCCCACCGTGCTTTTATTACTTGGCAGTTTATTTTGCCAAATGTGTAGCAAGAATATATGTGAGGATAGTTAGGGGGCCGGGGGTGTAGGATGGACTTCAGTAGGTTAGATGAAGAGTATTGGAATGGACGCATAAAGTAAAGTTTTATAGAAGCAAGGAATCTATTTACTGCAACACACTTCTCCAAGCCTGTATATTTTCTATGATGGGTTGAGAATCATAGTGTGTCTTCTCAGACCTTTAGAACTTTATTTCCCTGCTGTAATTGGAACAGCTATATGTTGGCTATTTTCTAACTGAATGTACCTTAAATCCTGTTTAAGGACATAAAATTATTCAAATGATTTGGAATAATTTTTGTCACTGTTGTACCTTACTGCAATTATACCAAGTGCTGAACTGAGGAGTGGCAGCTAAGAAGGTATCAGGCAAGATTTTATATTACCATCACTAGTTGAACCATGAGCCTAACAGATGTGCTGTCTCGTTCTTCTAGGCCAGCTGAAACCCCCCCAAGATGCATAATCTGTGCTGGCATGGTCATTTTAACCAGATCACCTTGGAATAAAGATTTATGTAGCATCCAGCAATTTTTAAAAATTCTTTTTAGAAGTTGGAAAAAAGCACAGAGTGTTCCCAGGGCCTTGCTGGGTTGTGCACTGCTCTGTCTTTGAAGATCTCTATTATGTGTTCTAGAGCTGCATTTATTCAGAGGAGATTCTTGTATGAATGGAGTGTTCTGCTCTAGAAACAGCTCTCCAGAAAGCTCAACATGTGGATGTACATTTTACATTTAAAAATCTTAGTGTTAATTATACCCCTAAATATAGGTGTTTGTCCTGCTTTGAGTGTATGAGAGTCAGTTTGTGTAGGGGGCTTAAGAAGATGTTGACATTAAAAGGTTTCCCCATAACTTACCAGTAACACTTGAAATAAAGAGTTTATACATTGTCACAAATGACTATTTTGTTTCCATATAAAAGTTAGATATTTCTACTATGAAGGAATGATTTGAAAATTATAAATTCAAAGGTATTTTCCACATTTTTCTTAAAATTTGAAAACAAGGAGGTAAAAACCCAAACACAAACTATTGATAACCAAAAGAATGAGCAGTATATCTTGTGAGTGCACACATGTGGTGTGTGTGTGTGTGTGTGTGTGTGTGTGTGGGTGGGTGTGGGTGTTTGGTGTGTACCTCCTGGGCAAAATCAACTAAAACAAAAATAAAACAAAGCCAAAAGTAGGTCATGGTTTTGAGAAGGAGCAGGGCAGAGTGTCGTAGTTCAGTTTCTGTTAGTGGGATAAAGATCATATAGAAGAACAACTTGAGGAAGGAAAGGGTTTATTTCATCTTTCATTTCCAGGTTACCATCCATCACTCAAGGAAGTCAAAGCTGGAACTAGTGGTGAGGACTGAAGCAGAGGTCATGGAAGAGTGCTTGCTTCTTACTGGCTTTTCCTCGTGGCTAGATCACCCTGTTAGACAACATAGGACCTTCTGTTCAGTAGTGCCAGCATGCCTGGTGGGGCTGGGTCCTCCGACATCAATCATTAATCACAAAAATGCTCTACAGACTTGCCTATAGGCAATCTAATGGAAATATATACTCAACTGAAGTTCTTCTTTGCTGATAACTCGAGCTTGTGTCTAGTTAAGAACTATAACAAAATCAGTGCATAGGGCAGGGTAGGGGTGTACATGGGAGAGGTAGGAGGAACAAAAGCGAAGGGGGAAAGTAACGTAATTATATTTTAATCACAAATAAATAACCCTAAACTCACCTTCTCTGACTGCCAATAAAACTCAAGAATTCTACCAGTAAAGTGACACAGAAGGGGGAAAAGGTATCTGAGTTATCTTTCAGTTTGCCATAGGATAAACAGCCCCCAAGCTGCAGCAATAATTGCCTGCTCCTCTCAGCTCTCCTCTCATCCTGCTTCTCATTCTCTCTTGATCCTTCCAGGCAGGATAGAAAGAGACTGAGATGTATGGACCAGCATGCACCAGACTTCATGCCAGGCTCTTTAGGGTTTGTAATCTCATTTAATTTGTGCCAGAGCCCCATGAGGTTAGTACATTTCTGGAGGTTATCTGCCTTGCCTAAGGTCACTCAGTCAGAATGGAACTCCCACTGTGGGGCTTCCTGCTGTTGCAAGACATAATACTGCCTCTAAAGGAGGGTTCAGCAAACTGTGAGGCTTTGGGGGACTACAAATGTTCTCTTTCCTAAGACAGCTGTTCATAGTCATGCTAATCTTTAATGTCCTGGGTTTAGGAAGATCATGTTATTTCCATGTTATAATTTCCCAGACTGATTTTTTCCCCTGATATTCCTGTAGGTTATTCTCATACAATTTCGATTTTAAAGAATGTGTTTCTTCCCTTTATTAAAACCCAGCTTCAGTTTACAGTTTATTGGTTTTTTTTCCAGTAAATGTTTTTCAGCTGTTGGAATTAGCAAGTTACTTTTGGAATGTATTGTGTATTTTTTTCTGAATTTACAAAATGAAAAAATTACTTGGTCTGTCTGGTTTTTTGTTTGTTTGGTTGGTTTTGTTTTTAATTTCAACTGTTGTCCGTTAGCAACTCTGACTTTTGTATTTTACCCAGGCTTTAAGAGTTAAGTTTAGCTATGCTGGGAGACAGTCATTCTTTTTTCTTTGACACATAGGGAAAAGGCACTTTTAAATAATATATTTTTCAGGACTTGTTTGCCTGTGGTCATCCTACCAAATGGAAATTTTTGAGTTGTTTTTTTTTTACTCAGTTAACCAATAAATGTTAATTCATGGTCTATTATATTCCCAACATGTTATCTGCAGAAATTTTAGATGTTTAAAAAATATTATAAGAAGTACAAATGTTGGGCCTGGAGAGGTGGCTCAGCAGTTAAGAGCACTAAATACTATTGCAGAGTGCTGGAGTTTAATTCCCAGTATCAATATCAACAAGGCAAATATGACAGTTCCTAACTCCAATTTCTGGGGAACCTGTCACCTGTGTTTGGGCTCTTTAGATACCAGGCAGGCAAGTGGAGCACAAACACCCATGAAGGCAAAATATTCATACAATTAAAATTAAAATGTTTAAAGCTTACATTGCAGTGTTACTGTGGAAAGAAGTGTAGCATATGGAGAATCCAGGCTGCAGATGCCTAATTAAACATTAGGAACTCAACAATTGAAAGCTTAGTAGGAACTATAAATGTTAGAAAAGGGTCTCTGTGGGATTGTGGAACTTGCTTACAAAACTGACAGAACAGAAAAAATAAGGATTTTTTTATAGGAAAATTAATATTTAGAAAGATAAATATTGAATTTTCTGTGTGGATCTGATCATAGCACCGCTACTGAAGATAAAAGGACACATAAAATAAAGAATATAAGAACTTAGACATGGCAGGTAAAGGACAAAGCATTAACTATCCCGAAAGTAATTGTAAAGAGTTTACATTTGAACGTGGTAGCTGGTAATAGTTTATCTGTCCTGGAAACTGAAAAAATAAAAGAAGTCTCTGATGAATATTTAACATGAAAATATAGGACAATTGGAGCAGAGAAGAGACAAGGCCACTCTGGAGATAAATGGATTTAAAAGCTATTTGGGAAGCAGGACTCAGAATAGGGATATGATAGTTGAAATGGGTAAGATAAGGTAAATTCTTCAAAAAAGGCATTGAAGCAAAAAGAGGATTGAGACTTTCTTAGAGATTAGAGAATGGCTATATGCCTATAGATGTAACAACCAAAAAAAGAAATACGTGGTTGATAGAAAAGAAAAAAAAGACTCATTAGTGGGCTGATAACATGTGTCAGAGTTGAAGCAGAGAGTAATATGAACCATTTACGCTGTAGTAGCAAAGACACAGGGTTAACTCAAAGAATATTACACCGTCCTAACAATAATGGAGATGAGGAGAAATGGGTTTAGCAGAATTGATGAGGCCTTTAATTAAGTGCCAAAGATGCCAAAGGAGCAGAGAAGTACGTTAGAGAGGCGTGCAAAGCAGGAAACTGTATAAATGTGGTAAAATAAATATGAACATCGGTCAAGGCCATATATTTAGAAGGAATAGATCACTTGCAACCTTCAAAAACAATTCATATGGAATACGATACACTGTGGTAGATGGTAAATGAGATTAAAAGGAACTGGAGATGAAAAAATGTAGCTTAAATATTTGATTAACAGTATCAAAACCAGAGAAGGATGTTTATTAATAAGTACAACAGATGGACCAAAATAAGTGAGGTTACAGTTAGCCCCTGAAATGGAGGCACTAATCTTTGTGTTCTGTATTTGTGGCCCCCAAATACATAATTTTATTTCACATACAATAACATTGACTTTTGTTATAAACATTATATTGAAAAATTAATGGTGTGACTTGTGAAACTAGATCTTAAGAACATTGTGGTTTCTGCAGGTCCTTTCACAATGTACTCAAGATAATAGCTAATCAGTTTAAAAAAGACAGCTGGTCCAACCTTCTAGGTATTCGCATATCTTATTGTTTAATTCCTATGTTGGTTGAATATGAATGGTTCCATAGGCTTATATATTTAAATGCATAGTCATCAAGGGGTTAAACTTTTGAAAGGATTAGAAGGATTGGGAGGTGCTGCTTTGGGAGAAAGTGTGTTGCTGGAGGTAGGCTTTGAGATTAAGCTCATGCCAGGCCCAGTGTCTCTCTTCCTGCTTCCTGAAGATCAGGATGTTGAACTTTCAGATATTTCTCTAGCGCATGTCTACCTGTGTGCCACCATGCTTCCCAGCACAATCACCATGGAATAAGCATCAGAAATTAAGCAGTAAAGTTGTCTTAACCATAATGTCTCTTCAAAGCAGCATAACAGTAACTAAGGCACTTTCCTCCCAGTATTCTCCAAGGTTTTACTGTCATTCATCCTAGCAATTAAATAACCAGTGTCCTCTGCTTTGTCCAACTCATTACAGTAGCGTGATAAGACTTCCATATCAACTTTACTAATTTTTGTAGTTTAACTTTAAAGTATATGTGATTTGATATACACAAACATGGTCAAATGATCACCATAATCATTTACAATATATCTGTGATTCATTTAATTACCTTCTCTTTTCATGATAACATCTGAATGCAGCTCCCTATAAACTCTTAAAACTAAACCATACTAGCTGTACTTGCAATGATGTACCTTTGGTCTCTACATTTTGTCCAATTGCAACGTTGTACTGTTACCCCAGTAGCTCCTTCTGTCTTCTAAACCAGATCACTGGTACCCACATCTACTGCTCATTTCTGAATATTCAATTCTGTCAGATTCCATATATCATGCAGGTGTTTTTTTTTTTTTTGGAGTTGCTTCACATAACCTAGGGTCTTCTAAGTATATCTATGTTGTTACATTTTGTTGTACATCTTATTGCACATATATATATATATATATATATATATATATATATATAGGGTTTGCCTTCATTTTATGGCTAAATGATGTTTATTTTATGTATGTACATATGAGCCTATATATATAATTAATTGACTATATGTAAATATATATTTGTCTATATAAATGTTGATTACACAGATTTTTAACCACGTATCAACAGGTGGACGCAGGTTATTTATTTACTTTTTTAGTAAGTATGTATATCCCTTTCCTCCTTACTTCTGTCTCCAAGAGGATGCCCTCCCCCCTACCCGCCAAGCCTCCCTACTCCCTGGGGCCTCAGGTCTCTCCAGGGTTAGGTACCTCTTCTCTTACTGATGTTAGACCAGGCAGCCTTCTGCTATATGTGTGTCAGGGGCCTCAGACTAGCTAGCGTGTGCTGCCTGGTTGCTGACTCAGTGCCTGAGAGATCTCAGGGGTCTATGTTAGTTGAAACTGCTGTTTTCCAAGGGATCACCCTCCTCTTCAGCTTCTTCCATCCTTTCTCTAATTCAGCTACAGGGGTCCCAACTTAAGTCTCCAGTCTATTGGTTGGTTGTAAGTATCTGCATCTGTCCCAGTCAGCTGCTTGTTTGGCCTCCTGGAGGACAGCCATGGTAGGCTCCTGTCTCTAAGCAGACCATAGCATTAATAATAGTGTCAGGCCTTGAAGGAGCCTCCCCTTGAGATGAACCCCAAGATGGGCTGGTCATTGGACCTCATTTCCCTCAGAATCTTCTCCATTTTTGTCCCTGCAGTTCTTTTAGACAGGAACAATTCTGGGTCAGGGATTTTGACTGTGGGATGGCAATCCATCCCTCCACTTGATGCCCTGTCTTTCTATTGGAGGTGGACTCTATTACAAGTTCCCTCTCTCCACTGTTGAACATTTTATTTAAGGTCCCTCTCTTTGAGTCCTGGGAGTCTCTCACCTTCCAGGTCTCTGGTACTTTCTAGAGGGTTCCTTCTACTCCCGAGGTTGTATATTTCCATTCATTTTGCTGGCTCTGAGAGCTTCTCTCCTGTTCCTGCACCTAATATATGATCATGTTCCCCATTTCCCTTCCCTCACCCTTCTCCCAACCAAGTCCCTCCCTCCCAAGTAGGACTGAAGCTATATCACACTTTGGTATATGCCCAAAAGATGCTTCAGAATATCACAGAGGCACATGCTTCACTATGCTCATACTGGCCTTATCTGTGATAGCTAGAAACTGGATACAACCCACAACAAAGAATGAGTACAGAAAATATGGTTAATTTACACAACAGAATGTCATTCAGTTTTTAAGAATGAGGGCATCATGAGTTTTGCAGGCAAATGGATGGAACTATAAAATATCATCCTGAGTGAGGTAACTCAGATCCAAAAGGACATGCATAGTATGTACTCACTAATAAGTAGATATTAGCCAAAATGTACAGAATACCCAGGATACAATTCACAGAACTCATGCAGATTAACAAGCAGAAGGACACAGGCTATTTTCACATCTTAACTATAGTGAATGATGCCATAATGAACATTAGTGCATATATTTCTCTATAAACCATTGATTTCATTGAAGGGTGTTGGTCAATCGATAAAACCTTTATTTATTTATTTTTTGAGAGACCTCTATACTGTTTAATGGCTGTACCAACCCACAGTGTTTTTGTAATCAATATTCAGGGATCCATTTGCTTTATATCATTCTAATGCCTGTTGTTTTGCTTTTTTGATAAAGAAAATTCAAATAGGGGCAGAATGATATCACAATATCATTGGATGTTGTGACTTGCATTGCCCAGGTAATTAGTGATGAGGAGCACTTTTTCATGAAAATGTTGGTTATTTCTCTTTTGTCTTTGGAAAAATATCCATTCAAGTCCTTTGATCTTTCTCACTGCCCTGGATTAGTACCATCAACATCAGCAACATCACCATCATTATTACCATGCTGCTGCTGTCTCAGTATTTGTTGCATTTAAAGCACTTCTTATGATATATGGTTTGCAAATTCTCTTTCCTATTCTTCTGTTGCCTTGCCCTTACATTTTGTTATTCCCTTTGCTGTGCATAATATTTTATATTTAATGTATTACTATCTGCTTATTTTGTTCTTGGTCCTGGGGCTTCTAGTATGCTAATCAAGAAAATCACTGTCAAGAACAAGTCAAAGACATTTTTCCCTCTTTTATTGTAAGAGTTGGCTTATCATTAAGTCTTTAACATAATATATTTTTAGTTGAATTTTTGGCTAAGTACTTTGATTTACATTGTAAATAAAAAACAAAATTGTAACAAATAGAATTAATGTTTTAAAAATACATTTGAAGATATTTGAGAGATAATCACTGTTTATAATGCAATGATTAAAAATAACTCAGGCAGCAGATAAAAGTAATTATTTTAAAAATTTTTTGGGACCATTTGCTTGGAAAAGTGTTCTCCATCCTTTTGCTCTGAGATAGTATCTGTCTTTGTCACTGAGGTGCATTTCCTGTATTCAGCAAAATTCTGGGTTCTGTTTATGAATCCAATCGGTTAGTCTATGTCTTTTTATTGGGGAATTGAGTCCATTGATATTAAGAGATATTAAGGATAAATGACTGCTGCTTTCTGTTATTTTTGTTATTAGAGGTAGAATTATGTTTGTGTAGCTATCTTCTGTTGGGTTTGTTGGAAGATTACTTTCTTGCTCTTAGCCGAAAAGCTCACAATACCCAAAATGCAACTCACAGACCACGTGAAGCTCATGAAGAAAGAAGACAAAAGTGTGAGTGCTTTGGTCCTTCTTAGGAGTAACAAAATACTCATAGGAGCAAATATGGAGACAAAGTGTGGGACAGAAACTGAAGGAGAGGCTGTCCGGAGACTGGGTATTTATCTCATGTGCAGTGACCAAGGTAGACACTGATGTGGATGCCATGAAGTACATGTTGACAGGAGCCTAATATTAGCTGTCTCCTTAGAGGTCTGCCAGAGCCTGACATATACAGAGGTGGATGTGCACAGCTAACCATTGAACTGATAGTGGGGTTCCCAATGGAGGAGATAGAGAGAAGGCTGAAGGAGCTGAAAGGGTTTATGGCCCCATGGGGAGAGCAACAATACCAACCAATCAGAGCTCTCAGGGTCTAAACCACCAGCCTGGGAGCACATAGGGAGGGACACATGGCTCCAGATGTATATGTAGGGGAGTATGGCCGTGTTGTGTATAGGCGGGAGAGGAGATCCTTGGTCTCCTGAAGGCTAGATGCCCCAGTGAGGGGGAATTCGAGGGCAGGGAGTTGAGAGTGGGTGGGAGGGTTAGGTCATATCCTCAAAGGAACAGGAGGAGGGAGGATGGGATAGGAGGTTTCTGGGTGGAGTGAAAATGGGAAAAGGGGATAACATCTCAAATGTAAATAAATATCCAATAAAAAAGAAAAACATCTTTAAGATAATATAATTACAACATTTCTTGCTTCCCTTTTTTTTCTTCCTCAAAACTCTCTCCAAATTAATGCCCTATTTTTTCACTTATTTTTATTACACGTATATGTAGATAGGTATATACATACATATCTCTAATATAACCTGCTAAGTCCGTATACAGTTACTTGTATGTATACTTCAGGGCTGACCATTTGGCACTAAACATTTGATTGGTGTGTTCTTTCTCATTTTTCTTCAGTTAACTCTAGCTCATTAACATTTAAAGGGCCTCTTGGATTTCATAGTATGTTCACTTTTAAAATTTGCTTATGACTTTGCAATTAAGTTTCATTTCTACTTCTAATTTCTGAGGATATCTTGACAGAGTAGACTCTGAGCTTTAATTTCTGTTTAACATGGGAGATAGGAAGAGTTGTAAAATGAGAGGGATTGTCAATCTGGGAAGATGTTTTAAAGAACATTTGGCAAGAAAGAAGATATGATTTGATCTGTTAGGTAGAATATTTCTTAGGAATTTGAATAAATGAGGATATCTTTGCTTTAGATAGATGTCTCCCCTAAATTCTACAGTGGCTCCCATCTTCCCTGATCCTGTTCTCTTAGCTCCTTGTAGAAGAAATGATTTTATTCTATTTATCAGGAAGCTCCACTGAACTCAGACTGAACATAATTGGAAATAAATATAGTGGTTTTCTAAGGATATTTCTTACAGATTGAAATTCTCAAATACCTTGCTCCTCTTGTCACTGCCTATCTACCACCTCTATGCAGGTTTATACACTGTGCATGGTAACGGACACAGGAAGACCTGAGATTTCTGCTCTATCCTTCTATCTCTTATTCCCAGGGAGAGAGTCTGTCATAGAACATGGAGCTAATTCACTGGCCAGGAAGCTACTCCTGTCTCTACTCCTAAAGCTCTGGGGTTATACATGTAGCAAGCATTCTTAACCTGCTGAGCCACCTGGCCCTCCCTCAAAAAATGATGATGATGATGATAATAACAATTCCTCTGCCTTCTCATTGTCCTCCTTATCCTCTTCTTCTTCATGGTATTTGTCATAGATTCTCACTATGTAGCCCAAAAACATTTGTCTAAATTACATTTGTATAAATATCTTCAATAGCTGGCTGAGTGAGATGTAGCCCAAGAAATAACTATATAGGCCACACTGGACTAGAATTCATAGATGTCTACTTGCCTCTGTCTCCAGAGTTATAAGATTAAATGCTTGTGACAGCAAATGCTTCTTAATGAAGTAAGGTTTCAGAATTTATAGATATGGAGTTTTTTCATCAGAGACAACTTTTATGAATGTGTAATATAAGGAGTTATAATTAATAAATTGACGAATGCAATTTTTGTAAGGGCTCCTGTGTACTCACAAAAATTCTAGAGACATGTTTAGGGTAATGTCATATCTACTGTGCTAAAAAAAAGTACAACTAAAACCAGGCCTGGTGGTGCATGCTTTTAGTCCCAGCACTAGGGAAAGAGAAGCAGGCTGATCTCAGTGAGTTTGTGGACAGCCTAGTTTGTATAGTGAGTTCCAGGGTAGCCAGAGCTACATAGTGACATCCCAAAAATCAGAAACAAAACTAAAACAGAAAAAAAAGCCAAAAAGTTAGAATTGATGATATCTAAATTTAATTGATTGCAACATTATGTACTTGTTTATTAAACTAATTAAAATTAATAGGGTTAGACAATAATATAAACATTGTTTTGAAAATTATATTTTAAAAATCAAATTTCATATTCTCAAAATAAAAAGTAATTACTGAAAATTACATTTGTATAAGTATCTTCAGTAGCTGGCAGCTGAGTGAGATGTAGCTGTGTTTTCATATCTACTTCTCCCTCAGGCTGCTTCCATCTCGTGTTACAGGAGACATAGCTGGAGACTGTGTTTCACACAATTGGAACTGGGAAGAGCCTATTCTTCTTTCTTTCTTTGAAAACACTAAAACTCAATAACTGGTAGTTTTCTCAAACATTTGTTGCTAAGTGGAATCTGAAACTATATTGTATTAGTCTCTTATTAACATCTCAACACCTGATTACAGGTAACAAGTTGGCAGTAGTGCTGGACAAAAGAAGGTAAGCCATTCTATGTCCTGTCCCTTTCATTTTGGGTTGTCATATTGGGGCTGCACTACCCTACCTTCTGCTTTTGTGATCATGTTGCCTCTTCTTCAGCCCTTATAACTTGTTATTTTGGTGTAAGTGTGTTTATGTGTGTATCTCTAATCTCTATCTCTGTCATCTATCTGTCAGTCTGTCTCTCTCCCCCACTCCCATGTGTGTGTGTGTATGTGTGTGTATGTGTGTATAGGTGTAAGCATGGAAACATGTGGTGAGTGTTAGCTGCTTTTTAATGGAGACAGGATTTCTTAAAGTCTGTATAATAAAATAATAATAATAATAATAATAATAATAATAACAATAAGCTCAAGGATACTCCTAACGTTGCTTTCTAAGTACTAGCACACTAAGATTTCCCGTGGATGCTCAAGATCAGAATGCACAACTGCCATCCGCATACAGAATAATAAATGAATTGCATTCATTTCTAGAGGTGATCATTTTGCTTCAGCATATAGAAAAACACTGTAATTTCTCTTTAATCATACACAATCCTTAAAAAAAATGTTCTTAAAGAACTGAAATGTAACAACATTACTAACTCAAACTGCCTTATCAAAAACATCTTAACTGGCATTTCTTCTTCACCATTATTTTTATTCTTTACATGGTCAAATGATTCCTGGTCTTCCCCTGTTGTGTTAAGGTATCCACAGTTATGCTCACAAATACTCCTAAATCAATTGTTCAGTGTCAAGCTAGTGAAATAATGCAAATATAATGCAAAGAACACACTTCTAAAAATGTGTTGTGGGGCTACGGAACTGGTTGAGTTATCAAAGTGCCTTCCATGCAAGCGTAAAACTTGAGTTCAGATCCCCAAAGTCCATATTAAGATAAAAAGCTGTACTTAGTGAGTCAACCTGTAACACAGTGTTTGGTGGTGGAGGTGGTGGAGTGTGGAGAGATGTGGATTTGTGAAACTCATTAGCTATTATATTATGTTAGCTGACTCACTGAGTTTCTGGCTCATTAGGAGACCCTGTCTCAGACACCCAATATCATTCTCTGACCTTGATAAATATGTATATCCACACAAATAAGAACTTTACACACACACTAACAAGAAAGAACGTATAATATATATATATATATATATATATATATATATATATATATCCCTCATGTACCCCACCACACTACCACGACAAACAACAACTACAGCAACAAAAACAACTACAAGTTTTGAGTATGTAAATCTTCAAAGATCTTTGGATCCTTGAATGTTTTTATGTTGAGATATTTTCAAATTTTTCTCTCTTTTTAAGAGTCCAGTTCTTTTGAGTCAGGTTTTTGATGTCTGTCTTTCTCATAGAGCACCCCAGACTGTATTGTCAGTAGTGTTAATGATCTGGCATTTCTTTAAAGGATGCTCTACCATGGGTTCTCAGATGTTCTTTCAAGCCTTTGATGCCCACTCAGTGTGTTTTGACATTGATGTTTTCACATTATTTTTAGAAAGTGCCGAATGAAAGATTTCTGAGGATAAGCAGCAAGAATGCTCTTTTCCAGAATCATTCCAGTGTTGATAACAAAACTGTTGAGGTGTTTCATTTGCCTGGTCCTAACATTCAGGCTGGAAACTTGAATTTCTAGTTCATAAGCAGGCAGTTTGTAAGTTACAGTTATAAGATGGTCATTGATATGATATTTAATCATATATGCAATAGTATGATAGATCTTTTCTTTTGTTCTGGCTGCTCTTGTGCCACTGGAGAACATTGTACAGATTTCTTCATAGGGTTTTATATAAACACTGAGTGCCATTACATATTTCAGTTTGTTTTTATCTACCATGTTCCTTCATGGGAAGAGCTAGTATTGCATAGGTGCTAATGTTTTCTTCATGTGTGTGGTTATATGTGGATATATTTTGTAGTTCCATGTACATATTTGTGTGAACATGAATGTGGAGGTCAGAGGTTAACATTGGGTGTAGGTTCCCACTTTATTTTTTGAGATAAGGTATCTCCCTGAACTTGAAGCCACTGATTCAGTGAGACTAGCTTGCTACCTATTTCTGGGAACCCTCCAGTATCCGCCTCCACATAGCTGGGACTATAGCATGCACCACCATGCCTAGATTATTGTTTGGGTGCTTGTAGATTGGCATTTAGGTCCTTATACTTGTAGAGCAAGAACTTTTCTGACTCACTACATCCCTTGTTTTCTATGTTAATATTTTAGCTATTAGATAGGTCTAATGCTGTATCAATGGAATTTTGCCTGATTCCCTTAGTGATTCTTGTAATAATAATAATGATGTTGATGATGATGATGGTGGTGATGACAATAACAGTAGGTGGTAAAAACATTAATCACAGGAGTGTTCATGTGATTGAGTTTAGTGCTTTGCTTTTTCTTTGACTATTTGTGTTTTTTATATTGCTTGCTCCTTGACTATTTGCATCTATTGTGTTGCTAGACCCTCAATCTACAACTGACCTTAATACATGCATGTAATCAAAATGGTATAAAAGGGTAAAGGAAGAGGAGGAATGGGATAGCGGGTTCTAGGGAGGGGAAATGGGGGAAGGGGATGACATCTGTATTGTAAATAAATAAAATATCCAATTAAAAAAACAAAAAACAAAAACAATAGATGGAAGGAAAGTTTGAGAAGTGATAAGGGGTGATGGGTGTGATAGTTTCCCAGGTGCATATTTATCTTCAAACTCATGGATCTATGTGGATAGTGTCTTCAGATTTTACAAGACACTAAAGGCTAAATTCATTAGTTTAAAAACAAAGTGATCTTGTAATATTTAGCTATTGAAAAGTCAATTTACATATAAAACTGCTCCAATGCTCATATTATTGTGAAGACAAATTGTAAATGAATGAAAAATACAAAAAAGAAGGTACAAGTATTAAAAAGAAAGCTGAGACTGAGCCACATGGATGCACAGGAAACTCTGTAGCCCCAATTGGAATGAGGAGGTATTAAGGACAGTATTTTGTTTTGAGAATAGACCCTGCTGCATTGCCTTAGCGGATCTGGAACTCACTCTGTAGACCATATTAGCTTCAAACTCAGCCTCCTGCACAATGGGAGCAAGTAAATGTCACATGCTGCTGTGATTAATATAGCTGACTCCTGGAACCTGTTGAACGATGAAAGAAGCACAAAATTAAATAAAATGATAAAACAAAGGAATCATTGCAATTCATTTTAGAAATGGTTAAAATGATATAGTATTACTAAAAATAGCAAAGGGAAATGTGTAACCTTGGAGAAACCTAAGCAAGCCTCAGGAAAGAAGAGACATAAGAGCCGAACTACCTGAAATTTCTCAGTTTTGTTCTCAATAAGTACAATGAAATTTGACACTAGACTGAGATTTCACTTCTGTGAGATTAGCAAGAGTTCTGATTCAACAGCACAGGCTTTAGTCAAGCCTGAGGGCAAACAGGTGTGGTCATATGTTGTTGGTGGGAATACAAAACATGGTAAGTAACTGTTATGAAGAGATGCTTTATGATTTCTAGAAAATTATGCATGTCTGTCTTTATTGATAGTTTCTGTTTCAAAGTAATTTTAGGAAAAATACCAAAAAAGATATTTATATAGGAATATTGATTGCAGGATAGTTGGCTTTGGGATTATGTAGTTCATATTCACAAAAATCAAAATATATTCCATAACAGAATGAGGAAATTGTATATTGTCACAGAATCAAATCATCAGACAAGGAAAATGTTTCATCATAGCAGTGATTTTAAATATTTAATCATATATGAATATACTCCTATGGTAAATGATTGAATACGTGTGAATACTTATAAGAATGTAGATAATGCAAGGTGGACATATAAGTATAAGCCAAATTGTCATGAACACACCAGATTTCGAGAGTGTGATTTTGAGTTATGAAAATGTATTTTTATATTTATTTAAAATTTAATACAGCAAACACAAAAGTGGGAACTTACAAATAGGAATGTAAATAAAACTTTTATTTTACTTCAGTCATATGTGATACATTGTGAGTTTAAATTCCCGTAAAGTTGCCCTAAATCCCTACTGAGTTATTCTTCAATGATAGCATAATAGACTCAAATTTGAAAAATAATGCTGTAATTATATTGGTGTTGATATTCTCAATAGAATTATAAAGGGACTGGGATTTATCTTAATGTTATCAAGAGCCAAAATTTATCTCAGCATGGTAGAAGAGATGAAAAGAATTCAAATTTGAAAAGAATTTATTGATTAAAACTCTTATTCTGTATTTTCTTTCTTAGTAAATACATCTTCCATGAACTTTTACCCTTTTGCAATACTGTAAGATTAAGGATGAAAATCACCGAGCAAGAAAATGAGGCAGGTAGATAGGTCTTTGAAACAGAGCCAAACTGTAGGTGCAGCATAGACTGACTATACTATAGCAACATCACCCACAAAAAGCCAGAACCACAAGTACACACAGAAATGACAATTAATTGTTCCTTGATTCACTATATTGACCCATCCAGATAATTAGCTTGAAAACTGTGTTTCATTCTGCTGGATAACACTTAGAAAACTCCATACAAGGACAGCTACAGAGAGTAAACCATAATCTGGTGAAGGGAGGACGGACACATTCCTGGAAACTATTTGACTAATCTACCCTTACATGGTGTCTTAGTTAGGGTATCTACTGTTGTGATGAAACACTATAACAAAAGCAACTTGCAGAAGAATGGGTTCTTTTGGTTGACTTATCCTGAATCACAGCCCACTGAAGGAAGCCAAGGCAATAACTCGAACATGAAAGAACATGGAGGCCTGAGCTGATGCAGAGGCCATGGAGTGGTGCTGCTTACTGATTTGCTCAGCCTTCTTTCTTATAGAATCAGGACCATCAGCAAAGGCATACTACCATCCACAATGAGCAGTTTCCTCCAATATTAATCAGTAATTAAGAAAATGTCCCTATTATAGTCAGATGTTTTGGAGCCATTTTCTAATTCATGTTTCCTCCATTCAGCTAACTCTAGCTTGTGTCAAGCTGATAACAAAAACTTGTAGGCAAGCATGGGAGTACTCCCTTTTTGCCAAGAAAATATATTATACAAAAACCTAGCAATGAGATTCTCTCTTCAGAGGCCCACACTCATTCATTTGGTATGTACTATTGTTCTTTTCTTAGTAAACTCCATTTTCCTCTTCAGAAAGAAAAGCAAAAAAAGGAAAGAATAAAGTAGACATGCATTTTCCTTGCTTTATCTACCAAAAAGCGATAAATAAAAATACCTTGGAAAAATTAAAAAAAGCAAAGACTTCACTGATAATGCCAAAAATTCAGAACTGAACATGAACATATTCATGGTTGAAAAAGAGAAATATTTAAGAAGCCAGTGAGAATAGTAAGCAATAAACTGATATAATGAAAAAAGGCATAGCAATCATTGTGAATTTTGGACATTAGAACACATTATTCCAACCTTTCCTCATCATTTACCTACTGTTTAGTGAATATTCATTGTTATCCTTTTAAGCATTAAATTGACTGTTATTCATCATGATAACTGTAAGTTTTTCTGGAAAATTTATTTTTAACATTTTATTTTCTCATTCTTCTTAAATTTGTCTTTTTTGGATTATAACTAGTTGAAATATGAAAACTATTTAAAAGACTTTGAAGGACTTAAGGGGCTAGAGGATGGATTTGTGGTCAAAGCACATACTACTCCTGCAGAGAACCAAGAGCTTTCCTGAACCCATGTCTGCAGCTCATAATTGCCAGATATCCAATTTCAGAAAATACAACACCATCTTCTGGACTCTGTGGGTGCATATACTCATTTGCATATAACCCCCTATATACTCACACATAACTAAAAATTAATAAACCCAAAGAATTTTTAAAACACTGGATCTTATGGAGGCTAGAAATTTTTTAAACATTACCGGAAGTGTATCTAAGATATATTGGCAAGTAAAGAGTCAAATGTTCCTCCCCAGGCCCGTAAGAGGCTAGAAAATTATGTACTTGATATAGGATTTTTGCTTCATGTCAGAGAACTTTTGTCATAAACTTCATTTCAGTGAGGAAATCATATTCTGTAGTTTGAAGTAATAATGTGCAGATTAATAGACAAGAAGATTTATTGAAATGAACAGCAAAAGGGAAAAGTCATTTTATAATGCATGGTAGACTAGTCTAACCAAAGAATTGTTGTTTATCTAACTCTATACATAAATCAGTGCCTTATCATTTTTGTGTAGTCATGCTTAACATTTTTCATCTTGGAATTATGACTAAAATCTTTGTAATTCAGGCTTTAGGATACATCTTTTATGCTATATCTAATAAGCATTTCAAAACTGTCATTCTCCTATTTTCCTCTCATTTTTATTCTGACTTTCTCTGTTAGAAGCTCCTGGTCCAGTGACTTATTGCATCTCTGATAGATGGATCCTGAGCAGCCCTGTGCAGGTGGCTCTCCTGCAGACTAGACACAAAGCTCTGTGTGAAGAAATAGAAAATCCCAAATAAATACTTAAATCCCTATGTTACTGGGGCTCATTTTCTGTCATAGGAACTATGGTTTTATGATTCTTAATATTTTATGATTCAGGGACAGTTTTGCTAGTCTCAGTTTTATATCAAGGGCTAAATCTTCAATCATCACATTTTCATTTTCTTCTTTTTATTTCTGTCCTTGTGTAACAGCCTCGTCTCAGAAATTTCTGTTGATAAGCAGAGATGTATGAGATAAGAACTATCCATCTGAATAAGGTTAAGCACATCACCATCATTTTTTTTTCAGCTTCTAACGTTGCTGTGCAGTGGGGAGAAGCAGAGGGACTGTGGGAGACAAGTTTCAGGACTCCTATATCTTCTTTATGCACAAGAAAATCTGATGTCTGGGGAAATTTGGAAAGAAGGCGATGTTTCAGGGGAGTGGACATGTTTGTTTTTATTAATGAGGCTATTGATTAGTAAAAGAATTAATTTAAACATGAAAGCAAGGCAACTTTATTTAACCTTCAAATTGTTGAGTTTTTTAAATACAGTAATAACTTTGGTAGAATATAAAGCATAAACTGTGTGTAGAAGTTACATATACAGCCTGTAAAGCAAACAAATGCCCATTTTCCCATGGACTACCAGATGAAACATGATTTTATCCACATCCTTGAGTGATTCTCCAAGCTTCAGTCTTCATCATTTTTTTTGTTGATCATCAAACATGTTAATATTACCCTCTTTACGTTTCAGCTTTATGAAGTGCTGTAACTCCTTAGACAGTGCATTTATTTGGTCTTTAAACACATCACACAGGTGAAATCACAGTGTGTGTATTTTTCTGTGTATCATTTTTGTTTTCCTTGTTAATGGTTTGGCCCATTTATTTTTGCCTGAGAACAATATCTTACAATGTTTATGTGTGTGTGTTCACATTTGAATGTACATATGTGCATATTTACATTTCTTCAAATGCACATATACCAGTGATAAATATCTACACTTTAATGTTTGTTGTATGGCTGAAACTGCTCTTGTAAATAATAATACAAATAGCTAAAGCTGGAATGTTCACATATTAGGTACTATTGTAAGCATCTTACATGTGTGTGTACAAGCTTCATATATTAGCTAATTTGTGGTTTTATTCTCTTTAAAATCAACACTAGCTCATGTAGTAGATACCATTGTTGCTACCAATGTGTAAACAAGGAAACTGGAGCATAAAATACTATTAAATTGCTGAGATACAGAAAATTGTAGCACATATGCAGTATGACCTGAAAACCCAGCTATATACTGCTAATCATTGGCACTCCGTCACTTGTTTCTTTCAACATTCCTAAAACAAGGTATGTTGCTGCTCCTTATGTTTATGACAGTAAGTTTTCTGAGTTGTAGATTTCGCATGCATTCCACTTTATCAGGTAATGCCAAAATTTCCTGAGTGGTCATTAAAACCTGCTCATTAGCAATGGCTGAAAAAGTTCTCGATTCATCCATTTACCTTCAAGTTCCACAATTTCTATTTTCATAGCAGCCGAATAAGATTCTATTGTGTAAAATGTACCACATTCTCATTCCTCACTCCTCACTTAATGACCATTTGGATGGCTTCCAAGCTTGGGTTGTTATGAATAGAACAGAAGTGGACACGGATGAGCAAATATCCTCATACCAAGATTTAGAGTCCTTTGGGTGTATATCCAAGAGTGGTGTAGCTGGATCTTGAGGTAGATTGATTTTCGGCTTTTGAAATAACTGCCATTCTGATTTCCATAGTGGCCTTACCAGTTTGTACTATCACCAGCACTCTTGCCAACAGGTAATGTCTTTTTTTGAAAACCAATCTTAGTCATTCTGACAAGGGTAAGATGAAATCTCAAATTAGTTTTACTTTGCATTTCCCTGATGGCTAAGGGCATTGAACATTTTAAAAAGTGATTCTTGGCCATTTATGTCTCCTCTTTTGAGAACTCTTTGTTTAGGTTTATACTACAATCTTTATTTGGGATATTTGGACTCTTGAGGCTCCTTATTTTGTAATTCTTTATATATTCTACATATTAATCTTTTATCTGATTTATCATTAATAAAAATATTTTCTGATTCTGTAACCTGTTGTTTTGTCTAATTGGTGTTGTTCTTTGCTGTACAACAAAGCTGTAGCATTTTGCTGAAGCATTTTGGCATCATGAGGTTCATTTATAAATTGTTGGTCCTGTACTATTGGAATCCTGTTCAGAAAATCCTTTATCATGACAATAAATTTAAACAAATTTCCTACTTTCTCTATGTTGTAGTTCTTTATCCATTTGGATTTTTTGTAGGTGTATGGAGTGGTTTTGGCTGCTTTACTAAAAAGCATGTATCTATAGGTGTTTTGAATTATGTCTAACACTTTAGTTTGATTCCGTTGACCAATGTGTCATTTGTTATACCAATACCATGCCATTTTTTGTTACCATAACTCTATAACACAGTTCAAATGATGATAACCCCAGTAGTTCTTTCATTATTCAGTAAATTTTAGCTCTCTTAGATTTATTGTGTTTTTATATGAAGTTGAATATTATTTTAAAAACTGACTGTAAATTATGCTTTTGAGAAACTGCCACAATAATTTTTCTAGTGGATGGCCAATTTATACTCCTACTAACAGAGAAAAATAAGCTCTCTCTCTCTCCACATCCTCACCAGCATTTGCTGTCATTTATTTTCATGATGATCACCATTTTGATTAGGGTATGATAGAATTATAAAATAGTTTTCATTTGCATTTCCCATTTGGCTAAGGATGATGAACAAATTAAAAGTATATTCATTGGCCATTTGTATCCCTTTTGAAAACACTCCTTATTTCCTCAGTCCAATATTTGATTGTGCTGATTTCTTGTTTAGTTTTATTTTCAGCTCTTTGTATATTCTAGATGTCAATTCTTTGTCAGTGTATAGCTGGCAGTGATTCTATCCTATTCTGAAGACTATCTCTTCACCCAGTTAACAGTTTGCTTTACTGTGCAGAAGCTTTTTAATTTTGTGAGTTTTCATTGTCAATTGTTGGCCTCATTTCCTGAGTTGTGGAATCTTATTAAAGTTTAGCTGAGAATAGTATCATAAACATACCAAGTTTGTTAATTAGCCCAAATAAAACTAGGAAAAGCTGGTGATTAGTAATCTCCGGCACTGATGATGTTGAGAGGATTAATTATTTCTTTTTGATGAATTCTTTTCATAGAGAATCAACCAAGAGTTTATATAAAGTTTGCTTTGGAGCATTTGCTCTTGTCTAACAATCCGCTTAAATGCTAAGAAATGTTTATCATCCAAGAAAACTGTGAATTCCAATCACATCATGCTAATTTCGTTTCCTTTACACACTCACTCACATTTTATTTCAAGTGAAGCAGATGGTTGGGTTCTATTTTGCTTTCCAACCGTCAGTTGAGGTAATTGAAGTGAAAAGAAACTGTTTGTCCTGGCAGCTCTGGAAGGACCATGAGCATCTAATGGGATGAAAACATTAGCTACCAAGTGCAGGCCTGAAGCACCTTTATCTCACCTGTAATCAGACCCAGCTAAGAATCCACCATCCAGAGATAATGATTTTCCATCACTGTTAGTCTGGTTGGAGTCCAAATTGCTTTCCTGAAAGAGACATGACTGCAAATTATGTATGGTCTTTCCACTGCTCCCTCTCCTCCTGGTCAGGTAGTTTTCATGTCATTCTGGATTTGTAGGCTGCAGAGTCTGTCTCTAGGAATCTCCTAAGTAAATAGTTGTGCTTTCCACTAAGAACACCTTTTATTGATGCTTCTAACATGTTTTATTCCCATCCATTTGAGCTTTAGCTTCTAACAGTAATAAAGACATTTTTGCTTGTAGAATTTTAATAGGGTTCTATATTTGCTTATTCAGAAGTTGCATTATTCTATTGTATTTTTATTACTGTAGAACCATTTATTTTGTTTCCATGTCATGTGTTTTCTGGGCATGTGTGCACATGTGCTAACTTATGTACACAGGCCTGAAGCTGATGTTAGGTGTTTTTCAGGATCCTTCTCCACTTTATTTACTAGGCAAGGCTTCTCAGTTGAACCCAGAGCTCTCTCACTGCCTGATTACTATTGGTAACACCTGAGTCTGCCTTCCCAGAAATTACAGACAACCACCAGCCCAGCCCAGCCTTTATGTGGGTTCTGGGAAACTATGTACTGTGCCTGTCAAGTTGGTACAGCAAGTACCTTATCCACTGATCCATTTCCTCAGCCCCTGTAGAGGTATCAATTAGTTAATCCATTAGTAAAATTTAAACTGAGTTTAAAATGAGGACTGCAGAAGGAATTTATCATACTTCTCACATTTATTTGTGACTGAAAACACTTAAATTTTATTAAATCTGCATTCTGTTTACGTGGAGTAAACAATCCTTGATACTGTGGACCTGCTCTGAGGAGAAATATGTGGTACTTTTGCAAGTTTTTCTGTAACGAACATATGGGCAGAGTCATTTATAGGAAGGTGTTTCTATTGAAGAAAACATATGTTCAACCTTTTAAACTTTAAGTCCTAAATTTCACCATATGTTTTACATGTTACACATAGTGGTGTTGGACTGTTTTACAACACAATTATTACAGAAAATGCAGTTCAGAGAAGTGTTGGTATCCAATATAGAATTTATTTATTTTGTTTGAAATTGATTGCTATGGGTATTCTCAGTGGCCAAAAGGAGAGGGGGAAAAACAATCGAGTGAGTGAAAGCTTTTTGATAAAAGCAAAATACTTCCCTTGGAAGACTGCTGTATTCAACTACAACTCTACTTTATGCTGAGGAGTGGAAAGGTACCTTGTATGTGATAAAAATAGAGGCATGTACCAGTGTGTTCCAGTATTATCCTTTTGCTTTCTTGAGTTAGTGATAGGAGGCAAGCTGTCTGATTTTAACTATTTATGGTTTATGTTTTAGTGTGTGTGTATGTGCATGTGCGTGTGTGTGTGTTTGTGTGTGTGTGTGTGTGTGGTGTAGGCATGTACATATGAGTACAGTTTTTGCAGAGTTCATCAGGTTTCCCTGGTTGTGAGTCACACTATGTGAGTGCTAGGAACCAAAGTTACATTTGCCCTCTGCAAAAATGATACGAAACTTTAACTCCTGACCCATTGCTCCAGTCCCATAATGCTAAATTTTTAAGTCATATATGGAATGAAAGTTTTTACTGTATTTTTATTGAAGGGAAATGACTGTATGATGGGAGGAAGAAAGATATTAATGATTGTTCTGTTTAGTCTTTCTCATCTTTATCCAAAGTAGAGTCATCTGGGAAGAGGGGACTGCAGTTGAAAAATTGCTCCCATTACAATTTGTGGGGTATTTTCTTGATTGCTGATTGATGTGACAATGTCATTTTGGGGTGTGGGGAAAAATTAGGAGCTGCAGCGGTGGAGTCCCAGTGGGTTTCCATGCTGTGGCGGGCCCCACATGCAGGAGGAACGTCTATGGTTCCAGCAGCCTGTTGGCTTTGGCGGTGACAGGCCCCAATGACACAAGGAAGTCCCTGGTTCCAAAAGGGTTTATTGTCATGGCAGATGGTGGATGGATTTGGATGTACGCCCCCTAAAACTCAGGGCAATCCTGAGTTATATAGGGAGGGAGAAAGGGGGAGGATCTGGGGAGGCATGCTTAATTTGCTCCACCCTCTGGCCTTCATTAGTTTGTAAATCCCTAGAGCCTGAGAACTCTAGTCATGCCCTCTACCTGTGTACTTTGGCAGGGGTTGTATTGGCCGGCCTACCTAACTGAGTTATGTAGATCTATGGAGGCTAGACTGCTTTTAAGGACCCTGGGTTCTTGGGGTGTGCCGAACTCCAGCCGGTTCTCATGCAGAGTCTCGGGGTTCTAGGCAACTGCCCAGCCATGACCCAGAATACCCTTACACAGTCCCACATTCGGGTAGGTGGGCCTCAACTGTATCACAAAGGTAGATGAACAATCCACTGGAATAGACACTAAGAAGAGTTGTCCATGGTCTTTGTTTCATTTCAAGCCTTAAAGTTCATCCCTTGAGTCACTGCTGCGGCTTCCCTCTGTGATGGACTATAAAATATGAAATATTTTCAGTATTTCAAGTACTTTCCTCTTCTAGGGTATCATTTGGATATTGATATATATCTATTCAACTATCAATCTTTTATCTATTAATATTTCATCTATCATCTACCATCTACTTATTATTTATCTATGTATCTATATCTATCTATCATCTATCTATATCTATCCACTGTTCATCATCTATCTATCTATCTATCTATCTATCTATCTATCTATCTATCTATCATCTACCTATTTATCTTTTATGTGTATCATCTATGTATGTATATACTTCTCTTCCTTTTGGAAACAGGAAACAAAATTGCTCTATATTTATGTCTTATATATTTATATTATGACTAAATATTTTACCTCATCAAAATAGCCAACAGGGTTTATAGAGATAGAGATACAGAATAAAAATATTGATGAAGATGCAGAAAGAGCAACAGTAACAATCATGCGGTGCTAGGATGCCAGTGCTGCAGCTATTTTTCATGTAAGACCCAGCAAGGTGAGTGGATTTTGTGTCCATTTAGATTTTAGAGGAAAAATAAGTTGAGTCTGATTTTGGACACATGTGTGAAAAGTGTCATGATGTGAAATAGTTATTTGTGTTCTCTGGGACTCATGAAGAGCAGTGGTGTATTAACAGGCAGCAATGTCAAAGAACTTCTATCTAGTATAGGCAACAAAGGATTATACAATTTGTGTAGATCTTAAAATGACTAAAAGCCAATTTTTTCTCTAAGTTTTAAAAATTAGCATATAAAGACAATAGTCATAATGTAAGTAATGATAAAGTTCTCCTTACCATATAAAGCCAATGGGAAGCAGAGTAACTTAAAGGAAAGCAATTCAAGATTGGATAGTAGATAGAGCAAGAAGAAATTTGAGAATTTCAGGCATTCCCATCTCTAACATTTGCTAGGCTATTGTCTTCTTAACAGTTCATGACAGTGGTTTTACTAGCAAGGCTGGGCACTCATAATGTTGCTATTTCAAGAAATAGGAGCTGATTCATTTCTATACACATGTTTAGAAGCTATATGACAGAAATAATAGCAGCAGGATTGCTCCTACAAGAATTGTGACACTTCTGCTCGTCACATGAATAAGTGACTATTTTTTGTTTACCACACTCATGAAACTACTAGTTCTAAATTTTCAGGTGAAGTGATTGAAATTTTGAAAAATTAAGAAGTTGATAGGACAGCCTGGTCTACAGAGTGAGTTCCAGGACAGCCAGGGCCACACAGAGAAACCCTGTCTCGAAAAACCAAAAAAAAATTTTAAAAAAGTTGATAGGATAGGGAGTTTCTGGGGGAAAGATGAGGAAAGGGGATGGCATCTGAAATGTAAATAAATAAAATATTCAATAAAAAAAGAAATACAGAAATTTAAAAAAAAGAAGAGAAGAAAAAATAAATCTTTAAAAAGAAGAAAAAAAGAAAAGAAAAGAATACTCATGTGAAAAGTTCTCTGAGAAATCAATCTGCAAGTGGAAAAAGTTTAAGAATCCCTGGCCTTATCTCCTCAGACAAAGACTCCAAGATTGCAGAAGGGATACAAAGGGAACTTCCAGTGGAATGAGAGAAGAGTGGTTGAGAAGAAGGATGGACAGGAAAGAACAAGGAAACAATTGCCTCAAGCCTTTGTCCACTACAGTTGTTAGTGCGGCTGCTCTGAAAACTATCTTCTGCTGAGGATGCCATGAGCTTTGAGTGTCTGAGCCACGTCCTCGAGCCACTGTAAGAAGAAATAAATATTATCCTACAGTAGTCAGCAATGGGCTGTGCTGTGTTTGTCCAGAACTCGGGGGAAGTGTGGTAGTTGAGATGAGAGATAGTTAACTTGCTTTATCATCTTGGGTTCATTTTTAGCTATTGTTAGCCTTGGGCTATAATTGAGTAAAACCACCTTGTTTTGTTGCTGCCATCTTATCTTTTGGTTTTGAGACTAGCTTAAGGCCCCAGAATGTTTCTTTTTCCTCCTCCTCCTCCTCCTCCTCCTCCTCCTCCTCCTCCTCCTCCTCCTCCTCCTCCTCCTCCTCCTCCTCTTCTTCCTCCTCTTCCTCATAATCATCTGTACTTCTTTTAATTAATCCATAGTAGGTATATGGCTTAGTTATTGAAATGTCAGCATTTTAAAGTTGTAGCCATTCTCTGAGACTGCTTCCTCTCCCATTGTCAGTATATTTTGTTTGTTTGTTTGCTTGTTTTTAGCCTTTTTCTATTGATTCACCTAAAAATGCTCCCTTAGATCCCTGTGTGGAAGGACTGTCAATTACATTGTTTAATAGAAACTAAAACTTAGCTGAGCTATTTTGGGGGCCACTAGTAATAATTTTACTGGGGGGTACAAATCCAGATCCAACTACCACATCATGGCAATAAAACTCTTGGAACCCACGGACTTCGCATATCATTGGTACACATACCATGAACAATAAAACTCTTGGAACTCCGAAAAAAAAAAGTTTATTCTAATCCCTTTATTTCTCAGATTTTTTTTTCCCCTAGGACTGGAGCATCATGAGATTTTGTTTTCCTTCCAGGTTAACAGATCTTTAAGTGTTGTCCTTATTTGGGTCTTATGTAGGCAGCCATATTGATGAGAATTCATGAGTGTAGCTTCCCTGACATTTCTAGGAAATGTACTTTCACAGCATAATTCCTGTTTCTCTAGCTCTTATGTTCTTCCTGCCTTGTCTTCTGTGATGTTTCTTGAGCTATAAGTGTAGGAGTTGTTCTTTTGAAAGTAACAACAAGGGTTGGGCACCTCTCTTCATTTGTTCCCTGCATTTTCACTGTTTGTGGCCTTGTTAGTAGTCTCTGTCAGCTGCAAACAGAAGTTTCTTTGATGAGGGATGAGAAATATATTTTTATAAGAATATTTAGAATGCAATTATGAATTATGCTTTTTTAGTAAAGTGGAAGTTATGTATTCTATTTCTAAGACACATGACCTTACTGACTGTAGTTAGTTGGCTATGTTTTCAGTAAAAGACATGCTTTCCTTCCTGTTGAACATACCTTAAGACAAATTAGAGAGCTCTTGGTTACCACTAAGATATGTGTGCCACTATTTCATGCTTAGGATTATTGTGCCATGCTGGTTGTAGTTCACAGGCATCATAGATGGGTAGAAGTATTGGTTTCTTCTTTCCCTTGGACACTACATTTTTAAAAAAAATTATTTAATCTTTTTTTACATTCCAAATTTTATCTCCCTCCAGGTCCATCCTGTGACTATTCCATATCCTGTACCTCTCCGCCCCCATCTCCATGATGATGTCCTCACCAACCCAGAACCCCAGCCCACCAGACCTCCCCACTCCCTGGGGCCTTTAGTCTCTTGAGTGTTAGGTACATCTTCTCAGACTGAACACACACCCGGCAGTCCTCTGCTGTATAAGTGTTGGGGGTCTTCATATCAGCTGGTGTATGCTGCATGGTTGGTGGCCCAGTGTCTAAGAGATCTCAGGGGTCCAGGTTAATTGAGACTGTTGGTCCTCTTACAGGGTTGCCCTCTTCCTCAGCTTCTTCCAGCTTTTCCCTAATTTCAACCACAAGGGTCAGCAGCTTCTGTCCATTGTTTAGGTATAAATATCTAGATCTGACTCAGCTGTTTGTTGGAACTTTCGTAGGGCAGTTGTCGTTCACAGGTATCATAGCTGGGTACAAGTATTGGTTGCTTCTCAGAAACTTCTTTTTTAAAAAAACAATTATTTAATATTTTTTTATAGTCCAAATTTTATCCCCACCCCAGGTCTACCCTTTGACTGTTCCACATACTGTACTTCCCCATACCCATCACCATGAAGATGTCCCCACTACACAAGCATACCAGACCAACCATACAACAACAAGAAACATTAAGTTGAGTGGTAGTGGTGTATGTCTTACTCCCAGCATTCAGGAAGCAGAGGCAGATAGATCTCTGAGTTTGAGGCCTACCTGGTTTACAGAGCAAGTTTCCAGATAGCCAAGACTACACAAATAAACTGTCCCTTGAAAAACAAACAAACAAACAAACAAACCCCACAAAATTACATTATATCCATGATAGGCTCTTTTTTGTGAGCACACCATAGCATTAGTAATAGTACCAGGCCTTGGGGTCTCCCCTTGAATTGGATCCCAATTTGGGCCTGTCGCTGGACCTCCTTTTCCTCAGCCTCTTCTCCTGTTTTGTCCCTGCAGTTCTTTCAGACAGGAACAATGCTGGGTTAGAGTTTTTGACTGTGGGAGTTAACTCCATCCCTCACTTGATGGTCTGTCTTTCTGCTGGAGGTGGGCTCTACATGTTCCCTCTACCCACTGTAGAACATTTTTGTGGCCCCTTCAGTTATCAGGAGGGGGCTATCAGGTCAATTCAAGATAAAACTTTCCCCAGGGAAGAGTGCCTCAATTGCTTATCCAATACCAAGTAGTCAGCCTTTAAATGACATAAATACAGGATACATGGACTGACAAAGTTCTATATAAATTATTTTATATTTTATTTAATAAAATGTAAATATGATATACGCATATCAACAAAGGAATAAAGATCATGGATTTGAGTTTGGTGAAGATCAAGGACTAGGGAGTACACTGGAAGTGTAGGGAGGAAAAGAAAGGGAAGAATGATACAATTATATTTTAATTTCAAAAATAAAAAATTAAGCTAAAAATGTTTGCTCCAGCTCACACAGTCTACTGGCCTAGAATCTCATCTTCTTATCTGTTTCTGTTTGACTTCACATTCCACATTGATTTCTATTATTGATAGAAAAGCAACTGCTTCCAACTGGTTTCACATGATTTTTCTCTTGAGAATGCTTTTTGATGAAACTTTGGTAATAACTATATTTTCTTGTTTAAGAGTATATTTTTCACTTTTTCAGTCAATTCCTCTCAAAAGGTGTTTCATATCCTTTTTACTCTCTTGAGAAGTCCCTCCAAAGTGTCATACGTCCAGTGTGACTTTTTGGAGAGATGCTATAAGGGAATTGTGATAGTTTATGGAATAGTTACAAATATATCATTTCTAACCCATTGATGATATAGTGTCAAAAATAGGATATAATGTAATTTAGTGGGGTTTGTTTGTTTTTCAAGGGAGGGTTTCTTTGGGTAATCTTGGAGCTATCTTGAAACTTACTCTGTAGACCAGGTTGGCCTCAAACCTGCCTCTGCTTCCTTAGTGCTGGGAGTAAGACATACATGACTACCATCCAACTTAATGTCTCTTCTTGTTGTATGGTTAGTTGGTTTAGTACACCATACAAAACAACAATGATATGGAACTCATGGTGACTCTCATGCCTTAGCCTTCCAAATAAATGCTGGAACCACAGATGTGTGAGATCATAGCTGACTCTAATCTACTGAAGCTATTAATCGTGATGGGTCTGGAGGTCAGTTACCAAGAGTAAGTTACTAATGAATTATAATCATTAAAATGCCATTATGCAAATATATATGCATGCACACACATGTGTGTACATATGTCTGTGTGTATCAAATAATGCAATTTCATGTAACTTTACATGAATTGATAATCAGCATTGAGAAGAGACAGGAAGGTAGTCTCACTGTATGTAAAAAAGCAATATTAAAGGAAATAAAGGGGAAATGATAGTAGCAATTATATTTTCTTTGATCATTTTATGGGAACACATATGATCTGTGGTCCCTGAAGAATATAGTAATCTAAAATGCAAGTTTTGTCCTTCTTTAAACGTCTATTTGAATTGTAATGAGTTAGATGACTATGAACAATGATTAAGTAGTGATTTTATAATGAATATTTTATGTTAGTGAATAATCATTTAAAATTTAATTTTTGCTTCTTAAAATGATATACATAATTAAATAGACTGTATAATTCTCTTTCATTGCCTAAAACTGGTAAAATTAAACTCTACCCCATCACAATAATGGTTATTTAAATTTAGGTTTGGTTTCTTTCAAATTTTCAATCATGACTATTTTAGATGTTTACCATTGCAAAACTCTGAAATTCCCATGCTATCAGATTCATGTGAGCCAATTATTCACAATTATCACACAATCAAAACGTATCACTAGAAAAGACATGGGCAATCACAGCTGCTAAAGGTTCTGGAAAACTGCCTTCTGCTCTCAAGGCTACGTGTCTTGATGCATAAAAACAATATAGGGTACAAATTTCCAGGATAATCAGGTTGTACAATTGCTGAATTACTGGTTTTGTATCTATTAAGGAATGCCTTCTTGGTTATTTTCTAATCCAAAGAATATTAGACCAAATGTAACAGTCTCTCTCGAAATACAGTGTATCTGTGCATTTTTTTTTGTGTGTATATGGATGTCTTTGCCCATGTGAGGACAGATTTAAATAGCATTCATATATATACATATATACCATTTTACACACTTATAAATAAGTAAATAAAGATGAATAAGTAATGACAAAAGGGAGATTGTGACCTTTCATTAATTCATTATCTCAATGTGAATAGGTTACCAAACCCTTTTTTTATGAAGGGTCTCTGCTAAAATTGTACCAAACCCTCTTTTTCTGTCAACTCATGTCATCTGCATATAGGTCTTGGGGAAAAACAGACTCATCATTTTCTTCGCTTTATACTGGCCATTTTTTTTTTACTTTGTTCTTTGTTGTCAAACATCCAGATAAATTCTGCAACATTAGAAAAGCCCAGGGTCTGCCTGTACAGGGTGTTTGTGTCTTTTCTGATTCAGGGATGGAGTGCTTAGAAGCCTCTGGGTGAAGGTTAAATTCTACATTCTCTAATCTGCTTTGCCATCAGTAATAAAGCTGTTATTTAAACCTCCATCTATTTCCTGTACTTTAATTTTTCATCAGTTCTGGGCCTAAGACAGGAAAGAAAAAGTATTATTTACCAATGCCATCTGGTCCTAAAGGTGGTATTAAAGTCCCTGAAGCATATGTTTCGATGGAAAGTAGAAAATAATGCCACACTCTTACAAATTTAAATGAAAGTATGACTAAATTTTAGCCAAGTTAACATTTTTAAAACAAAACTACATCAAAAAAATCTCTAACAGATGGACTGATTAAATATCAACATAAAAAATAACTTTCTTTTGGTAGTCTTCAGCAAAATCAGAGTTATAGGAACCATCCAATGTACAAATTCCACAGATAATCATTTCAGAAGTGGAGTATGCTGTACATTTTTTAGTACTTCAGTCACCCAGGAAAAGCACCTTTATTGCTTAAAACCCTGAACTTTCAGTTCATTTCCGTCCTCTTTCCAATTGGCATACTATATATAAATATATCTATTTGTATATATTGTGTTATATATACAAATAAGATCTACTTGAGGAATATTTGTGATAGTATTTTCAAAGGCCTTGTATTGATTCAGTTTTAGCTTGGAATTGATGTTATCTTGATGGATTTCAGGGAGCTTTCAGACTCGCAATGGCGTTGTATGACTCATATTCAATGTCCTAGACTACAGAGAGAACATAGACAGCTTTACTGCTGTTCCTCATCCCACTAAAGTTACCCACTAATTCAGGATGACCTATTTTCAACCTTCTAGAAGTAAATTCAAAATTTTCTTTCTTGTCAAAGATTTGACAAAGGTTGGGATGGTATTTAATTTAGATTAAATTTCCAAACAGTGTGTTCATCATTCTCCTGGTAAAGAAAATATTTAAGATGCTAGATTTCCATTTCATTTTGCCAGATGACATCCCATAAAGAAGCTTTGGCACACAAATCCATAGATAAAATCTGAGAAGAAATTAAATTCCCTTTGTAACATGAGTTTGTGATTATGATTATTCAATAAAAATTTTCTTGGACCCATTATTTTGACCATTTTTCAGCACTAATTTTCTCCTCCTCCTCCTCCTCCTGCTCCTCCTCTTCTTCCTCCTCCTCCTTCTCTTCCTCCTCCTCTTCCTCATTTTTCTCCCCCTCCTTTCCTTCTCTTCCCCTTTCTTTTCTTCATGTGTACCTGTGCACATGTGCTCACTTTTATAGAAACCATGGGCTAACATCAGGTCTATTCCTCTGCTGTTTTCCTTGCGTTGTTGGAGACAGACTTTCTCTCTGAACTTGGATCTCACTGGTGACTAGGCTAGCTGGACAGAAGGACTCTAAGATGGACTTCTTATTCCTATATCCTGTTTCTGAGATTATAGGCTCCAGTCATGTGCCCATATTTTTATTTAAGTATCACATATTTGAATTCAGATCCTCATTCCTGTGCAGAAAGGACTTTACCCATACTTTTTTTCTTCCTACACCCTTAACATGTATTTTCTTAAGGATTATTCAACTCTATTACTTTATCTCAGACATTGTGTGACAGAAAAAGCAAATGCTTTGGAATCAGAGTCATTGAGTATACACTTGGCACTGCCGAGCTATAAGACTTGGGCATATTCTTCTTCATTGCTCTTAATATCAATTGTAATAGCTATTAAATAGTGAACAAGAAACATATTAGAGAAATATTGGCTTATTTGAGAGATCTTTAGCAAAGTCTCCAGTAAGAATATTGTTATATTTTGAAAACTTATTAATAGCTTATATTCCTTACAAAGGTGTCACAGACTCTAGAGAAAGCTGGTGGGTTATACAACACAGGGGTAAATATCTGCTGTTGGTCATGATAAAGATTCTCCTCACAGTAGCTGTGCCCTGGCAAAGTCCCTTGCATAGGTTCCCAGTGATGGAGAAGACAGTGTTCATCATGCATTGGTAAAACTTGAGTATGCACTTTCATTTGGCCCCATTGGTTTGATGAATAACAATGAGGCAAAATGACATGGACATTTTTTGTTTTATGAGCTTTGGGCTCCCTGGTGTTCCATGGAGACCATAGTTCCCACACCCCATGGCTCATAGGATTCTGCTTATATTCTGTTAATTTGAGTCTGTCATGGCGATAAAAAGTGGAGAATAAGAACTTCACTGAGCCACCAGGGATTTGAACATTTGCAAATAAAAGATACATTTTTTGGCTGCAATGGAGGCATCTTTCCTAGAATCTGTGCTGATGCAGACATATAAAATTACATATAGCAGCTTCTTTATACTAACACCCAAACTCTAGATATTCTTAAATACCTAAATAATGCCATGCATTTCATTTTTCTGATCAAGCTTTACAAAGGTTGTCTCTTATCTTTCAAATAGCTGTCTTATGAAACAACCATAGTAATAATGTTTGTTTGTTTGTTTGTTTGTTTGTTTATGCACACATATGTGTGGAGGTCAAAAGTCAGCATTTGGTATCTTCCTCAATTGCATTCCATCAGGATTTTTTGAGACAGAGTGTCTTATTGAACTCACTGTTTCAGCCAGACTTGCTGGTCTGCAGACTTCAGGAAGCCTCCTGTCTCCATTTCCTCAGTGTTTGATTCACAGATTAGTGCAGCTGTATCTGCATGATTATGTTGATGCTGGAGAGCTTCATCTTTGCATGAAAGCTTTGCCAGCATTACCAGTACTCTCGGCCTACTTTTACCTATTTAATGCAAATGGCAACTAAGCTTCATAAATTTGTACTTGAGAGAAAGGAAAGAGAGAGAGAGAGAGAGAGAGAGAGAGAGAGAGAGAGAGAGAGAGAGAGAGAGAAAGGGAATTTAATACAAGACCAGAATTGAATTGATGAGTTCTGTCCTAACATATTGCACATGGAAATAAAGTAAAAGGTTTGATGAATTAAATTACCAAAAAGAAAATCACCTAATTGTTAATAAGATATTTCCTTTTACTATCCTAAGACTCCGCAACTCATTTTATTTTTTTGGTAAAAAGATTTTTCAATTTATTTGAGAAACTTATTTTGGTAGACACAAAGAACAGAAATTTATGGGATTTTTAGAAGAGGAAAATATCTGAGCACAGCTTTTGGTCCTGAAAATGTAGGCCCTTATATAACATGTCTAGAGAAAGATCTAGGGATAACTATAAAACAAATGGTTCAGTAACTCTGCTTCTCAGATCATTATGTATAAGGCTCTCTACATGGATTATTCTGGATTGAACATGTTCATGTAATAACTGGGCCACTTCAGGCTAAATTTATAGCAGAATTGAAATTACAACAATTTGTTAGTAAAAATCTCAAGTATTGGAAACCACAATCTTTTAGTAACTTTGATTGTATTAATTAGGTATTAGAGTGTATCTTATTTATGAGTCTGTGTTTGGGATTTAGTACTTGAAGTTAGGATTTGATGTTATATCAGACTTTATGGTTACCAGCATAAAATCTGTACAAAATTCTGTTCTATCTACATCTCATCATGGATAGGAGAAAAGTTCATGAGCCCAGAGTACTATTGGTGGCTATAGGCAACTAATTGTTGCTGGGACAAGATTTTCTTCACAGGTATAGCTACTGATACCTTGAGGAACATCCAGTAAATAACTCCCACTCATGCTCATTCACCAACATTAATTATACTCAGTGAGTGATACACACACACATACTGACATGAAATGAAGGGGAACACTTGTTGATCAGTTGGGTTTCAGCAGAAGATGGGGCAGATAAGAGGAGTAATGGTGATTAGAAATGTTTCAAATTTATTATACACATGCATGAAAATTTCAAAGGATAAAAATCCTATCTAATCAAAAATTGCACATTGCAAAATTTCTTTGCTAAAATAAACAAAATAAAATTTGAGAGTTGTGGAATTGATGTAGTTCTAAGGAAAGATGAAGAGTTGGTTAGCCGGGCAGTGGTGGTGCATGCCTTTAATTCCAGCAGGCAGATTTCTGAGTTTGAGGCCAGTCTGGTCTACAGAGTGAGTTCCAGGACAGTCAGGGCTATCCAGAGAAACCCTGTCTCGAAAAACAAACAAACAAACAAACAAGCAAACAAACAAACAGTGCTGGTAAATATGAGCTAATGAGAGTCTTTGATTCAAATAAACATTTGTCCTTCAGTCCTGGTCTAGAACTCACACAGCCTTCCAGAGGTGTGACAATGCATCTATATATGCAAAGTACAGTGTCTATAATATATTTGTGATTTTTTTAGGCTTCTTACATATCAGACAAGTACTTTGATATTGAACTACATTCCACTGTTTTGTAACTTAGTGTAATACTTACATAACTTTTATGATTTTGCTACTTTATGTGTCTCAAAATACCTTTGTGACATTGGCAAGAAGGATATTTTCATCTTTATTGAAAAGTTTCAGCATCTAAAAGTCACTACAAGTGAAAGTCTTTGCCCAGATTTCCCACAAAAACATGTAGACAAATTGGAACTATAATGAAAATTCATGGTGGTCTGTGCCTCTGTGTATTCTAATGTCATTTATGCTGCATTAATGGGATTACCTCAACACCAGGCAGTAGAACCCTCAAATTAGAAAATTATATATATCTCCAACCAGTATTATGATTAATGCAAAAGATATACTAAATAACTTTTGTATTATTAGTAGTATTTAGTAGTATTTGGTAATGTGATTAATGAAAAAGATATAACTAATTACAAGGTGCCATTAAAGACATGAAGCCCTTTATTCTAATTTTGTCTAAGCTCAAATGTCTTATCTTTAAGTTTGATCTAAGCTATGCAATTACTGTTCAGTCACCAGGATGAACGACTTCAAAGAAGCTATCAGCCGTCTGGCATGGCCTTTTCACCAAACTGATCCAGCAAATACATGCCAAGCTATTTGTACCATCTGCTGGGCATGAATCACTAGAGAAGGACGAGGGGACAGCTGGAGCTGTCATCTTTGAAATGCCACTTATGAGAAAATATCAAAATTCACATCAAAAGGCAAAAGTACCCTATGGGTCCTCAAAAAGACTGGTGAAAATATGGTGGCATTTCTGATGGAGATCTCATCTCTGACACTTTGGAACCTCTCTATCTTTTTCAGCTTTCTTTTGAGAGATAGTTTTCTTGTAGCCTGTGAAAAAAGACATATGCAGAAAAAAAATGCAGGTAATAATGGAGTAAGAAGTCAAGGGAAAATAATGTCTTATGGTATATTTGCTTAGTTAAGGAGCCTGGAAGCAGATCTAAAACTTCTGCTGTTTTGTTTATAGTTATTAATTTTAAACCATTCCTATATCATTCATCTTTCTATTCATTCATTATTCATTCTTTGAATTCTACTGTATTCCAAGTGCTGGGAGATGGAAGAGAATATATCTCGATGCTCACTATGTGTAATGTATAATTGTATTCACAAGTCTACTTTATTCAGTTCTGATAAGAATCCATTGATATAAGAAATAATATCTCACTTTACCTTGAGAAACTAAAAGGAGCAGTGATTTGTTCAAATTTATCAGATAATAAAAGGAGACCTAGCATCAAAACTGTGGTGTTAAAAATTCTTTCAAGTGCACACTGTTTAAATTACTCCTTTCTCCCCTCTTCATGAAATGTGCCAAGGTGGTTCATAAATTTTGTAGGGAGCCCTAAACATGTACAAAATCAATACAAATCAAAAGAAACGGTGAATCTCTTACCATTTAGAGTCATAGAGTACAAGACTCACACCAATCTATTCTTGTCATGGTGATATTTGTTAAAATTTCCAAATTTTTCCATTTTTTATACCTCAAGATCACTTTAGACTGTGATAATTATAGGGAGTAGAAAAAGAAAGCCTGAAAATACTAATGAGATTTCTTTCTTTTGTTCTATATGTTGCTTTTTCTACTTTTTGTTTTATCATATTTATTCTTTCTTTTGAGACAATGTCTCATAAATCCACAGCAAATCTGAAACTCACTATATTGGCCAGACTTGTTGTGAACTCACAGAGTTCTTCATTGCCTCTGGTTAGTAAGTGCTGGTGTAAAAGGTGTGCATCACACCATCTAGCTTACTCTATTTTTTTTTTAAATGTACTCTCTGTCAGGAACCAAATGAATTTTTTTCTTTTCTCTTTTTCACTCTATAACAACGGCCTAAGAGAATTTATCATGACTCTACTCTTTGATACCATTATTATTGATACTATTTCACTAGTTGATCAGATAAAGGTAGCAAAGGCCATTCATGAAATTTTCAAGCAAATGGATGGAAATAGAAAATATCAACTTAAGTAAGATAACTCAGACCCAAAACAACATGCATGCTATGTACTCATTTATAAGTGACTATTAGCCATAAAGTACAGGATACCAAGCTACAACCCACAGACCCAAAAATGCTAAATAACAAGGAGGGTTCAAAGGAGGATGCTTGAATCTCACTCAGAAGAGGAAATAAAATAGTCATCAGAGGTAGATGGAGGGAGGAAACGGTGTAGTAGAGGGGATATGGTGTATATGTGGGGATATCAGGTGTGGGGAGAGCCAGGGAGACAGGGTTGGGAGAGTGAATGGAAATCAGTGGCTGGGGGATGTGCGCATCTCTAAGACCTGCTGAAGACCTGGGAAAGGGGAGTCTCCAGGAAGTCTATGACAGTGACTCTAGCTGTCATTCTTAGTAATGGAGGATATAAAGCCTGAAGTCGCCCTCTCCTTAAGCCAGGCAGGACTCTTAGGAAAGGGGAAAGGACAACAACTATCCACAAAACATTTGACCCAAAATTTATCCTGTCTATAAAAAGTGCAGTGACAAAGATGGAACTAAAGGAATGGGTATCCAATGACTGGCCCAACCTGAAACCCATCCCATGGGCAAGAACCAGTCCCTGACACTATTAATGATACTCTGTTATGCCTGCAGATAGGAGCCTAGCATAACTATCCTCTGAGAGGCTCCACCCAGCTGCTTACGGAAACAGATATAGAGGCCCTCAGACAAATATTAGATGGATCTCAGGAAATTTTATGGAAAATTTGAGAGACCAAGAGGGGATAGGAACCCCACAGGGAAACTTAGAGAGTCAACAACCCTGAACACTTGTGGATGCCCACCAACATAAGAGCATACATGGGCTGGCCTAACCCCTTGCACCACATTAAGTAGCTTCTGACAACCAGAACAGGATTGTCTGACTCTGTTGCCTACCTGTGAATGCTGTTCCCCTATATGAGCTGGCTTCTCTGGCCTCAGTAGGGAAGGATGTGCCCAGTCCTCCAGTGATTTGATGTGCCAGGGTGGGTTGGTACCCAGAATAGGCCTCCTCCTTCTCAGAGGATAAAGGGAGGGGTGAAGGGAGGAAAGGCTCTTTGATGATGGGACTGGGAGGAAAGTGGGACTGTGATGGGGATGTAAAGTAAACGAACAATCAATCAATCAATCAATCAATCAATAATGGAAACAATAAAAATATTAAAATAATAAGAAGTGTATTCCTCAGTCTACAACATTAGCATCACTTGGGACCTTGTAAGACATGTACATTCTTGGATCAACCTGTAGTTTATGGCTCCCAGAATATAAGATATGGCATATCCTTTCAATATATGCTAATAATATATAACAATAACCATGTATAATGACTACTTTCTGTTGGAAACCTTCAAAAATTTCTGGACCATGGTTATACTATTATTCTACAAGGCATTGGGATGTTTTCCTTCTATCCAGGCACCTCTGTGTACACACTTTCATCTTCTCTCCATCTTTCCCACACCCAACTTTTCCCAGGCTCTGGTTATCGTGGTTCCATTTTCTACTTCCTCAAAGAATATTTATTAGAAGTCAAAATAGCTCAAGAAAATTTAGCGTCATAAAGAAATGTTTATAATTCATGCATATATGTTATCATGATTTAAGATAGTATATAGTGTAAAATTCAGAACAGTCCTAATTTATCAAACAGCCGCATTCAAAATGTGCTCTCCAAAAGTACTTCTATTATTCTACTAAGGAAACATAACCATACAATGACTCTAAATGACATATGACTATACTCATATATCAATGCCTCACTCCACTCATATCAGAGAAGTTTCTTCTAGATGGGAATCAGCATAGAGATTCAGAACTGGACAATGCACAGAAAGTGATAGACTTACGAGCACTTAGACCTTAATGGACTGTTTTTATGAAAAGCTTCCCTTCCATTCTCAGGGATCTGTGCAGAAGAAGAGGCCAAAACATTAAAGAGAATAACGTGGTAGATGACTCCTATAAAATTGTGTCTTTATGAATCTTATTTTGGGAATATTTGAGACCACTATTATCGGTTACACAAAAAGAAACTAGAAAATAATGAACTAAATTATTTAGTATGATACATTTTTACTATTCTTTTACCAGAAGTGTGAATTTTGTTTTTGTATATAAGAGTTCCTCCACAAATATTTATTTCATAATGTGAAGACTGTATTTTAGAAAATTCAGATTATTTAAAAAATGTCAAAATGTCCATTGTGTTGAAAATTTTAAATATTAGAAATTAGATATTTCAAATTTTACCACTGTCATAACCATTGTAAGTATACATTCTTTATTGAATTATTTTTTTAAAATTATGTTTTGAGATTATAATGTAATTACATCAATTCCTCATTCTCTTTTTTTCTCCAAAACTTCCATATACCACTCCCCATTGGTCTCTGTCAAATCCCTAGCCTTCTTTGTAAAAGTTTTAATTGCATGTACTCTTGCAGACAAAACAGGCTGGTGGTTAATTTTTATTAAGAAGGCATGCCAGGGACATCTTTCCAGTTGAATAGAATATAGTTACTCAAACCTATTTTTAATTACACATTTAGTATTTCATAGTAAGTACATCCCATAATTTTTAGTATTATTTTATTATGATGGCCATTTAAACTATTTTCAATTTATTGCTTTTATAAAACAATGTTACTATGGGAATTCTGCCTTTATGATATCTCTAGTAATAGTTTGGTATATAATTAACAAAAATCTCACATATTCTCATCTGTGAAGGTATTTGCTTAATCAGTGTTCACTCAGTGCTGTGAAATGTTTATTTGTTTTTCTTTTGTGAGAGTTGTGCCAGTATCTAGTGAAGAAAAACTGAGTTAATCTTCACTGACAAGTGGTTTTGTCCAGTAACAGTGCTCTATAAAAATTAAATGGGGGTGGTGGTGGAGAGGTGCCTCCAATGATATGAGCACTTGTTGCTCTTGTAGAAGACATGGGTTCAATTCCCAACACCCATACCATAGCACACAATCACCTATGACTCCTGCTCTAGGAGATCTGATATCATTTTCTGGCTCCCTTGGACACCAGGCATGCACACTGTGCATATTTACACACACCATGAAATTATTCATTCCATTATACTAACACAAAGATATTATAATGGAAGAAAGGTAAACAGAAAGATTGTGAGTGTCAGAATTCTTGTTTGTTACTATAACTGCGTAAATTTGATGAATTCAATCACAGAAGAAAAACAAAGCATATATTTAGAATAATATAAACTCATATATAAACTCACTAAACAATTTCATACAAGAAGGCATCTAAAAGACTTTTCTCAGATGAAATAAGAAATTCATAAGGAAAGTGTTAATTTGGAAAATTCTTTTAAAAATTCCTAATTTGGCATGATTTGTTAACCTGATATAAATATTTATACCTTGTCAGATGCTCATATCTCATTTCATTAGTTCTTGCCTATAACACATAATTAATGATATTGTTTATTAAGCTTTCATTCAATGTGGGTATGATGTACTTGATACAATATTTAATTAAAGCTTGTAATTTGTAGCTATTTGATGTGGAATTATACAGCACAAAATCATTATAAAAATGTGTACAAATATATTTGTCCTTTGAAAATCCTCTTACAGCACAACTTATTATAATACAATGTTATAAGAATATGACTTAAATTTAAGCCATATTCATTCAATTATTTCAAGTGGTATTTAGGTTAGTGGAATTCTATGTTGAACAACAAGAAAAGCTTTTATTTTTCAGCTGTGCAGAAATATAGAGCAATGTTTTAACTAGAAAAAAAGTTAAACATTGAAAATGACAAAAGTGACAAAAAGCCCTTTGTGACATTATCTCTATCTTTGATAGATGGATATTTTTATACTTATCAAATGGGCAGTGTCTCACCCTAGTTTGTCCTTTTGTTATATGGCATTATGTATCTGGCATACTGACTTATTGTACTTATCAGATCAATTTTAATCATTGCAAAAGCTCTGTTTTCTCTTTATCCATCATTAACTTAATGCCATGTCTTTATGACTGGGCATCTTTTTCATACTTCTTTTTCACTCACAAATGATGTTGAGATGGAAATACACACACACATTGATTTTGCTTTTCTAAGTTATGTTTTTACTCTATGTTATTTGAACTTAAACTTCCAAATTACATGAAATGGGTACAAAACATTTTATTCATTAACACGTGTAACTAAAAATAAAAGAATATCCAGTATAAAAATATCAAATATATGTACATTAGTATAGACATATTTATGTATCTACAAATAAACACTTAATTCTGACTATACAGATTACAAATGGCACTTGAATAAGTGAAATGGTAAAGTTAGAGAAGTCAAGATATAAGTTGAATATCATCACAATCTTCCTTGCTTAAAAATGCACACAGGGCCTGGCATGGGTAAGCTTATTAGGTAAAGGAACGTTCTCTGATATTTGTCAATATGAATTCAATTCCTGGAAACCACAATGTTCTTTATACTCTAAGGAAAGAACTGACTTCTGCAATTTGTCTCCTGACTTTTGTGTGTGTGTGTGGCATACTAGACTTAAGAGTCTATACTAGACTTAAAACATTGTCTGAAGATACATCAGGAGCCACCAATAATCAGAGGAGAAAATAGTTCAAGAATTTGAAGTCAGCCTTTTCCAGTTGGTTGTAAAATATTTCCTTTTACTTATTAATTCATCTTTGTGACTATATGTCAGCTGGATAGTATTTCTACCAATATTTTCTCAACAAGAAAGTTTAATTAAAGCAAAGAAAAATAAGGATTTGTGGAGTTCATCATAATGGAGTCTTATTCAGGCTCATATTTTATTAAGTATATGAATCACCCTGGTAGAGATTTCCTTCAAACATTTTTTGATGTCACCTGGCAATTTTATTGATAAATGTGGTGTACATAAAAGGATAACTTGCACTAACTTGCACAGATAGTAATATCTTTGTAGATTAGCATTTCATGGTAAATTCAGAGATTTTTAGAACTCGTTTTTTAAAAAGCTATTTATAAATAAGCTATACTGTGGCAATTTTCTCATTACAATGTAATTTTACACATCAAAAATGGTATCAATGTGTTTATGTAAAGAAAATCTCTCATGTGTTGTATGGATGCAACACCTATCAATTAAAGCTGATTGGCCTGTAGCTAAGGCAGGAAATAAGAAATGGGATATCTGATAGGCAGCAAGGATTCTGGGAGAGAAGCAGTTGGTGGAAGAGTGATCCCTCAGAAGGCTGAGGACAGTCACATACGTGTGTGTGTGTGTGTATGTGTGTGTGTGTATGTGTATACATATATACACAGAATGTAGGTCAAAGGTTTTGTCACTGAGTTGATGTTTAAATTCCTCTTTTGTTAGTTTGCAGAGTACTTTCCTGAACCTAAGACATCAGAAAATAGGAGTAAAAGTTCCACATAGGTATCAGCCTCCAGGTTCACTGAGTTGTGTGGGTGTTGTCCTAGGCAATGAGGTCCCTGATGTCAGTTTATAGTTTATTGTGCTAACAATATTATGGGTTGTTTGAGGATTTTAATGTGACCTCCTTGGCCAACAACTCAATTGAATGCAAGCCAGTTCCTCCACTGTAATTCTCATTTGCTGCAGGACATAGTCTGTTGAGATTCCATATTCCCATTATTAAGAAACCTCATTATAATCACCTTCATGTATTTCAGGAAGTTTTCACTGCATTAGATTTTCCTATCTTCCCTCAGCTGCCCGTCAATTTCAGCTGTATTTCTATGTATTCTCCCCCTCTAACCTCTTTCCCTTCCCACCTCTTCCTCATGTTATTGTTAATTTGCAAAATCTATTCTACTTCCCCTTCCCAGAGGGATTCATGTTTTCACCATAGATCATTCCTAACCTCTCTCGGTATACAGACTGTACTTCAGTCATTATTTACTTGATGTCTAACATTCACCTGTAAGCACATGTATAGCAGATTTCTATTTCTGGATCTGGGTCAACACCTCCAGGATGATTTCCTTCTAATTTCATTCATCCATTTCCCTGTAAATTTTATGATGTTGTTTTTTATCAGCTGAGTAATACTCCATTGTGTAAATATACCACATTTTCTTTTTTAAAAATAGTTATTCACTTATTTTACATCCTGATCACAGATTCTCCTCTTCATCTCCTCCAAGTTCCTCCTTACCTCCCCTTCCTCCCATCTACTCCTTCTCCTCTTATAAGAAAAGCAGAGATCCATGGATATCATCAAGCCTTGGTGTATCAAGTTGCAGTAAGATTAGGTGCATTTTCTTCTGTTGAGTCTAAACAAGGCATCCCAGTTCAGAGAAATGGATACAAAGGCAGCCAATATAGTCAAATATAGCACCTACTCTTACTTTAGGAGTCCCACATGAAGACCCAGCTGCACAGATGTTACGTATGTGCAGAGAGTCTAGGACCATTCCATTCCTGCTTGCTGCTTGGCCATTCAATCTCTACGAGCACCTATGGTCCATGGTTACTTGGTTTTATAGGTTTTTCTTGTGGTGTCCCTGAACCTTCTGGCTCCTTCAGTCTTTTTTTTCCTCTCTTTCACAGGATTCTCTGAATTCCACTGATTATTTGGCTGTGAGTCTCTGCATTGATTTTTATCAGATGCTGAGTAAACCATCTCTGATGACATTTATGCTAGGCAAAATATCACTAACAGTGTCAGGTGTAGGCTCCCATTAATGGAATGGGTCTCAAGCTGGACCAGTCATTGGTTGGCCCTTCCCTCAAATTCTATTCCATTTTTTACATTTGTACAACTTGTAGACAGAATGAATTGTATGCCTAAGGTTTTATGGCTGAGTTGGTGTCCTAATCCCTACATTGGAAGTCTTCCCTGGTTACAGGAGATGGCCAGTTCAGGCTTCATATCTGCCATGGCTAGAAATCTTAGCTAGAGTCACTCATAAATTCCTGGGAGTTCCCATTGACCTAGGTTTCTAGATTGTCCCAGAGATTCACTCTCCAATCCAGTTGTCTTTCTAAGTACTCTCTCACATTCTTTCAATACCTCATCACTTCTGACCCCTATCCTCAAAGAATTCTATCTACTCCTAATGTCTAATTGATTTCCTATTCTCAGTGAGATTCAAAGATCCTACCTTGGGCCCTCCTTCTTAGTTTCTTTGGGTCTTTGGATTATAGCACGGTTATCCTGTACTTTATGGCTAATATCCACTTATAAGTGAGTACATATCATACTTGTCTTTCTGGGTGCTGGCTTTCTCACTTGGAATAATCTTTTATAAGATCCATGCATTTGCCTGTAAATTTCATGATGTAATTGTGTTTATAATGGGTGAATAATACTTCTTTGTATAAATATACAATATTTTCTTTATCAATTTTTTTGGTTGGAAGACATCTAGGTGGTTTCCAGTTTCTTGCTATTATGAATAATGCTGCTATGAAGATAGTTGAGCAAGGGTCCTTGTGGAAGCATGGAACATCCTTTGGGTATATGTCCAGGTGTGTTATAGCTGAGTCTTGAGACAGATTGGTTCCCAGCTTTCTGAGGAATTACCATATTGATGTCCATACAGGTTGTAGAAGTTAGCACTCTTACCAACAATGGATGAGTCTTACCCTTATTCCAGGTCCTTTCCAGAATGAGCTGTCATGTTTGTGATTGATCTTACCCATTCTGACAGGTATAATATGGAATCTCTAAGTAGTTTTGATTTCCATTTCTCTGATGGCTAAGGATGTTGAACATTTATTTAAGTATTTCTTGACCATTTGAGATTCCTCTTTCGAGAACTCTCTATTTATCTGTACCCTATTTTTAATTGGATTATTTGCTTTTTAAATATCTAGTTTCTTGAGTTTTTTATATATTTTTGGATATTAGTCCTATGTCAGATGTGGAGTTGGTAAAAATCTTTTTTTCCATTATATAAGCTGTTAATTTTGTTCTATTGACTATCCTTTGTCTTACACAAGCTATTCAGTTTCATGAGGTCCCATTTATTAGTTGTCAATTTTAGTGCCTGTACTGTTGGTGTTCTGTAGGAGGAGATAAGGTGGGAGGAGTAAGGAGAGGAAGAGGAGGAGTAGGGAGAAGAAGAGGGAAAGGAAGAGGAGGAGCTAAGAGAGGAGGGGGCGAAAGAGGGGGAGACATGGAAGCAGACATGCGCCTGTCTCTAGCAGTCAAAGGTAGTTGATATATCTAGGTTGGGTATTGGGTTACACCTCTGATTTTGTGGGCATGTTGTTATTGATCATTACCAAACATATAAGGCCTTTGAATAATCCAAGCATTAGAGTTTCATTTGTATCGAGCCCACGTGGTTGGTGGGATGGTCTGGGCAATGCCCAGCCTTGCAGAGACAGTGTGGAAGATAGCTCTGCTAATCTTCCACACTGGCATCTCATGGGTGGCAGGGCTGGTGTTTCTGGCTGGCCATTTCTAGCTGTGTTGCACAGGTAGCCTCTGGCCATGGAACATGGTGGCTGAGCTTGGCCGAGCTACTGCAGCTTAGGTAATCGGCTTGACCAGCAGCCATTTCAAATAATTACTGCAAGAGGGTTCTGTTCAGGAAGTTGTCTCTTCTGCCAATATGTTCAACACTATTCCCTGTTTTCTCATCTATCAATCAGTATATCAGATTTTATATTGAGGTCTTTGATACATGTCATCTACATGTAGACATCTAGCTTGACTAGCACCATTTGTTGAAGATGATGCCTTTTTGCATTGCGTATTTCCAACATTATCAAAAATTAGATGTCCATAGGTGTCTGAATTTATGTCGTGTCTGAACTTATGTCTGGGTGTTCAGTTTTATCCAGTCGATCAACATGTCTGTTTTTATGCAAGCACCATGCATTTTGTAAGTTACTATACCTCTGTGATACAACTTGAAATCAAGGTTAGTGATACCTCCAGCTTTTATTGTTCAGGATTGTTTTAGCTAACCTGTGTGCTTCATTTTTTTTTATACAAATTGAGAATTGTCATTTCAAGGACTATAAAAAATTGTGTTGGAATTTTGATGAGGATTTCATTGAATCTGTAGATTGCTTTTAGTAGGATGGCCATTTTTACCATGTTAATCCCTGTTTTGATCCATGAACAAAAGAGGTATTTCTATCTTCTGATATCTTTTTCAATTTCTTTCATAACAGACAAAGTGTCTCTCATTCAAGTCTTTCCCCTTCTCTGTGTCTTTGTTCAAGTTTTATTGTTGTAAAAAGACACTATTAACCAGACTACTTTTACAAAGAAAAATATTTAATTGAAGCTTGCTTATAGTTTACAGGTTTAGTCCATTATCACCATGATGGAGAGCATGGTGGCATGTAAGGAGACATGGTACTGGAAGATTGCTGAGAATTCTACATTTAGATCAGCAGGCAGCAGAAAGAAAAAGTGACACTGGTCTTGGCTTGAGCATTTAAGATATCAAAGCTCACCCTCATTGACACACTTTCTCCAGCAAAGCAAGATCTACTTCAGTAAGTCCATACCTTCTTTTTAAATGTTATTTATTTTTTATGTTTTTATTCTTTTATTAATCATTCCATTCATTTAGATCTCAAATGATATCCTACTTCCTAGTTACTCCTCCACTACCACCTCCATCCCACATCTGCCTTCCTCCCTCCCCTTTGCCTGTATGAGGGTGATCCCACACACCCACCCACACTCTCTTGCTCTACTGCTCTATTGTCCCCTATGCTGGAGCATCAAACCTCCCTGCGATCAAGGGCCTCCCTTCCCTATGCTGTCAGGTAAGGCCATCCTCTGCTGCATATGTATCTGGAGCCATGGATCCCTCCAGGTATACTCCTTGGTTGGTGGTCTAGACTCTGAAACAACTGGGTAGTCAGGTCAGTCTATGTTCTTCTTCCAATGGGTTTGCAATCTGCCTCTACTGCTCCAGTATTGTCACTAGCTCCCATGCCAGGTTCCCTGAGCTCTGTCTGATGGTTGGTTCTGAACATCCACATCTGCATTGGTCGGTTGCTAGCTGGGCCTCTTAAAGGACCACCACACTAGGTTCCCATCAGCAAGTGCCTCGACCATGACAACAGTGTTGAGTATGGTGTCTGCAGACATGATGTATCCCCAGGTGAGACAGTCCTCAGTTGGCCCCTCCTTCAGTCTCTGATCCATTTTTTGTCCCTGTTCTTCCTTTAGACAGTAACATTTCTAGGATAAAAGCTTTGAGATGGGTGGGTAGCTCAATTGGCTCAGCCTTTAAAAGCTAGGCTCAGAACTGAAAATGTAAGCCCATACCTTCTAATAGTGCTTTCTGTGGCCTGATCAGGATCAATTTCATTAAAACCACCATACTTGGTTAGAATTACCACAAGTTATTTTACATTATTTAGAGCTATTGTGAAAGGTGTTATTACCCTGATTTCTTTCTTCAGTCCATTTTTCATTTGTATACAGGAAGGCGATTGATTTTTTTGAGTTAATCTTGGATCCTGACACTTCACTTCAAGTGTTTAACAGCTATAGGGGTTCCCTGGTAGAGTTTTGGGGATCGCTATGTATACTATCCTATCATATGCTAATAATAGTACTTTTTCATCTTCCTGCCAAGAAGCCCATTTCCTTGTGCTTGGTCCAAATTCTTGCTAAGAAGCCCCAAAGGCTCTCCACCCCTTCTTTATTAAATTAACAAGACTGAGCCTGTCTTAGGTCATTCTGAAAAGAATGCCTTCCTTATCTGTCATGGAATATGCATTATCCAAAACAATGCACCTATGTCTTAGGTTGGTAAGGCTCTGTGCAGAATCTTACCCATCCTTGGCTTGCCAGCCTGTTTATTTAATCACTCTGCCTGGGGGTCCATTTTCAGCTTCAAGCCATATACTTTGACTGCCAATATGTTGATGTTGTTAAAGACAAGCTTTAACATGATGGGAAGGAATAAAAATATTCCCAGGACAAAAAGGGCTAGCATGATCAAGCTATACATGACATTCTTGAAGCTTGACCAAAATAGAAATACTGAACTCAGGCCAAAAGGCAGGAATCTAAATCTTAGGCTAGAACAAAGAAGTAATTTCACACAGGAGTCCAAATTTTAGGCTTGAACAAAGAAGTAGACTTCAGACATGAAAATGATTTTGGGCTAGGTCAGGGAACTTGGCTCAGATATTTTGATTATTCTGATAAGCTCTGAGAAACAGAGATCATGAGAATGTTCACAGAATAGTGTTTAATGCCTTGCTTGTGCTTTGACTATTTGTGTTTATGTGTCTTGCTTGTTCCTTGACTACTTGCATCTATTGTATTGCTAGACCCTCAACTTAGAACTGACCTTAATACATGCATGTAATTAAAATGGTATAAAAACATAAAGGGAGAGGAGGGATGGGATAGGGAGTTGTAGGGATAGGAAATGGGGAAAGGGGATGACATCTGAAATGTAAACAAATAAAATATCCAATAAAAAATTAGAAAAAAATAGTGCTTTGACTTCATTTTCAATCTGTATTACCCTGATCTCCTTTATTTGTCTTATTTTTCTAGCTAGAACTTAACGTATTATATTGAATAGATAATGAAGAGAACAAGCAGTCTTATAATATTCATTATCTTAGTGGAATTACTTTGAGGCCTCTTCCATTAATGCGATCTTAGCTATATGCTTGCTGTAAATTGCCTTTATAATGTTTACGTATATCCCTGGTATCCTTAATCTCTCCAAGACTTTTATCATGAAGGGGCCATGGATTTTGTCAAAGGCCTTTTCTGTATCTAATGAGATGATAATATCAATTAGAATGTATTATAGTTACTGATTTTTGTGTTATGAACCATGTTCGCATCTGTGGGATGAAGCTTAGTTGATCACAATGGTTGTCCTTTTCAATGTGTTTTTGGACTCAGTTTGCAAGTATATTATTTAGTATTTTTTGCATTTATGATCTCAAGAGAAATTGATATATACTATCTTTCTTTGCTAAGTCCTTATAGGCCTTAAGTACCAGAGTGAATGTGATCTCATAGAATGAGTTACCCAATGTTTCTTCTGATTCTATTTTGTAGAATAATTTAGGAGTATTTGTATTAACTCTTCTTTGAAAGTCTAGTAGAATTTTGTGCTAAAATCATCTTGTGCTGTCACACCCTTGTGGGAAACTTGTTATGACTGTTTCTAATTCACTAGGGATTATAGGTCTATTTAAATTGTTTAATCTGATCTTGATTTAACTTAGGTAGGTGGTATCTATTAAGAAAATTAACCATTTACTTTAGATTTTCTAATTTGTGGAGTAAAGGTTTTAAAAGTAAATACTTACATCTCTGGATTTCCTCAATGTTTATTTTATGCTCTCCTTTTCATGTCTGACTTTGTTAATTTGCATATTCTCTCTATAACATGTAGTTAGTTTGGATAATTATTAATTTATCTTATTGATTTTCTCAAAGAACCAACTCTTGTTATATTGACTCTTTGCATTGTTCTATTTGTTTCTATTTTATCGATTTTAGACCTCAATTTGATAAGTTCTTGCTGTCTACTTCTCTTAACTATGATTACTTCTTTTTATTCTAGAGCTTTCAGGTATGCTGTTAAGTTACTACTATGAGAACTCACTGCTCTTTTGCTTGCTTTCTTGCTTTTGTTTGCTTTTTTTTTTTAAAGATTTATTTATTTATTTATTATTTATGAGTATACTGTCACTGTCTTCGGACACACCAGTAGAGGGCATCAGATCTCATTACGGATGGTTGTGAGCCACCATGTGGTTGCTGGGATTTGAACTCAGGACCTCTGGAAGAGCAGTCAGTGCTCTTAACCGCTGAGCCATCTCTCCAGCCCCCTTGTTTGCTTTTTATGTAGGTACTTTGTGCTATTAGAACCCACTGTCTTTATGTTTCACACATTTGGGAATGCTGTATATTCCTTTTCGTTGAATTCTAAAATGTCTTGAATTTCTTTTCTTTCTTTTTTTTTCTGTCTTGACCAATTTTGCATTCAGTATGGTTGTTCAGCTTCCATGAGTTTGTAGGCTTTCTGTTGTTGGCATTCAGCGTTAAGTCATGGTAGTCTAATAGGGTACAGGATGTTATTTCAATTTTCTTGTATCTATAGATATTTTCTCTGTGTCCAGAAATGTGATCAGTTTAGGAGAAAGTTCCACGAGCTGCAAAGTGAGACATATATTCTTTTGTGTTTGGGTGAAATGCTCTGTAAATCTTTCTTTTACAACCTCTGCTTGGATTTCTTTAAAGGATTTATTCATCTTCTCTAATTGTTTGTGTTTGTTTTTATGCAGTTTTTAAGGAATTTACTTATTTCCTTTTTAAGGAACTCTATCATCTGCATACATTTGGTTTCAAGGATATTTGCTTTCTTCTTCAGCTATGTTGAAATATTCAGAGCCTGCTGGACTAGGATATCTGGGCTCTCATGAAAACATATTGCTGTGGATGTTTATGTTGATGTCTAGATGTCTGAGTTTGGGATGATTATACAGGGCTAGGTGATGATTTCTGGATTTGTCTTTGTTGGGTGTGCATTTTATCCATGGTTTCTGTTCCCTTTCTGGATTTTTGGAGAATGCAGTGGCTCTCTTTCTGGTCTGTTCTGCTGGTATGTTCTCAGAATTTTGGCTGATATTGGAGGTTGGGATAATGAGATGAGTTGGGGGAAGAAAGGTTGAAGGAGAAGGTCTTGTAATCTGCTGAGCATGGGTCAGAGCAGAAAGGGAGACTACAGCAGGATTCCTGCTACAGAGCTGTGGATGAAACTGGGGGTATTGCATCTCAGGAGCAGTTGGAGAAGTGTGGTCCTACATACAGCCTACTTGTTGCCCTGGAAAGACCTGTCATTTGGTTAGCAGGTAGTACCTGCCCAGGTTGTAGTCTAGTAAAAGGCAACATGTGAATAATCACCACATAAACCATCCAGACAAATATCTCATTTAAATAAGATTGGTTTATTGAACACAAACCCCAAGGCTGATAGATCAAGGCTGTGACTACAGACTCAGGAGCTGGGAGCTGCAATCAGGAATATTACTCCAGATCAGCTTAAAAAGGCTGAACATGGAAAACCCACAATGAGTTCATAGGCAGGTGCTGGAAATGCTGCCTGGTGTTGGCTCTGACTCAAGCTATTTTAAACATAACAATTCATATTGACTTTTAATTTGATGGGTTCTAAGTGATTCCATGGCTGTGGAATTTTTTTTAAATAATTTATTTTTTCTCAAATCGTAATTCATTCACACAGGTGTTATAAACACAGAAAGGCAGGATGTGGGGAAGGGAATCACAGTGGAGTGTGGGTGTTCAGGGGGAATACAGATATCTTTCAGAACCAGGTATCGGCTGGGTGACGGTTCAGGGGACAAGTCACTATGACTCTGCCTATGACACGCTTGTCCTTATCTAAGTTGGTATTGTCTGCCAAGGCTACCTATTTACAAGGTCTATGAATACTCAAGCTTGTAAATTTCCACAAAAGAATTTCTTAAGAATAAAGAATCTCAGAACATGCAGAACCTACAGTCTACATGAGCAGTATGAGCCTGCTCTGAGTCAGGCTGTATTTTTGTGTTAATGACTGGCAAGCACGGGACAAAATGGCTACAGCTATGTTAAGGCGGCAGGCCTCAACAATCCCCTCTTTCAGTTCTTCTGATAAGTCAAATGATTGACTTAAAAATTTCCTCTGAGGCCTGAGGGGTTCTTTTGGACTTAGCATTTCAACCTGTTAATAGATAACATATTCCCTTCTCTATTTTTGGCTGACATTGGGACATTATCAAGGGGGTTCAGGGAGGCTGAAATGTTAGTCAAAAATTGGGCAATGGGGGATTTATCTGATTAGTTAATTTAACTGAAAGACAGGGAGTAATTACATCAGTGGAACAGTTTACATGAGCTTTCAACAAGCCAGAGATCAGCAGCTTGCAGTCCAAGTGTGATCCCTGGATGAATTCTGTCAGCCAGGTGAAAATCTGCTGAGGCAAATATAAATTAGGAACAGAAGTTACAATTCTAGTCTCAACAGGAAGGAAGTTCTAGTCTCAACAGGTAGAAACATTAAAAGGGGAAAAAATCTGTGGGAATCACAGGAAAGGGAAATGGTGGGCAGGAAACACTTCCTCCGGTGCTCTTTTGTCAGATTTGGATAAGACTGAATCATTATGTCTGTGGAAGAGAAGATCTGCCTGGTTTTCTGGCAGTCACCCATTGTGAGTTAGCAGGGGCTACATGCTGGAGTTGGGGGCAGGGATAAAACAAAGAGTAGGGGAACCTAAGTTAGAAAGGAATGGTCTGTAAGTGACCTACAGATATAGACAGGGAAGAAGGCTGCTGCTGGTATTCTGCTGCAGTGCTAAGGGTGAGAATAGTGGGTTGGATTTGGAGTGGGAGGAAAGAGTGATGAGGATTTTCAGCTGGCTTACCTGTTTCCCTGTCCTGCTCAGCTGTTGTATTCTCATATGCCAGATGTAAATGTGGCTTTTATTTGATGGATGTAATTATCATCTTGGAAGTTTACTGTTGAATAAGATCCTAGTTCTCTCTGAACTATGGCTGGCTGGTTTAAATCAACTTTTCTGGCTCAAACTCCTCACCAAGCTGATTCAATTTGGCTTCTCGCTGAATTGCTCTGCTTGGCCTCAATATAACTCTGGCCATTAGTTCTAATCTTCTGGCTCTTTTATACTTTCTGACTTCAATTTTCTCTTCTTACCTGCACTGAAACACAAGAACTTACAAACTCAACTCCATTGCATTGTCCTCACTGCACATCCTTCAAACATGGCTGCTTCTTTCTCCAAACTAACCTTACCTATGTTGTATGAGAATAAAAGTGTGTACTAGTGGCATATTTGCATTCAAGTCAGAGAAATTAATGATGTGTTATTCCAGTCAGTGATCACACAGACCTAGGAGGTCTATGGATGTGATCCCTACCCAGAGCAGTTATGTTGCTGGACTAAAATTCCTCTACACCAGTGAGTGGCTGACTCAATTCTTATTACAATCATGTGAGATGACACTCTTATTCTTTCATTCATATGGATAAGGAAACTGAGATGCAAAAAAGTTTAAAAAAGTTGCAAATTGGTAACAATGCTATCAATTTGTAAACTAGGGAATCAAGTGCTAGCAGTTCAAGACCAGAGAGAACTCTGGCCAGGCAAGCCAGTAGGCTAACTGCAGATAAACATGATCCTTGCTTTTCTCCAAATCCAGTGTCCCTAGTCTTTTCTCCAGTTTGGTAGCAGACAACCTGATGTGGCTTCTTCCTCCTCTCTGCCCTCATGTCCAGCCAATCATGCAGATGTTCTTCTCTAACCTTCCTCCTCACTCATCCCTTTGTCTCATCCCCCGACTCTAGCAGGCATCTCCTGAGAATACTTTCCTTGCTCACATCTGCTCGCCAAGCCTGCCAGAGAAGCAAGTAGGCCAGCTAAACAGGTAGGTTAGCTTCAATCTTCCTCTCCTCTAAATTTAAGTGCTAGTTTCACCCCCAATTCTATACCAGACTACTTGTTGTGACTTTTTACTCACTGACTATTAAGATTATGCAGAAACAAACCCCAATGCCCATACATGTCAGAATCCCAGAAGTATTTGATAGATCATCCTGACTCCACTTTAAAATTAGGTCCATCTTGTTACAGGGACCAACAAATATATGTTCAAAATATAAGTTCATTCTAGTTTTCTGTAAAATTTGGGTTTGAGTATGATGTCTTGACCCATTTTCTGGACTTCAACATATTCTACACCTTATTTCTTGACCTCCACCCTGGTAAGATAAGACATTCTCCCAAATAATTTTGAGATATTTTCCCAAGTTCGCACATAACCAAAATTACTCTGTAAATCCCCCTACCTTTGAAAAGCCCATAGTCTTGTAGTTCTTGAGCAAAATAAATCCAACTTTCTCTATGTTCCATGCTATTTTCTTAAACCCTGCTTTAGGGAGATAGCCCTGTTTGACAGAAAATGAAGCTTGTTTTATTTGTCAAAAAAATTGGGTCAGTCATTTTTTAACTCTTGTTTGGTGGGATTAAAATATTCTCTACCAGTCAACATATAGCTACCTCACTCTTCTCAGAACTGGAGAATAAAAACAGAAACTAAGCAACAAAACACCCACCCCCCCAAAAAAATTACAACAGATGTTAGCACTTTGAATTACAATTTCCCTAAACCCAGGTACCTAAATGTCAGCATAAAACCACAAAACAGCCAGTTTTAGAGTCTACCAACCCTACCACCATCAGTCACAAGAAACAAAACATAGCTGAAGCACAAGACAAGGACCTCAAAATACCCTTTATTGATATTATAGAGGACTTTAAAGAAGAAATTAATAAATCCCTTAAAGAAATCTATGGAAATACTAACACACAATGGAAAGAAATGAATGAAATAATTCAGGACATGACAGTGGAAACAGGGTAAAAAAAACATTCAAACTGAAGGAAATTTGGAAATGAAAAATTTGGGAGTTCAAACTGCAATCTCAGAGTACAACAGAATGCAAGATATGGGAAAGAGAATCTCAGGTATTGAAGAGAAGACATAAAAAATTATGTTTGAGATACAAAGAATATGTGTGATTAGTATAAAAATGGCAGCTGTTGGTAGGTGATTTTTGAACATTGGGGATGAAATCAAATGTCATCTAATTCACAAGCTCTGTATTCTTATTTTGTGACAGTTTTCACTATGTAAACCAGCTGGTACCAGGATGGATTGATTCCTTCTTGAACAAGAAAACAAGGAGATAACTCAGGCTTGAATGCTTGTTCTAAATAGTTGTTTCTTAAAATTGCTGAATGCTTGTATGCACGCTCTATAACGTTCAGCCTTTCTTTTCTATTGACCACATGGCTTACATGGACATGGGTCTTTCCCGTTGTCTGTTTCAAGTTGTAAAACTACTGCAGGTCAGCAGCTCAGAGCTATGCAATTAATTTTCTCAGCACTGAGAGCTTCATGCATGATTAGGTGCTTAAATGATTTTTCATTCGAAGGATGGTACTGGTGAAGCTTTCCTATGAATTTGATTGATGGTCTAAACACATTATGCTTGGTTTTACACAGATTATACTAATGGCTCTATTTAATATACTGAAAAGGAGATTTTGCTTGTAAGCTTAAACTCTAAATACCAGTGAGAAATCAATGGATGGTACATATTGTCCTTTTATTATGTGTTTGGCCATATGGTCATGAAGGCTTAGCTGTTTCTGGCTAAAATCTGGGAGATGGAATGAAGAGAGAGAGACCTACATGTGGATTATGGGAACATCTGTCGAATCCAGGATGGCATTGGAAGGGACAGAAAGACGTGCTTCCTGTTCCTGGGATAGGGACAATAGGCATGGGCCTCCGTAAGGACCAATGTCTGCTTAGGGCATAAGGCTTGTTTGCTTGTACATATTTTCACATTCTTACAAGGAATTTTCTCCCTGATAATGTTAAAGACTCCCTGATAACCAGACAGCATGAGTTGGGGAGGCAAAGTTGTGGCTAATGTTTCAGCAATATGGTAAATGTTGGGATCTTCAGGACAGCTCTTAAGACTGTAGAAAAAAACTATAAAACATAAATTCAAAAATATACAATTTCTTAAATATGCAAAAATATAACAATACAATATGAATTGCATAAGGGGATTCACATATGTAAAGGAACCGAGGCAGCTTCACTATAGGTCAGCTAGTTAGAAAGATGCTAAGGAAGGAGATAAAGAGATTTACAGAGTGGTGATTGGAAGCCAAGATTCCACCAAGCTAAGTATTTTGTTATTGTTGTTTTCACTTTTAAAAGTAAATCAAAATTAGTTATTATTATTTATTTATTTTTTATTATTCACTTTACATCCTGCTTACTGTCTCCCTCCCCTCCAGGTGAGCCCCTCCCACAATCCTTCTCCCTCTCCTCTTCTGAGTAGGTGAGGGCCCACATGGGTATCCCCCACACATAAAGTCTCACTGAGGCTAGGAGATCCTCTCCCACAACAGACAAGGAAGCCCGACTAGAACATATCTCATGTACAGGCAACAGCTATTGAGATAGTCTCTTTTCCAGTTGTTCCAGACTCCATGAAAAACAAGCTGTACATCTGCTAAATCTGTGTGGATAGGCCTAGGTCCAGCCCACGTATGTTCTTTGGTTGATAGTTCAGTCTCTAAGAACCCTAATGGTCCAGGTTAGTTGATTCTGTTTTTCTTCTTTTGGAGTTCCTATTCCTTTAGGACCTGCAATCCTTCCTTCTTTCTTTCATAAGAGTTCCCAAGCTCTGCCTACTGTTTGGGTGTGGGTATCTCCATCTGTCTGAGTGAACTGCAGGGTGGAGTCTCTTAGAGGAGAGCCAAGCTAGACTCCTATTTGCAAGCATAACAGAATATCATTAATAGTGTCAGAGATTGATTCTTGCCTATGGGATGGGTCTCAAGTTGGGCTGGTTATTGGTTGGTCATTCACTCAGTCTCTGCTCCATCCCCAACCTCTGCATTTCTTGTAGACAGGATACATTTTGGGTCAAAAGTTTTGTGGGTGGGTTGGTGTCCCTATTGCTCCATCCGGGTTCCTGTCTTGCCATAGGAAGCATCCTCCCCAGGCTCCATATCCCCAGTGTTGTGAGTCACAGCTAAGAACACCCCTTTGATTCTATGATACCTATCCTATCCCATGTCTCCATCTCTTCCTAGAGATGCCTCCTACCTGGCCCCTCTGTCAGTTGGAGATTTCCTTTCATTCTCATGGTCATCAAGCCATCCCCCTCCCTTTCACCACAGCTGATCTTGAACCCCACCACACTGCTCCTGATCCTTTCTCTCCCACCCAGTTCTCTCCCTCTAACTTTCAAGACCATTCTATTACCCCTTGCAAGTGAGACTCCAGCATCCTCACTTGTACCATCCTTCCTGTCCTGCCTCCTTGGGTCTGCCTCCTTGGGTCTGTGGAGTGTAATGTGGGCATCCTATATTTTATGGCTAATATCCACCTAGAAATGAGTATATACCATGCATGTCCTTTTGAGACTGGATTACCTCACTTAAGATGATATTCTCAATAGCCACCTATTTCTCTGAAAAATTTATGATGCCTTTGTTTTTCATAGCTGAATAGTATTCCATTGTGTAGATATGCCATCTTTTCTTTATCCATTCTTCAGTTGAGGGACATCTAGTTTGTTTCTACTTTCTGACTTTACAAATAAAGCCACTATGCACATAGTTGAGTGAGTGTTATGGGATGGTAGAGCATCCTTTCTGTATATGCCCAGGAGTGGTATAGCTGGATCTTGAGAACTATTCTCAGTTTTCTGAAAACTGCCAAATTTATTTCCAGAGTGGTTGTATAAGTAAACACTCCTACCAACAAGACTGGAGTGCTCCCCTTGCTCAACATCTTTGCCAGCATGTGCTGTCATTTGAGTTTTAGATGTTAGCCATTATGACCTATGTAAGATGACTTCTCAGAGGTGTTTTTTTTTTATTATTTCCATTATTTTGATGACTATGGACTTTGAACATTTCTTTAGGTGCTTTTCAGCAATTTGAGATTCCTCTGATGAGAATTCTCTGTTTATCTCTGTACCTCATTTTTTAACTGGGTTATTTAGATTGTTGGTGTTTAACTTCTTGAGATCTTTATAAATGTTGAATATTAGCCTTCTGTCAGATATAAAGTTGGTGAAAATCCTTTCCGAATCTGTAGGCTGCCGATTTGTCCTACTGACAGACAGTGTTCCTTGCCTTGTAATTTCATGAGGTTGAAACTGCCTTACAGTTACATGAGTTCCTTGCAGTCTCATGGGGTCCCATTTATCAATTGTTGATCTTCAAGCCTGAGACATTAGTGTTCTGTTTAGGAATTTTATTCTTGTACCATTTCATTTAAGGGTATTTCCCACCTTCTCATCTATGAAATTTAATGTATCCAGATTTATGGTGAGGTCACTGATCCAGTTGGACGTGAGTTTCGTGCAGTATGAGAATTAGGGATCTATTTTTATTCTACATGTAGACATCTAGTTAGACCAGCACCATTTATTGATGATGCTTTCTTTTTGCCACTGTATGGATTGGCTTCTTTATCAAAAAATCTAGATGTCCTTAGATGTGTGGGTCTATTTCTGTGTCTTTGATTTGATTCTATTAATCATTGTATCTATTTCTATACCAATATCATGCAGTTTTTATTGCTCTCTTGTACAGCTTGAGATCAGGGATGGTAATTCTTCCTGAAGTTTGTTTATTGGTTAAGATTGTTTTGGCTATCCTGGGTTTATTAGTTTTCCATATGAAATGGAGAATTGCTCTTTCAGGATCTATTAAAAATATCTGTGTTGGAATTTTGATGATAGTTTCATTGAATCTATGGATTGCTTTTGGTAAGATGGCAATTTTCACTATGTTAATTCTACCTATCTATAAGAATGAGAGATCTCTCCATCTTCTGATATGTTCTTCACTTTCTTTCTTCAGGCGTCTGAAGTTCTTGTCCAACAGGTCTTTCATTTACTTGAATAGACTTATACCAAGACATTTTATATTATTTGTGGCTATTGTAAGGAATGCTTTCTCCCTAATTTCTTTCTGTGACAGTTCATCATTTGTATAAAGGAGGGTTACTGATTTCTTTGCGTTAATTTTGTATCCAGCCACTTTGCTGAAGGTGTTTATCAGCTGTAGGAATTCTCTTGTAAAATTTTTGGGGTAACTTAAGTATACTATCATTTCATAAGCAAATAACAATACTTTGACTTCTTCTTTTCCAATTTGTACCCCCTTGATCTCCTTTAGTTCTCTTTTTGCTCTGGCTAGAATTTCAAGTACTATATTGAATAGATAGGGAGAGAGTGGGCAGACTTGTCCCTGATTTTAGTGGCATTGCTTTAAGTTTCTCTCCATTTAGTTTGATGTTGGCTATTGGCTAGATATATATTTCTTTGTTTATATTATGAATGTGCCTTATATCCCTGATCTCTTTAATACTTTTAACATGAAGGGGTGTTATATTTTGTCAAGGGCATTTTCAGCATCTACTGAGATGATTATGTGATTTTTTTCTTTCAGTTTGTTTATATGGTCGATTTTGTTGATGTATTTTTGTATATTGAACCATCCCTGAATCCCTATTTGATCATGATGGATGATTTTTTTATGTCTTCCTGGATTTGATTTTTGTATAATTTATGGGGCATTTTTGTAACAATATTCATAAGAGAAATGGGTCTGAAGCTCCCTTTCTTTGTTACTTTTCAAAGGTATATTTAAATATCAGTGTGGCTATAGCTTCATAGAAGGAGTTTACTTCTGTTTCAATTTTGTGTTTTGTTTGAAGAGTATTGCTATTAGTTTTTATTAAAAAGTCTGATAGAATTCTACACCAAAACTGTCTGGCCCGTGGCCCTTGGCTTTCCTTCCTTCCTTCCTTCCTTCCTTCCTTCCTTCCTTCCTTCC